>NW_009649228.1:2198880-2243880 GCF_000708025.1 Charadrius vociferus | reverse complement strand
AACAGCAAATTAAGTGCCAGTATTCGTACCAACAGCTCTTACGCATCCATCTTTTCAGAGTGTACGGAAAATACCAAGTCTCTACCAGACCAACAAAAACCGAATACTTGATTTTTGAGCAGTTATGATTAAATCCTGCGGCAAACAAAGTTTGAAAAGAAATACATCTGAAAAAATGAAAATATGGGGAAACAGCAATACGCGTAGTTGTTCTATCCACAACTAAGAAGATCTAAATTTCTCTTTTTTTTTTTTTTTTCCCTGTGCATAAAGGACCAGACTTTCAGTTCATTCCCAAATATGCTTACAAGTACAGCACCACATCTCATCTCCCCCAGATCACCCAGCAAGGACCATAACTTCTCAAGCTGTATCATTAAAGAACTTGGCACTTCCCCTGCAGGTTAACCAGAAGGACTACTAACAAGCTAAACCAACTACGTGCGAGGTGTATTGAGGCAAAAAGAAAACCCAAACTCGTCACAAAATTCACTGGGGTAGTATGTCATCAAAATGAAGCTTTTAAGAGGCCGAAACTGAGATTTGAAGATAGGAACTTGCTAAACTAAAGCCTAAACTTTAGGCGACACCTGATTGTATCCCAGGCTACATGTATTAGGGCACAAAGAGGTCTACCTTAAATAAGTTTAGGACTAAAACTGGGTTAAATTTATTGTTGCAAAGAACGAGGGGCAGTAAGAGACTTGTAAAAAGTGTACGCAGCAGTTGCAGGCACCCCACACAGCAGCTGGGGGCCTTTGGGAGCACTGGAGATGCAGTTCCCTACAACCACAGGCAGGTTGCTTGGAGTGCCTTCAGATGAAATGCATATGTACTGGTCATAATACTTTCTTCACAATATACAATATTCAAAGACTGAATGTCAAAATGTCCAATTTAGAAGCCTTACTGACTTTTAAAGGTATATATTGCACCTGGAAATAAATGTATTTACTCTATTCACTGCAGGCGTTAATTCTTAAAGTACATATACCCTTTCTCAGATTATCCAGGAACATCTAAAGCAAAGGTCTCTCTCAGCTCGAGGGGTGATATGTTCTCTGCTTCTTGAGAGCCCAGCAGCTTTTGGGGAGAGAGGGGCTGGGAATCCTGGTTTTATTTGTATTTATGGACAACCTGAGGTTGTGCTGAACTAGACTCTGACAGGTGTAGGGGACTTCTACAGCAACACTGCCAAGTTGCTTGTGATTGGGAACAAATGGATGACAGTAAGCACCATACCCACTGCTTTGCAGCCATTACATGGAAGGATCCTTCAAACCATTGTGTCTGGAAAGCTACATTTAACACTCATTTTAGTGTCCCTTTACACTGCGAGTGTGGTGTAATGGACTTCAGAGTGGGTAAGAACATGGCTGTAGTGCGGAACAAGGGAAAAGGAAGAAACTGTTGCCTCATTATTTTACTTCCTATTTAGGTCCTTGGCCTTATCTATGAGGGCTCTGGTAGCATTTTTCCCTCTTTACACATGTTTTTTTTGCCTACAAAGATAAAACACCCATAAGCACCTCTAAAACTCCCACAGGAGCGTGTCTCCTTTGGCAGTCGCTCTTTCTCACCTTTCTCAGAGTAGACTGCACTGGAAAGCAGCCTTACTTAGACACCACTGAAGGAGGAGGTGACAGTTCCACGCCTTCCATCAAAGTGGAAATGAAACTTCAGCTTGACGGTACCTGAGACACATTCAGGCACGCCTGATTAAACGTGTGCTGTGAGGACTGGGCAATGACAAAGACGAAGCAGAGTCCACGGAAAAGAGAGGCAGGAAGATGGAAAATGAAAAACTAGGAGGCAAAGGTGCTAATTTTACTCTCTTCTTCTTGAACACCTTCACTTCTTGAGCCATAACTTGTAGCCCTTTGGCCACTTTGCATTCGCTGCTTATTCTGAAGGCTGTGTTTTAAATTGGGCTTTTAATTGGGTGCCTGCTGAAGGAGCAAATGACAAGAGAGGACTGAGAGTCACAGCCTGCTCTTCACTGGCCACAAGCCATGGCAGGTGACGTGTGGTCAGTGGTGGGAGTTCACCATGGGGACTTGCAGCCACGGCACCCCCAGTCCTTGAGGAGGGGAGCAATGGCAGCTGTAAGAGGCAGGAGGACCCTGACACTGTCCCACCATCTCTCCATGCTATGAAAAAGCCAGGGCAAAGGAAAGATAACATTATTTTCATCTGTCGCAATACGGAAGCTTACACCACGGTAAATTAAGCAATCAACTCAATGCAATGGGACGTGCTGACAGAAACCTAATTGTTCTTACTCCAAACCTTCACCTGGGATGCCATAAACCCCATCTTAGTTTTTGGGCTTTAAGTTTCTGCCAAAGTGACAGAGGCTATTGTGCAAAACCATGCAGACCTTTCTGTTGGCAAGAACAGGATTTTCACTGACACAGAGTGTATTGAAAAACTGTGGTTCAGCAACAGCGACAACTCTCAGTGGTCAACCTTGAAAACATCAGAACCCCTCTCATCCCAAAGTGATATCTCCGTACCTTGATGTATCTGAACATCAATTTTAAAGGTGCAAACTATGTAATAGGTATAAATGATATCGGTAATATCACGCTTATCAGTAAAATTTTTAGACACTATTAAAACAGCTGGTATCTGCCACATCAAGGCAGTTGTATAATGGGGGCAGAAAAGCTTAATCCTGTCTGTGAGGCCTTTAAAGTTTCCACTAGGATGAAGGGTGCTATAAAAATATTTTTAAGCCTGTAACTAGCAAAAATGACTTCATTATGATCTCATGTGCTGCCAGAACACCAATTAAATTGACTTGATAATGTTATGATTAGGCTGTACTTTTCATCAGTTACAAAGCTCTTGATTGAAGAAGAGATTTGCAACATTGAAAGAAATGACCTTGTGATATGGATTTTTATCAATGACTTTTTACCTTGCTGGTTTCCAATTACATGACAAATAAATAATAGTACTTGCAGCTTCTATTATACATCTGAGGATCCCAAAGTACTCTGCTGATTAATTAGCTTCACGAGAGCTGTGAGAGTTAGATACATGTTATCCTGTTCTTATTAACAATTCAAAATTCAAATGTGATATCTTTGCCCCATTCAAATAAATGGCAAAAATCCTCTTGACTTTAGTGGGGGTAGGATTTCACTCAGAGAGTTTAAGCAGTTTGACCAAGGTCACAAAATCTGTCTGCAACAGAGCTGGGACATCTCTCTTTTCTCACTCCCATTGCAGTTAAAGCCATAAAGTAACTCAGGTAAAACATATCCAAGGTTTGGATCACACTTGATCCTGTACTTCCATTGTCAAAAAGTCACCTTTAAAAGTCATAACATACCCCTACTAACTTCATTTAAAAAAAAGAAGCAGCAAATTCACATAATACAAAAAACATTTGACTGGTGAGAAAACAAGAGCTCATACTCTGCGAAGCATCCTTTCAAGTCCTTTTCAGACTGTAATATGTAACAGTTTGAAAACACTTGCTTTTCAGTATTTATATGAACACATACATTGAGTAAATGTGTATTTGTATTAAATATGTTTTGATATTTGTCTCAACTTGAATTCATAGAACAAAATCAATGCACAGTTCAGCAGTCTATTCAAAGTTTCTCATCTTATGCTAATGCAAATTCAAAATGACGTAAGAAATTATATCATAATAAAGAATAACTTACATAAAACATTCGTATTCCTCAGTGCTCTAAAATGTTTACTTCATGGTTACCGTTCTTTCTTAGAGCTAAGTGCTGCTGGGGATACAGTGCAGTGAGCGCTCTCCACGCTGCACTCCAGACTCCTTTGAAGAGTTATTGGAAAGAAGGACAGAGGGATGATTTGTTTTTCACTTTTCAATTATGGAACAGAGCCAAGAAAAAACGAAGATATTTCCAGAGTCAGTTAAAAAAATGTGGCAACTAGAGCAGTGAGTTGCTGAGCCCCATTGCCTGTTGTCCATCAGGCAGGCTGGTTCCCCATCTGAGAAGTGGAACCTGGGGTACCTTTTGTATTTTTGAAAAGTTTATGTCACCTTACACCAACTAATCCCTCGCCAAAAGAACAAGCATGCAAAAAATCCTTCATTTCAGGGATTACAGCCAAATTCAATGCCTATCCCCAAGTTTGAACTGAAATAATTATGATAGCAACCCTATGCCATTGCTTCTCTCTTCTTTCTTCAAAAGATATTCCAAGGATATTCTGGTGGATGCGAAAAGGATTCTTTCATCATCAATTGTCAAATGTAGGCAGACTGGTGGAATGTAATTCTTGCTCTTGTAGTGTTGGTGGATGCAGAGGAGACCCTAGAAAGGGATAATGCAACCGGTGCAAGAGGTGCATCTGTATGGAGAACAGGAAGGTGACACCTACAGACATTTATAGACACCTACAGAAGGAGGTGCGACACTTGTGGCAAGAAAAACCAGAGAGAACTGGGATGGCCTTCAGTACTGACTGCATGGTAACCAGTGTCAGAAAAATGCTCCCCCTTCAAAGACGTTATTACAAAGTTGAGGACTGCTAAAAAACTACTATTGAATCCAATAAATTAGACAGTGCTAGGCAGAGCTGGCTAGTCTACACCATACAACAAGCATTATGAGGGCAGGCTGGCCCAACTGTGACCTGCACTGGCATCCCCAGGTTTCAAATGCTATGACAATTACACAGCAAAATCATTCTTTTAAAATATCTTTACATTTTCAATGCCTTTTTATTATAACTTTACATTATTAGTTTTATATACTTTTATATGCATTATAAATATATTACAATAAGTTATATTATAAACTTACCTCTGTTATAAAACCACATAATTTCATTTGACCAGGATGCATTTAGTGCAGTAGCTGGGAGAGAGAAAGAAGTTTACAATCGATGTTTAGTCTGGCTACCTGCTCAATCACAGCAAAAAAATGAAGCAGATTTTCACGGTATCCACAGAGGCTCTAGGCAATGCAGACCTTGTGTCTTAAATTACCACTTACAGACAAAGCAAAGCATAAGACATTTTACAATTGTATGGAAGTGGCTTTATTATTTTTGACCCATAAATGCCAAATTTCACATAAACCACGGTGTAACATAAAAACTTCTTTCAAGTTGTCTTTTGCAGCCAACTCAGAAGTCACGTACCAATCTCCATAGATCATAGGTAGAAATTGCTGCTCTTCACCATCCAGGAATTACAGTTAGGCAAAAGGAGTTGTCCATAGTGCAGTATTCCCCAAACCCGTGTGCACTGTATTTTGGGGGGTTCTGGCACATATCCAGACTATAACAAGCAATGTCAGCTGGTTATGCTGCAAAAGCCTACCTGTACACACAGGTAGTCATAGTATTGATAGTGGGATTGGATTATATTCCTGTTTATGGACATAAAAATGAAGACAACCTCGGGACACTCTGCGTTGCCAATTCACAATTCAGTTTTGAGTAAGTGGAGATACTTGTATCGCAGCCATAAAAATAAAACAAAGAAAATAAAACCACAGGATTTTCAAAAGTTTTTATTTAAGTTCACAGAGCCTGGGAAAATCCTGAAGATATGCCTGTAGGAAGACACGTTACCACCTCCTGGGATATTAGCAATAAGATTTATCACCTTCTTCCAAAGACTCCCAGCAAGAAACAATGTCCAACTGAGTTTGGAGAAAACAGATAAAAGATTTGACCTCCAGTCTGTAATAACAGCAGTGGACACTGAACTAGATTATCTGGCTGGCAGGGTGAATTAGCTTGACCACTAAGTGGATGTGATTAAAATCAGGGATGGACAGACTTTCCAGCAGACAGTAAGAGGAGAGCAACATAGATCACGCCATTTCACATGTCTTCTGGTATACCATGATTTGCTTTTAGAATAATATGTTACAAAGCTGGACACAAATAAACTGTAATATCCATTTGTCTGCTAAGGCTGCAGATGATGAAGTAAAAACACCTTGTGAGTGATTAAATTAAAAACAAACCGAGCAACTTTATTTTTTATTTTTTTTTTTGCCAAGGAAAGTTTCTGTGCTGCAAAACATAGAAGATACTAAAAGAGAAACAAGTAATTCACATGTGGCATGTATATCAAAATTTTTTCATTGATATTTCTGCATTGGATTTTCTGTCTCTTTTACCTTCACCTATAGTCTTCTTCTTTATTAAATGTAAACTCAAAGCAGCTTAAATCAAATACACAAAGTCACTAAGTTCAAGCAGATTTGAAATTAGGTGAAGAGAGTTCACTCAAACTCACAGACTATATTTCTGGCTTCAGCAATTCTGAAAACAAACATAATCTGTATCCATAGGGGAAGAACCTGAAGCAGACTCTGATAGCAGAAAGGTAGATCTAAGTCTTTTCAAATGCAATGGATTTTAATAAACTTTTCTTAAAATGTCCTTTGACTTCCTGTTGGCTGCTAGGTGGAATGGAGAAACACAAACCTCGCAAATTATTATTTAAAATATTTTTTATATTGGTATTCATACAATCATTATTTCATTACTATTTAAGACTTGCAGTCAAGATTATGGTTTATTAAAATGCTAGGCTCTGGTAGTTTATAAGAAATAATGTTTCTGTGCTATTTATTTTCTGTTAATGCTTGTAGACTGCCAGTTCTTCTAACCATCTACACCCCAGTGTGGATGTTATGACTCTTTCTTTCCAGTAAAGAATTCCATTTTCTTATTTGACTGAAATATTCTGATAATCTGTTGTTTACTTCTAATCAGAATTTGGAATGCCATGTGCATTTTTAAAGCTTCTAAAAATATGCTAAAATGAGGTTTAAAGAAGGATCATAGGATGGGTAGTCTTCATTAAAACAAACATATGCAACTGGTGTTGTGATGCTTACCATTAATGTAGCACCATGAAGGGCAATAAAATAAGCCAAGGCAGCCAAGGATTTAATACTGAAGTAGACACACACAAATTATAAAGCTTGACAGTTCATACAAATCCGAAGAAAATTCTAACAATGAAGACATACAAGGTGAGACTTCATAATCCATCCAAATACTGACAAGTATTTTGTCTTAACTCATATTCAGATACAGAGTAACTTGAAGCTAAATAATTTCACATTACAAAGAACATTAATGAAAGCCTCTTAATTTAAAGACCCTCCTCCTAGAAAAATGGTCAGTGACACTTAACCATGTTGTTATCTCCAGCGTGTGAATATACATGGTGAAACTTCACCGTCATTAATGAAGATCTGCTTCCCTAGGAGTGGAGAACATTATTTTCCCAGTTGTAGCATGAATAGAGGGAGAACAAGCAAAGGTGTGGAAAAGAGACCAGGAAAAGAGAAGCATATGAACTGAAACAGGAAGCAAAGGGGATGTGTGAATGAAGGATGCGAGGGGGCGAGGGGAGAGGCAAAGGAAAAAGAATATGTGTACAAGATGGTATTAACGAACTGAAAAAAACAGGCATGAAGATAAGAGGGACTAGAAAGCAGAAAGTGAAATCCAAAAATGGTGGGAAATTATGCTGGTAAAAAAACAGGCTGGGGGCTATGGAAAAAGAAAAGCCCTTTGGCCTCACACATCAGTCCTAGACCTACTCGAAAGCACAGAAGGAAAATAAAAGCTGAATAAGCCAAGGATGTTTATAAAATCTATAGATAGTTTTCTATTGATAGAAGCTGGGGTTTTGGAGAAAAAATAGATTTCACAAGTAAATACATACCTATGTGTAAGCCCGAACTTACTGAACTCTTAGTTCTGGGATTTCAGGTGCAAAAATCAGCTATCAAGGGTAAAGGAACTGAAGTTTATTTTACCCTCACAATTCTCTGCTGCCAAAAAGCCAGAATTTAAGTAGTTCACACTGCGAATTTTGCAGCCCAAAGCAAGCATGTACAGCATTATTATATAAAATCGATATAGAAATGTCGTCTGCAAAATCCCTGCCTGCCCTACCCACCCCTATGCCAGAACGTGTATGTGATAACAAAACAAACTGCAACTGATTCACGCTGTTCCTGCGAGGGGGAGTATTTTTACACCCAAACCTTTTCCCTTGCCCTTCTGTTTGCTGTCAGTGCAACCAGCAGAGAGAATTTCTTCTGCTTTATCAAAGGGTTCATTAAGAACCAGTTTTGATGAGATACTAATGACACTACTCCAGTTGCCTGCAGCCTTGCCTCATTTCAGGCCTGGAGGCAATAATGGAAGCACAAAAGTCTTACGAGTTTCGTCATGGTCACCATCAGCAGACGTACACTGGCTGTAGTGACCAGAACCATCAGGCTGTATTATACTGGTAGGAGGAGGGACATGGGGAGAAATCCTGATGGTCAAAAGTTTTATAAAAGACAACTCCTGAATTCTCGAGCTCATTGTTGCTAGATTTTACTTATCATAAATAAGAGAAATAAATGCTCACCCTTAATCATACTGTGATGCTAATAACCCTCATTCTTTCCAGCATGAAATAAAAGTTAAATATTACATATTAAAAACTACAAAAATATTTATTTGTGCTTTAATTATTTTTCTCTTTGTTAGGGGAAAAAAAAGAACCAACAATCTATTCCAGTGGCCATGCTATTTACAAAGAAACATTTTTTCATCAAAACGAATTGCAAAGATCCATAAGAATATGTCGTGACTTGGAACAGAACACATCTACTGCTTAGCTATGTAGCACCATAAATACATAGTGCAACAGGAGGAAAGTCATCTCACATCTTCCCCTCATACTAATCTACTATTTCATAGCCTCCTGCAGTCTGTAGAGTATTAGAGACCCTTGTAAAAACATAAGTGACAGCTTCAGAATTTTTTTATAGTTTTGTAAAATAAATCTCCAGTAGATTTACCTCATAAAGCTAAATCAAAGCTGATGTTTTTCACAAAAAACACTCATAATAAAGATGTTAATGGGTTTATCCCTTCCCATATGTTCTTGCCTGTTTGTTTTTGGTTTGCTTTGAATTTCAATTTTGATGTTTTTATTGAAGTATCATGAAAATACATACATACATAAGAATTTACCGGGAAAACACCATAATGCAACACATATCAAATATCATACTGAAACCTAAGTATAAGTACTAATAGAAACATAATTATTTTTGAAAAGCATGTGGATTGCAGAGGAATGTAATGGATGGAAAAGATGTCACTGTACTGGAGGAAATGGTATGTAAAAAGGGGTGTTCCCATTATGTACACTAGCTGGCAAATCCCATCCCTATTTTCAGGCCAAAGAACCTCCACTAAAAGGATTCAGTCCTTGCTTTAAAGTATTATCCATGGGGGCTCACAGGGGCTCCATCCCAAAGGTGCTCAACCACCAGGAGATTTGGAGAGGATGACCACATCCTTGAAGATATTTTGACGCTGTATGCTGCTGACACATCTAAATAACAGGTTGTGCTCTTCTTTATGTTACTCAGAAATTTCATCAGGCTTTAACATCTGATGTTTCTATGCTCTTCAGCTGATACTTCCAAGTAGAAGAGTCAGAAGTAATCCAGCACAGTGACAAACAAGCCTTGAACTACTGTAACAAATTCCATACCTGGCAGGAAAAGGTGCAGTCTTCAGCGCAGCCTACAGTAGCAGAAAGTTTTCTTTCTATTCATTTATCTAGGATTAGGAAACTCAGTTCAGCGCTTTGACAGTCACAGGCAAATGTCCTTTTTTTGAGATGCTATAACCGTTCCTTCTGTTCCTGGGAATATTTTCCTTCCTCACCAGCATCACTTCCATCATGACCAGGAGGAGTCTAACAGACTTTTCTTCCATCAAGTAATGTCTTTCAGACACAGGGGCACGTTGTTGATGCCATTGTCTGTTCCTGATAAGAAGGAAACAGAGTTGAGTGTGTCCGTACACTGATTTTACAACTTCTAATAAAGTCATTTAAAGTTCCAGCACATATACCAAATGCAAGAGGGGAGAAAGCTCCGTTTCAAATGTCAGAGTCCTTTGCAGAGGGTAACAAATGGCTCTACTGCTGGAAAAGGACAGACCTGCAGAACTAAACACATCAATACTGCCATTGGAGAGCTGGTATCGAGGCTATTCCCAGTGTAAAATTCTAGACTACAATTTACACGCTTATCAGAAATGCTGGAATATCCTAAAGATTCTTAGGTTGTTTAGTGATTTCCTTCTGACCAAAGCCTTCATTTGGGTAGTATAAAGAAGTATGCGATACACCTTAAATATGAAGACTCCATTTACGTGTGTACTGTATTGCTTTTGTCTTTCTTTATGATTAAGTGGTTATTAAATTCCAAGGATTTTTTTTTTATTATTATTATTTTAAACTTTTATTTCCTAACAAGGTGCTCATCTGGTAGTAAATAGAGACAGTAGTTGACTGTTCAGGTTTTAGACTCAGACATTTGACACTAAGATGACAAATTCTGAAAATCTGGATATCATAAGTCAAATTGTTACCTGCAGCAACTTACTCTAAATATAAAGGAGGCAGAAACTTTTTGCTTACTAAAACTTCCTATAAACCAGCTGTGGTAAGGCCTTTCTGTGTGGACATTCATGTAATTTTGCAGATGTCAAGAGTACTCCGTGATAAAATAGAGCCCTTAAAGGATAAATAATTTGGAAAAAAACCCTAAATCCGAGTTGTCAAATTTAATTAAACTGTTAATTCAGAAATATAGATTTATCCTTTGTTAAGGAATAGTTAGGAATTATGATCTGTAATTGTTTCAGGATCCGAACTCCTTTTCTTGCACGTATGTGTGGGGACAGGGGAACTTCTGAAGTTAGGGAATTAGCCACTCCAAATATTAATTACATTACTTCAGTAGAAATTATACTGTATTTGTTATTAGTCAATAAAACATTATATTCCTTATTTGAATTAAGCTGTATAATTAACTTTTTTATTCTTAATATTGTGATAAAAGGAGGCTTGACAGGATGGAGCATAAAATGTATTTTATAAACAATCCATTCTGTAATTGGATTGTTCTGAAAATATAATCCTTTCCCTCTGGTTTAAAATTAGTATTTATAATCACGTGTCTCAGTAAATATAAAAATGCATAAGTCTAAGCCTGAGCAGAGTGTTTTTAGTTCTGTTCCTCTTTTCCCCCCTCACTCTTCTGCATCTAAGAGTATTTTCTTTGAGACAGAAAGAGGGACGCAGGCTGAATGCTGAATGCAATCTTGCAAATGTTTTCAGCTTTTGCTCCCTCACATTTTCTTTTTCAGAATCCTAATGTAACACTTCCCTGCGCTATCACATGTTAAAGCCTCGCCTCCTGAACTGTTGTATTTGGCCAGCAATTAAGAAGCTCCCTGCATGAGAAATCCTCCTCCTCGCAGAATTCTTAGCCCTCGTTCCCTAATGTTAGCCGAGCAAAACGGTATATCTTTATACACGCAATGCAAGTGCCAAGAAATCAATTCTGTGTGTTTTCCTCCCTTTTACACTTTTAAAGGACCGTGATCACTTTTCTGTCTCTGTTTCTTTTACACACCCTTTCCTAGCTTTAAAGTGGTGTCTGAGCCCTTTCCCTCTCCCCTGGAGAAAAAAAAAAAAAAAGGCAAAGCAAACCAGGTAGAATTCCTCTGTTACTATTAACACCTAAAAATATGATCATGAAACAAAAGCTTTGCTCCTCTGTCCAATTTGATGTCTTTTTCATGCTGCCTCAGTGATGGCCAAATAATTGGTTGTTCACTTGTGTCCTTGTCTCCCCCGACAGTTCCACAGATGCCCTGAACAATGCTCCAAAGACTGCTTTCAGTAGGGGCAAATCCTCATTAATCATTCCTGGCTGACAGCACAAGGGAACACCTGCATCTGGTGCAGGGACCAAGCGGTGGCTTCTGGGAGCACGCATTAAAAAGACCAACCAATTCAAGTTGTGGGAGTAGGCTTCTAATAGCCATGTGAAAAATCTGTCTCTCGCCGGATTTTCCTTTCATTAAATATCTAAAATTAGACCTGTGGCTCGTGTTGAGATTAAAACACCAATGTATTCTAAGCAAATCAGGAAATGAACAGTACTGTATGTTATGATAAATGGCTGCTAAATTCTTTATGTCTAGATCAAGCAATGTTAGCATTAAATACTGATGAACTGTCACATAATTTTCATTTAGAAATGACTGCACTTTGAGCTTCATGTCCTGTGGTGCTCATAAATATTTTTCCCTGCTATATTTCACAAATAGACTACACTGACTGTACAGATAGTTTTACCATGTAGCCCCAAGTCCATCCTGTATATAAACTGTTTTTCTGCGCAAGCACGTCAACCTTTCTGTGCAAAGTATTATCAAAAAATCTTCATAGTGCAAAAAGGTACTGTAGCCACCCCAGTACTATAAAACCACGTTCAGCTTTCTATTATAACACTTTCTTAACAAAATAGTTGTCAGGGTTTTTGTTTGAGGTTTTTTTTGTTTGTTTCTTTGTTTTTTAAATTGGGTTTTCATTGCATTTAGAGTATAGCACATTTCCTCCTAAGGAAAATGGGAAAGGAGTGAAGAGAGTAAAAATGAGCTTTTTTTTTTTTTTTTTTCCCAGAAAAATGACTCAGATACACTTATCTAAAGATGTAGGGCCATTAAAATCTATGGTAGGATTCCAGCTGATTTCAATGGGCTTTGGGTCAGGCCCTTAGGCCCCGCATCTGGTCTGTGATTAAATAAGCACATCTCTTCCCACATATGAACTGGAGAGAACCACCACAGGCTGGGGATTACAAACGACTAACAATGTATTTTTTTTGCACATATGACTGAGCACAACCAGGCTTTGAGTCTGTCCATAAAATATGTTCACATCTCAAACAAGAAAGCACTTGGCTGATACAAAAAGTATCTTTTAAAAGGCAGTCAATTATCACCTATACACCATAGTGAAGATTTTAGCAAAGGTCAGAAGGGGGAGCAAAGGAAAAATGTGAGGTAGGGATAAAAAACCTACAGAACTCTGAGCATTAAAACACCAGTAGTGTCGAGATACTGTACACAGTGTAAAAAATTGTGAAACACATCTAAGATATGAATTACAAATTTAATTTGAAATATATTTTACTGCAAGCAGATACCGATGGAATTGATTTGGGAAAAAATGACTGAAACACAATTTTGAAGCGGCTTTTTTTTTTACCTTTAATGAAAACAAAAAGTTTGCACCCTCATTTGCAAAGTAAAAACATGTTCTGTACAAGTAAGAATAAATCTTGCATGCAGTAGATTTATCAAAAAAAACCCCAAACAACAAAGCACTGATGACCAAGAGAAAAGCTATGAAGTGCCACATTTGGGAAATCAAGAGTTAAATATGCATGCATATATAGCTTACGTGTATTTTCATAATTTATCCTCATCTGTTTAATACTGTTTTTTTACAGTTATTGACTAAAACTTTAAAGATATTTATCTTTTGCACTTCATTGTCAGTTAGAAACAGTGACATTTGACAGAGAAATACTTTCTTCCTACTGAATGCAGTACCGTCGTCTGCACAATATGAGAAATGATGCCATCTAAATGCTGTAAGTTAAGGAGATAAATAAGAGCAGCTAGAACAATACAGACACCTATTTGGCCTATTCTCTGAAAGCTACCAACACATGAAGTCTTGCTCTTTTCATGACTACTTTCTACCGTGCTTTCATAGCAGCAACTAAAGCGTCTGTTCTTAAGAATTTCATCCAGTTGTAGTGGAAATTTGGATTATAACAGATCAGCCTAATTTAAGAATAATATTTTCATAAGATCTGTAAAAATCTCAGATCTTTACAGTCCCTGTGAGTACCTTATGCAAATATGCACAAAAGTCAGGTAAATAAGTGACTCTGTACATGTGATGTAATTATGTTCACATCTGTTTGTAAGGTTGGTAAATATGCTGACGCATATAGTGGGCATAGGTATATCTCCTTAGTAATATACCTCAGTTATAGATGAGAACTACTGAATGTGGGAAGTCCCCTTCCGATTTTTTTTTAACTGAGATGCTTAGCAAATTGTCACACATGCAGGAGGCTGGAATGCAAATTCTTGCTGCCCTCAGGCAAGTTTCATTAGGCTTGCTGAAATCTTTTAAAATTTGCCGTGTAAATAATTTCACATATAACTTAACAATATCTCCCGTTCAAAAGCGACACGTTTCATGTATACTTCAAACATATGGGGGGGGAAGTTCTTCAAAGAGACATTGTTAAGGTAAAAAACATGTAAAACATTGCCTTGGTTGTTACTAGAAGCTCTGATTATCATATCATATTAAAGTTTAAAAATAACTTTGAAAATTTGTTACTTTTATCACAGGTATCACTCACTTTTCTTAGGCTGGACAGCGAGAGGAGACTAGCAAGTGTCGCTGACTGCTCTCACTCATCAACTTAAAACTAAGAGGAATTAGCACAAAAGTTTGCACAAAATTGAAGATCAAACCCAAACAACATCAACAAATCCCACCCTAATTTCAGTCCAATTTTAAAACCTCATTTCTTTAGACCACTTCAATTTATAATCATTTTGAAAATCTTGTTTTCCGCTGAAATCCCACGACTCAGCTCTATGGGCATACAGGGAATGTGCACAGAGAGCCTCACTCACCCTCTCTCCCTCTTTTAAAATTTGGAATCGGTTGGTTCTCAGAGGCAAACTAAAACTCTACATATACAATTTTTCATGTCAAATGTTATACCAGCTCCAGTACTGGAGGAAAAGTGGATTCATTCCAATAGGAATTAGGACAGAAAAAACAAAAGTCAAAGTACAATCCTTAATGATGTCCTGTCTTCCACCCAGCCTTCCTCTGCCAGCCCTGGACAAACATTCTTGACCCAGTCTAAACTATGCGCGTAGGTCATACACTGTGAGGGTTAAAATGTCAGGGGAATCACGTGGGTAATCTTCACATTAGAAATGTGGTATCTAAGATCAATATATAACAGCTTTTTAGTAGTTGCCTTTATCTTAGTAATTAGAGGCAGAGGATGGTATACATAATAGACTAAATGTGTAACCACCCTCCCAAGAAAAGGTGGCTTTCAAAGACTGCATCTTGCTTTTCCACTTCATTTTTATTCCCTAGCCTCTGCAACAGTCATCTGAAGGCCAATTTATTTGGGGTGGGGGTTAAAGGAATGAGGGGCTGCTTAGCTTAAATAATATTAGAGCAATTAGTGTGTCAGAGAAATAGTTCTTGCTTTTCCCCCCTATATTCCCTTCCTATAATCCCTAAAGTATAAGGAATAATTAACTGAAATCCAATTAATGTTGATTTAGAACACCTGTTTCCAAAATCCTTTGAATAACTTTTTCTTTTTTTTTTTTTTTTTTTGCTCTTTGTTTTAAGATGAAATACATATCCCTATTCAGTTGCTCTTAGGAGCTCAGAGATTTGCATTTTCGAGACATGAAGAGAACCTGTTGTAAGAGAGCTGGGAAGACTTAAAAGACCAAAAGAGCCTGGTATGTATGTTACAGCAGCAGTAACTTCTTTAACTCTTCCTTTTCCAAATTTCGTTCCTTCAGAAAACCAAAATGATCAACACATCTCCCCCCAGTTTTGTCATGATAATGTCTGCTTTAGAAATTTGCTACAACGACGGAGCAAAGCAATCGTTTCTGGCTGAACACGCTTGCCACAGCCCCCCTGTCAGGATAAGCACTGGAGAGAGCATATCTTGTGCAATAAACACCCACTACCCGTGAAAAAGGATTTGCCTATGCCGTTCGCTGCAGGTCTGAGCATCTTTCATCCCCAGTAGCGAGCTATCCTGACCTACTGTCGTGCAAGTGCACTTGAGGAGGTGGTCTCCTTTCTTTCCTTTCCTTCACCAACTGTTCCTGTGCAAAATGAAGCAGGACCTGGATCGAAGGACAACTGATTTCTAAAGCATGTAACTGTTCACCAGTGCCATGGAGAGTTTTAACAGGATTTATGTTTAGATATCAATTAGGCACCTCTAAAAATCCCCACCCTGACAGTGTGGACACAGCGACGACAATGATTTAGTGAGACACTTATTACCACAGACCTTTTTTGAGACTAGACTTAGTAATTAACTCTAAGCTGTGATTGTAAAAGCGTGACCTATTAAACACATTTTTGGAATAAAAATATTTTTACAATTTAGGCATGGTACCATACTCCTATGATCTTCAACTGAATGAAAGAATCCTTTCTACTCAGGATTTTTTTTATTTTTTTATTTTTTTTTTGCAATATAGCTGTCTGTGAAACTATCCTATTTAGCAGAGAGCAGAGGAACATAAGTGAGGACCTCTTTACCCCTCTTGATCCTTAAAAGCGTTAGATTTCTTAGCTGAAAAATAAGACATCAGCAAATATTATTCAATCTTAATTTCTTATGTACTAAGCAATTTCTTATGAATCATGTAATGCATTCAAGGGATCAACTTGTGTGGATACTGATTAACCGTATCAGAGGGGCTGCCTCATTATATATCTTGAGCCTTTTTCATTAGAGCAAATCTGCAAACAAACCTTGAGTGTTTAGATTATTTTGCACCATGCTGTACGTCTAGCCACAGATACAGAATATACCTACTATTTTTAACAGGATTATAGAAAACGTGAAAGGGTACTTCCTTAAATATTGACAGCTGAGGGGGAAAAAAAAAGATTTTTAGTACAGAATCTAAAAGAATTGGCAGAAAGAAACCTTTTGCTCCTTTAAAGAGCAGGTGCATATTAAACATCTACAGTTTCGAAGCACCTTTAAAAAATTACCCTTAGCATTAGCATTACAGTGTTTTATGAGAAGCCCATGAAATTCAGAAATAGTTACAAAAGAAGGAAAGAATGGGCAAGTAAAATATAGCATTGTGGAGAACTATTAAAAAAATTGGTCTTGAATTACACAAGATGTTACAGGTAGCGGCCAGGGATGGGGGGGAAGGTTACATATTTCAAAGATTATCAGTTTGTTTAATGAAAACCACTTGTACCTTTATAAAGCTTTTTAGCATCCCCAATGGTAACTTAAGGTTACTACGCACTGAATTAAAATATTGCATGCAGTGGAGAAAGTAGAAATAAATATGTAGAGTAGGAAAACTATCTCTCTTACCCTTTTCTGTTGGGCTGGCTCTTTTGCACTTCATGATTGGTACATAGTTTTTAGGGTGCTCTGCATTCTGATGTTGTGTTCAGTTTTGAGCCCCTCACTACAAGAAAGACATTGAGACTCCACAGTGTGTCGACAGAAGGGCAACGAAGCTGGTGAGGGGTCTGGAGAACAAGTCATATGAGGAGAGGCTGAGGGAACTGTGGTTGTTTAGCCTGGAGAAAAGGAGGCTGAGGGGAGACCTTATTGCTCTCTACAACTACCTGAAAGGAGATTGTAGCGAGGTGAGGGTTGATCTCTTCTCCCAAGTAACAGGTGACAGGATAACAGGAAATGGCCTGAAGTTTCTCCAGGGGAGGTTTAGGTTGGATATTAGGAAAAATTTCTTCACAGACGGGGTTGTCACGCATTGAAACAGGCTGCCCAGGGAAGTGGTGGAATCGCCATCTCTACAGGTGTTTAAAAGACGGGTAGATGTGGTGTTTAGGGGCATGGTTTAGTGGTGTTTTTGGCAGGGCTAGGGTGATGGTTGGGCTTGATAATCTTAAAGGTCCCTTCCAATCTAGACGATTCTATGATTCTATAAAAATATATAGACTCCTGTCAATACTGGAGGGAGGTTCTGGAGAGAGACATATGAAAATGAATTCCATGTCTTTATATTCACACATGAGCAGGGCTACTGCAAGGTTTCATGCGTACAAAGTACAGACTTCATAGACCACAAAAAAGCTACCACCTCCATTAGTGAACTGCACACACACGCATGAATCACAGATCCAGGCTGAATATATTGAAAAGAGTCTACACACTGCTTGAAAGCTACCACACCAATGCACGTTTCTAGGTGTAGGGCAAGAGGCACATTGAAGGTCTTTACAAGATTATATATTGATGACAGACTTCAATTATATGTTGATGACAGCTCTCATAAAAGAACTTCAAATGCTGATACTCCATAGAATGAAACAAGGAAGGGAATAGCTTAATACCACAAACATTTGAAAAAGACAATGAGGGGTCAATCATTTAACAAAATTAAAACATTACTCAAATAAGTAATGGGGTATGTTTGAGACTTAAAATGTATACAGCCAAGAGTTAGGTGCAGGATTTTTGATAAGAAGGCTTTTAAACTGGTTTTCATTCTCTGTTTCCCACAGGATTGCAGCTCTTCCAAGTGAAAAGAGGGAAAAGATCTTCCTGGATATGCTGGTTTGATTCCCTGAGTTAGGTGTCTTCTGGTTTGAAGAAACTATTATGAGGGGAGGGGAATTTAATTTATTTTTCCTATATTAGAGATCAAAGAATTTGAGACACACACCTCTCTCTCACACAAACAAGCCTGAATATACAAGGCTCTGAAGGAGAACCTTTTTGTTCTACAAGTAACCAAACTCGCATTGCCATGGCTGCTTGGTACAATGGGTTAGAACCCTTCACCTTTGGCGATGCCTGTAGGCACATATACACATCTTTAAAACTGGAGGAAAAGGTGATTTTCAACTGTGACTTATCACATCCATGGAACAGAGGAACAAAGAGGCAGGCAAAGAGGGGACTTTTACCCACCTCTGCACAATTACCTTTCCAGTTCTCCTGTTCTCATAGCCTTTGCATATCTACCACACTTTCAGAAAGGCTTGCAATGCTCCAGAGCATGGAGATTACATCACACAAAAGCAAGGACCGCCACTGTGTTTGCAGGGAATATTAAAGATACACTGTGCCAATGAACGAGCTTAAAACTGAAATATTTTATGAAAGCTTTCCCACCATTGAGACACACCAGGCAGCACAAGATATGTCTAATAATCAGGGTGCCAATAGATTAGGGAGTTAATTAGAGAAGGAGATCCTCATGGTAAGAGCCTGGATAATCAGGATTCTATTGTTTTCAATATTGACAACAAAGGAGGGAAAGTTAATGCTAACACAGTCACTTTTATTTAGTGCTCTTCTTAACTGTTACTATTTCAGTGCCTGCTATCCAAATGAAAAATTCTATATGAATTCAGTCCCAGTTCAGCATCTGCAGGTGCAAAACCCAAATAAATTACTGGGGAAGGGGCAGATGCTGACAGGATTGCAGTCTAGACTCCTCACTCTAAATCCATTTAGTGCTATTAACCATGACTGGGTGTAATAGCTCTGTGTACATTAGCACCAGGATAATTTTCCCTATTTTGCTAAATATCAAATGCATGTATTCATACATACTATATAAAGAAAACATCAGAGATAACAAAACAAAAAGGCTAACATGCCTCTTTTCAGTATAGTCTGTATTTTCCAATGTTGACTATAAAAAAGAAAACAAAGTAGGTAGGATTTCTTAAAATACAGCAATATTATTCCTGGACTAAACAGTGGCACCAGATAAAGTATTTCCTTGTAATTCAAACAGATTTTATACACAAAGAGTACACAATTAGAAAAAAAAAAAAAGTTAAGAAAAGTACACTTCCACTGCATGCAAACAACGAGAGAAACCTAACTCAATCAAAAGATAATCTCGTTTAAGTGAATACATTTGCTGTGTAACAACCCATATTTTATTAAGTTGCCCAACACTTTTGAACCTTGATAAGGATATGGACGTATTCTGGGGGCAACAGGGATATCTGCTGCAGAGATTATTCCTGCTATATACATCTACCCTTGTTAAGAAGCAATGAAGAAAGGTGATATGTAAACAGAGGGAGGAAACAGAAGCAACACTGAAAGTGATATTGAACTAGAGAGCCCTCCTTTGTGAAAAGAAATAAAGCACAAGATTATCTGGAAAAAGAAACTAACACCAAGATGTAGGGAGAGGCAGGAGGTGCAAGGCAGAGCCGGGCAGAGAACAGTCAGGGTGTGTGGTGGCTGGGAGAGTCAGGTTGCACTCAGAGGAGGCGAAGAGATCTGAGGGTAAAAAGCCAATTAATGGATTAAAGGGTAAGTATCCAAGTTCTGAAACAGAGGGGTGATAATATAGGCAGCTAGGGAGAGGATTAGAATAAAGAAGTGATAACAGTATTCAGCTGAGAGGGAAGGCTGTCAAGAACTGAATGGGAAAAGAAGGTAAGACAATGAAAACAAAAACCTGTCATTTAATCAAGGGCTGTGATGGTGAGAGCCCAGACACCCAAAAAAAAAAAAAAGACTAAAAGAAAAAAAACCCACAGTTTGGTTTCAGCTCCAAGTGTCCTGAAATCATTGTTGGAGGGCAGAGACAGATGGAAGATTTGGCCATGACTATATGAAATCAAGTGGGTAACAATGAGTTTGGAGCAATTACCACATTCAGTTCCTTAGTGCTCTTTCTCTGAACTGTTTGCCACTAGGCGCTTGCTCGTCCCAAGTGTATAGAGCTGAGGATTTGCAACAAAAGATACAGTGCCTATTTACGGAGCTGTATGAGGAAGTGTGGGCTACGCATCTTTTTTCTGGAGTTTCACAGAACCAAAGAATAAAACACTACTTTAAAAAGAATTCATGATTTCCCAGGTATGTATTTACCTTACTGTGCAGTTTTAGCTTCCATAGTGTCTCTAACACCCTCCCAAGCGTACTTTGAACTTGGCCCTTTTCCATTAAAATATTACAGAGGATTACTAAGGAGGCATGGGTGGGGAATGATTTGTTTGTGGGGTTTTTTTTTCTTTCAGTCCTCTTTTGCTTCTTACTGTTCACACTTTCCTGAACTGACAATATCTTGTTTTCTTCTTCTGTGGAATTTATTAATATTGTCCTGAATGCTATATCTTAAATATAATGAACCTATACCATATAGATAAATTATAGCTGTCATACCATATTTCTTCCAAGGAAAAGTTTAAGAGGACTTCAAAGTTGTATAAATTACTTAAAATACTTTTAAGTGGCAGCAGGATGGTTTTAATACAATCTGAACTAGACAAAAGTGAAGATCTTTTTACCAGAAACATATATAAGCAATTATGGAAGAGTATATCAGCAAATTTTAACTGAATCCACTTGTTAAAGAAAAAATATTTAATAAACAGAAGTGCCCCTGCAGCTTTGAAATTTTACATCCTTATAATGCTTCAACCAGTCTTAAAATCCATCTTTTCATATATCCCATACTTCTCTCAGTGAACAGGGGAAAAGCTTTTTCCTTGGCATGATTCATAGAACTGACCACAGAATGATGAAAAATGGTGAACAACTATCAAGGCTTGATTTTGCCTTAAGATACTGACATCTATCTTCTACTGATGTCAGTGACCCAAGGTCAAAACTAAGCTATAATTGTCAGGCAAAAAAGGTCTAATGATAAAAGCACAGGATTGGAAGTTGGAAATGGCTGCGGATTAATTCTGCCTTCTTCTGCTGCTCCATACATCAGCAGGTCCCTCACTTGCAGGCTAATAAAATGACCTTTATGGTGGTAGATTTGTTTGGGTTTTGTGTTGTTGTGTTGGGTTTTTTTTCAGAAATACAGGATTCTTTCCCCCAAGACAGCTAATCTGGGAGCAGGCCAAGAATTTACATGGAAGTGGGACAGCAGCAGAATCAGTTGTTAAAACTGGGATGCCCATATCCCAAGCAAATCACCTGAATACCGGGCTAGAGATCAGCTAGTGTTTCACCATGCCTGTTGGGCTGCTTCATTTGCACAAGTACAGACACAGTTAGCCGGTCATCTTGAGAAGCAGTTTAACATAAACCAGTAGGTTTTACACCAAAGCAGATGAGAACCATGGAGCAATTCCTTAATGCACTGCTACATTGAAGGGAGGAAAGGAGACAAGTGGAGGTAAGGGGGATGAAGAAGGAAAGAAGGAGGTAAAAGACAGGAATGAACAGTTAGGAGGGTAGTATCTGCTGCACGTAGATATACTACAGAAAATCTGATTGCATCCTGCTATTTTTTAGGCCAGAGAAAGACTGACACAAAATTCAATATAACCTCTGTCAAACAAATGCACTGAGTTAGTGCTTGGATGCTCAGGATGACACCATACTAATCAAAAGACCACAACTATATTTCTGTGCCAAATAAGTTCAGTCATTATCTATTAGCATTTATGGAGACCAAATTATTTGTTTCCCTCCTAAGGTTTCTTCCATTTTATATCAGTACTTTCTGACCAGTCTTCACTCTCACTGGAAGTACAAAATGGTAGACATCATCACAGATCTTTTTCTGTTCTTGACCCCTTCCAGACACAGAGTACTTCTATTTTATTATACATTAATGGTATTCATCTTATTATCTATGAGGCCAAAAATTCCAGTTGACACCTTCATAGCCTCTCACCTTGATGCTGTCTCCCCTTCCCCTTCAGCATCCTTCCCTCACAACACTTCAATTCCTTTGCTACTTGTTGATCCTACCACAGTGCTCTGGTAATACTTTGAATTGGGCAGTATTGCCTATTTCTCTCAGTTTGGAGAACTACAAGTGATATTCAAACCCTGCCTGATACATTCCTGTCCAATCTGCTCTAGGTGAACCTGCTTTGGCAGGAAAGTTGGACTAGATGGTCTCCAGAGGCCCCTTCCAATGCCTACCATTCTGTGATTCTGTGACACTGGGTTTCAAATGCTAGCATGCTTCAGAGTGTGTTTGCTAAGGCAGTGAATTTGCTTCACAGATTCCCATATTTAAAAACTTTAAAAAACCCATACACATACACACACCTGCCACACATACCCTTCACTAACCAAAAACTGTCACAAGAATGGATGAGAGAAATTTTCTGAGAAACAAAGGTTGAGTGTCTGCCTGGATTCTTGCATAGCATGTAGTCCTGTCAGTAAGGAGAAAATATCCTTCCCCCTCCCATCCCCTTGGAAAAGTTACAAGATTCTGAACAATTTCTGCACAAGCTATTTTACTCCCTCAAGCAAGCAGTTACTGCTGCTAATATCTTTTTTAAGGATTCTGTTGAAGATTAACCTTGTGAAGAGCCTGCTAAAGTTCTGGGCTTACCAACACCTTGGCAGAGAAAAGTCTCTTATAGGAAAATCTTACTAAATTAAAATGGTTAGATACATAATTTTTATGAGTTTTACTTAAATCCCAGGGTGTATGGTAAAATATTTTTTCCCAGTTTGGGGTAATACTTGCTTCCCAATTTGGAATTTGCTTTGTGGTCATAATAAACTGGCTTGCTGGAAAGCTCCAGTGCTAAAGAGGCCCTAAAAAAGCTTAACTGACATTTTCTCTAGAGTAAAAAACATTATCATTGATAAAATGGGGTGATTTTATGTTCCATATTTGGAATAATTTGTAAGAAACTTCATTTTAAATGCAGAGATTAATCAGTGATTTAATCAGAGATTATTTTCATCTTTAAAGTAGGAAACAGAGTTTTCTCAGTCTTAAAGTGATCCAAAAGATCTAAAATTCTTTAAAAAATTAACTGAAACATAGGGAAAACTATTGTAAATTATTATTGTTTACTATATTATTATTAAATGTGATTATAACAGCACTTAACTTTAATTCAATATATTATGATTTTGTGGGCAACTCAATGAAATACACACTTTCCTAAAAATTCTATTTTGATAATATATATATGGAGAAAAAAGCAATAAGACAACTCTCTGAACATCTTTCTTGGCAATATCACTTTAAAAAAAAAAAAAAGAAAACAACAAATTTTATAAAGTGGAAGTTTCTTTAAAAACTAAAAAAACACAACAGAAATTATTTGGTGTTAAAATGACATGTCTGGGACATGTCAGGTGTGACTCAACTGAAGCGAATTCAGCTGCAGTTGACAGTTTGCAGAGTCTGTTCGGTGATTGTATGATATGAACAATTAAATGAGAATGGATTATCAGAACCGAAGTTCTGAACTCAAATGCCAAGAATTATCCCATCAAACTTAAGCTTTTGAATAGTATTAAATGTAAGGTGCTTGCTAGAGTCCCCATACAGTCAATAGCACTTTCTCAAAGCAATATTATCTGGGATTAAGCTAATGGGTTGAATCGTCCTCTCTCAACAACTATTTTACCCTAAATTTCAAAAATTCTAAGGCCTAAAACTATAGAATACGAGTACCTTCCAACCATTTACAGAAAAAGGCCTTGGATTGTCCGATGTCAATCAGAAGTCAAAATTATTCAAATGCCTGGTGATTGATCATTGGTAGATGGCTTACAGGTGTGTTAGGAAGGTAAAATGCCATAGGATATTACAATTACAGAGGATTACAATAAGCATCCAGAACTGATAAATCTGGAATTGAGTTTGTGCTGGAAAATCACTCTTGAGAAGACTACTGAAAAATCTCATAAGAGCAAGTTTATACAAAACTTAATACAGCAGGCTCTTGTCTTGATGGAACTTTAATCATTACTGCTTAAAGACCGAAATCAGGTTCTGGAGCCATCTATTTCTCTCTGTTGCCTCAAAGACATCTTGGTTGACTAGGCTTCTAAACTTAGACATTACAGTGAAGTTTGTATAGTTGGGATATTAATTTCCTAAGAACTCAGTACACTTACATTGTAAAATATCTAAGAGGCCTGAAAGTACCTGAGTCATAGCTGGGATTATTTCCCTGCCTCCTTCCTCTCTGTTTAAGAAGAAAACCTCTACAGTACACAAGGATCACAAGAAATTTTGAAAATGGAATATAGAATACACTATAGCCAGCTACGAAGGGGAGCTAATGCAGTCTTAAATCGACAGCTATCTTTGTTAAGATATCTGATTTTTCTGGAGAAAAAAAAAAAGAGAGCAGTTCTCTCTCATCTGGACTAGTGAAGGAACTGGCAGAGTGCCACAGCAAATTACTGATGAAGCTGGAGAAGATGAGAATTAAAAGGAAAGCTGGACAAGGGGAAAGGAACTAGTTATGCAAGACAGGAACAAGTTATAGTTACAAATTTATCCCCTGTCTGGGAGGCTAGTGCTAAAATTTTTCATTGCTCATTCTTGAGACCCATCTTGTTTAATCAGAAAAAAATCAGAACTGCTTGATGAAATATGCAGATGACAATGTTGGGAGGTATTTTTCAATACAAAGAATTATAATATCATGCAAGAAAAAAGAGAAGAACTCTAGGATAGGAATAATGGAAATGGGGTGACATTTAACTGTTCAGAGTGCAAGGTCAATCACTAACAGATTAATAAGAATTTTTGCATTAAATTTGGAGCTCATCAAATGGTAACAACATAGAAAAAAAAATACATTGTCATCTTTTGAACATTTAATTTAACAATGGGGAGCAGTACAACATGGCTATGAAAGAAAAAAAAGACCACCAAAAAACGACCAAACCAAACACTGCCCCAGTATCCAAAACACACTGGTGAGTTAACTGGACCATGTTCTTGAATAGATCATTCAGTTCTAGTCATGTATATTTAAGCAAGATGGGTCTGAAATAATAGAGTTGCTGAGAGCAGCTACCAGCTTGATCAGAATAGTACGAATCTTATGAGAAAAGTACAAGACCGTCTTTTTTTTTTTTTTTTTTAAGTAGCACAACGGAGTCTGAAGAGCGATAACTGGCCTTATTAGGAAGGAATACACCTGAAAAAAACAAAGCAGCACCTAAGATGAAGTTACAAGAGCAGAGGAAAATACACTGGCCATGAATAAGGTCAAGTTGGAAGCTGGGGAAAAAAAATCTCACGTGGAATGAAGTTCTGACACTAGTTTCCCAATAAGACCAGTCTATTTAAAGTCATAGAAAGGATTAAATATTCCAGTTGTTTCTAATAGCAGAAGAATGGATTGTGGCTTTAGAAATCCCTTTGGTTGGGAGAAGCCTTCTGAAAGCAGAGTAAGCCTAAGATCTAACAGCTTACCATTTATGCAAGTACTATTTAGACAACTTATTTAGCAGTATGGGATATTTTACGACATACGTTGTCTGTATGCATATGTGGCTGAAAGTACATATACCTAATTTTTAAGTCTGAGCATTACCATATAAGCACACCTGTAAAGTATTGTTAGTCTGCACATTCCTAACTGTCATATTGCAGCATCTTGTAACTCCCACAAATCATCAGAGGAAGATTCAAAGACAAAAGGAAAGATAGGAATGGGCAACTGTCCAAAACAAAGGTCACAGGCAGAAGTCCATACAACAACTCTATGGATAACAAAATAAGAACTTCCCTCAGAGATGCTGTTGTGATAATTTTTGAGAGCTTGACCAAACCACAGCAGGTGTTTTCATCTTGTCTCTGACAACCGCAGGCCCTACTACAAAAAGTTATGTAATAAGACTCTTTTGGATTAGAGACGCAGAAATAGGTTGGCTTTGGATGGTAACGTTTCTCCAGGTCTTTTGCACGTTTCCCCCCCTGGATTGCAGGAACAACACCAAATCACCCAATATCACAGAAAACCACTTCAAGAAAATGGTCCTGAATTTCCCACTCATGATCCAATTGGCTGAAATGGTTTAAGCCATCCCAATGGATCTTCTAGCAGATAAAACATTGATAAGCTAATGTGATGCCACTTAAGCTATTTCTTCAGACTCACCGTCTCCTGATGCAAGATGGACAAATAAGCAAATTAAGACTTCCAGCTTTCATAAGGCCCAGAGGAGCCTCTGTTCTTTTTTTGTTGTTGGTTTTGTAGCTGTAATAAAATCTTTTTCCACCCAAAACATGGAGAGTTCTCTCTGCCCCTCAAAATCAAAAGAGAAGCCATCACCTGCTGCAGCAGATACTTATGACAGAGTATATAATTTCCTTGATTAAGATGGCGAGAAGTCAACAATTACAAAATTTCAGGGTACACAGTATCCAACATCCTGGCAATGTCTCATTTGCTTTGCTAAATAACTCCCAAACTTGGACAGAGATTACTGAGTCAGTAAAGACAGTGTCACAGCTTCTGGCACATCTTCAAAGGTACTGATTAGAAGGCACCACATAAATAAGACCTAGAGTTGTAGCATTTCATTTGCACTGAAGTTGTCAATGACTGTACTTAATTTCTGTCTAGGCATTTAAGAGTAGGAGCACAAATAGAGACTGACAAACCAAAAAGAACCCTGAAGTCTTGGATCAAGATTTGGAGGGACCTGCTGAGTTTTATTCTGCAAAGAAAGAGCAATTGAAGATGTCAAACGATAAGTGTCTAGTTGACTGGCTGCTTTGTGACCTGGCCATATATGGATAAACATCCTGCCTGAAGTGCCAGGGCAAAATATGAACGAGGAAGAACAGCAGTCTGTGCCACTGATCTTGCTACCAAGCAAAGCAAAATTGCAATTTGTATGAGCTCTGATACCTCATTTGCCAGCAGCTAGTAAGTTGCCTAAGTACTTGAAGGTATGAATTTCAAGGGGAAAAAAAAAAAAAGGGAAGACCACTTAATAGGACTCCAGGAGAGGGGTGAAACGTAGACTTACACATCTTAACAGAAATAATAAAGGTGTGGGCAAAGCTGTCAGAGTAACTTCCCACAGCCAACCGTCTGTGACTGAATGTATAGATAAAATTGGTGGCAAATCAGAGGAAATGTCTAAGGCTCCATGCAACATAAGCAGTTCCTAATATGAAGCAGAGGATATTCTAAAAAAGGAAGACCATCCAAAAAAAAAAGCTATATTTTGAAAATTCAAAGGAACTAAACATTTATTTGGTGAAGTAACAGGCCCAAGCTTTTATTGTCCTCTGCCTTCTCATCAAACTGTATCACAGCCAGAAGGAAATTCAAAAGTAGGTTTCATGAGACTCTCTGTACTACTCATCCCCTTGAGGATGGAAATTCAAAGAATTCAAAGAATAAAATGACATTAGAGAAACTGCCTTCACGAGACTGTGCATTGGGGCTTGATCTCTTACCCTAGTCACTGAGCTGTAAGACACCCTTTTTTCTGGCTGGAAGAAAAAGGCAGGGTTGGGCACCACCCAAATGCTCAAAGCTACTCATGTCTGAGACAGATCTAACAGATTTACCTCTTCTGCCTCTCTTAACGGGATTTAGATCCCTAAGCATTTTCCAAAGAGAAGCTCCTCTCTGAGACAATAAAGACTTCTAGTATTACTATCTGATAAGGGTAGAACTTCTCTCCATTTATGAGGCAGTTTGAGAAATCCATCAAGGAAACCATGAAAGGGATAAAAATTAAAAAAAAAGAGGCAAAAGAAGATTTAAAACAATCCAAAAAAAGCTTTGCAGCATAAATGCAAGGTCAAGAAAGAGTAGGACATGGTTTAAACCCAAGCTACATTTACCACGTGTTTCCCCTTTTACCATGTGTTCTGCCCATTGCGTGGGCATGGGCATAGATGCACCAGATGAGTAATGCTAAAGCAAAGAGGCTCACTCACACCCTCAACAGGAAGATACCTACGGAAAATCACCCACAGGAAAAGCAATCATTTGGATGTCAATGCAATCATATGTACAAGTATATAAAAAGCAAATCTATATAGACCTGTAAATATGGCTAGCAAATCCTGTTCTGGATGGCAGTAGTCTTAAGACAAAAGTGGTTTCATTCCTACCAACAATAGGAATGATATGCGAGTTGGTAAAGCACCTTACACTCAGTGGGAGACAATTTTTACTCATTCAGAAATTGACTTAAGAGATCAGAAAGAATGCACACTGTCCAAACAAAGAGGGAAGCCCTTAAATTCCCTCATTTGGAAGGAGAGAACAGTCAATAAGTAGTGCAACAAATTAGAGGAAGATTCTAAAGCTGAGAGAGATGTCAATATAATAGAAAAAGAGCAGAGGGAGGTCTTCCTGTAATTATGGATAATATTTTGTGCTGTTAAACTAAACTGCATATGTGCAAAGCAAAACAAAAGAAGGCAAAAGGAGCGAGATGTGAATAAAAAAAAAAACAAACACAAAACTAAAATGTTATCCACTACCAATATTTCTTTTCATAGCAGAACAGACACAAAATTCATCTTCGAAGTCACTCTTGGGTTCACAGACTGAAAGATGTTACATAGGTACTTCGCAGATACAAAATATTTTACTTTTTTTTTAAATCTGCGGTTGAAGTTTTCAGTAAGTGAACAATAGTCTGTTAATGTAAAAGAAAGGTATGGATGGAATTTCAGAATTTGCCTCTCATAAATTCCAATTAGTTTTAAAGCCTTCCACATATGTTAGGAAATGCAGCTATATGACTATCTTTTAGCTTATGTCAAAATTACTTTCCATAATTACTACTTAGTGAGCCTTGGGTCAAATTTTCCTTTCACTTACACCAGTGAAATGAGACTTGAGTAAAGTTTCTTTGCTGTCTGCAAGACAAGAATTTTGCTCCCAGTCTTTTCATTAAGTGCTGTGTTTAAAAAAAAAGACAGCATGTCAGATCGTATCAACATAGCTACTTCTGACAGAGCTGTAGTCATTTACACAAAATCAGAATCTAGCCTGCTATCACAGATTAATTGTCAATTTTTAAGTAATTCAATCAGAAGTGAATAAAATCCCTTCCACTGTTATTTCTATCATCATGAACAGAATACATGATTTCCCTCCCGTCTTTCTACTGTAACTTTAATCTTTTTGGCTACATATGATGTATTAGTTCCCTTAAATATCCCTGCAAATGTCACAGTATAATGCAAGTGCTGAAAGTCCTGTACAAAAGTTAGAGTGTTCATATCGCCTGAGAGTTTATATTTTTTTTTAATGGAAAGGAAATAATATTTGAATACTCAATGCAATATAAAATTTATTTATATAAAAGAGATATATATATACACACAAAGGTTACCTGTGTACCCACATTTCAACAAGACTTTATACTCTGCTAGTATGTAGCCTTTTTAGTACTGAAATATATTGTTTTATGTGCACCACCATATAAATTTCTACACCTAAGTTCTCTGTGTACATTTGGATGGACCTATATGACACTCATACATAAGGGATACAAATGCTTTGTTCCCATTTGATCTTTTAAGCTTTCATAACCATATACACATATTGGTTACAAAAATGCTTTATTTCTTCTTTTGAAAATCCCCTTAATTCCATTGTCATTCTTCATTGTTGTGCCAAAAATCTCCTTATCCCATTCGGCCACAGCTCAAAAATGCATGCACATTTTTGTACAGATACAGAAACACGGCTTGGCATAAGATGGCTTTGGAAATCAGTGTGTACGGCAGCTCTAGGCAAGCACAGCTAAGTATGTTGGCTATGAAATTTCACAGTGAAAGCACTAACGAAGCTTCATGAGCTATGCAGGAGTGTCCAGTGACTCCTTAACATCCCTGTGCTCAGGGCAGAGTACATTTCTCAGCCCAGTCTTTTTGTTCCTGGTGCCATCTCTTTGCTCTCGGTTCCTCTCCTTTGCCCTGCCCTGCTGCCTTTCAAGCTGCCGCCTATGTAGGGGTTGGTTTCTGCTGACTGGCTGCCACTGACCATTGCCTCGAGGAATAAGAATGAGCTGTAATCATCTCAACAGAGAAGTTCAGGTTAGTTTCTCATCTCTACTTAGCTGTCTGTTTTCACAGAACTTGTAGAAACTTCCAACTTTTAAGGCTTCCAGTCCTTCATCAAAATGTCCAACGGCTGGACAGACTATTTAGCAGCGGGCTAGCAGAAAGCATCCTTAGGAAACAAAGCTAAAACCAGCAATACCCACATATTCCAAGGACTGGGCACATTTCAGGTAGCAATGCTATTCCTGTTTATATTCTTTGTTCATACCTTTCCCTTTGCCAGTGTAGATCACTATCAAGAAGAGTGTTTATCAGAGAAAATTAGTGCTGCAGCAGCGAGACAAGGAAAACCGCTTCATTTCAGCTACAGATCTCGGATGATCCCTTGCAACTGCAGGTCATCACCATGTTGTTGCCCAGTCCTGTGTTTTTCCTACCCCAATTCTTGCTCTTTCCTCCAAAAACTCAGAGCTTTGTATCTCATGTTATCTCTCTTCTGGTACAAACCTCCCCCCACAACTAATGACCCCGTAAGAACCACTTCATCTTTCTCGCTGTGTACAGACAAAAGAGCAGCTGTCCACCTGGGACACTCACAGTTCATACCAGTACCATTCCCAAGGAGGTCCTTAAACACAAAACATTTAGGTTAACCCACTACCGAGAACAAAAGGAAAATACTCTCAGGCTTGCCCCCAGATGTAGAACAAACAGCTGTTCAGCACTTGGTACACCACATCTTTTAGCATCTGTACTGAGAAAGACACTGTGTATATACACTATAGAAAACAACAAAATAACGCCTTTCCCTATGCATCATGAAAATGCAGGCACTTACTCTCCTATTTATATATGTCCAGCTGTAGGAATGGGTGGAAAGCTGTGGGAAGTATCTTTTCCCTTTTTTTAACTTCTGTCATGTATAAAGGCAAAAAGCGTATCTGAAAAAGCCTCAGTTCTTTTAACAAGAAATCAAGGTTGAGCTCAGGTTTAGCAACTTTCAGGACTAAAGCGTGTTCAGCTTTGGAGTGCATTGAAAATGAAGCTCTGTAAGGTTCACACATTACCTCTAACCCTAGTTTAAAGATAATAAAAGGTTAGGGAGGAGGCAGAGACGAGGGTGGGTTTTTTTTTCCTCCTAGCTAGGTAAAAAGAAAAAAAACAAACATGATGGTTGCAAAAAACCTGTATTCCACAACAAGTCCTTAAGACTCCCATGTGCTACATCAGCAGCAGTACATCCTCGATTTTTATTGTAATCTTGTGGCTTTTTATTTGTAACTTATATGAAAAGAATCACATTGATTGGGGCAGATTTAACTCAGTAAAACCTATTCTACTGAGATTGTCTGTGCTAGGTGATTTTATCAAGTTCTCTTTTGGTTTCATTTTCTTCCTCATCCCTATCCCCAGGGGAGATTGCAGCCCAGCTTGCAGAGCAAATTGCCCTAAATTGAGTTCTTTCTCTGCCATATACAGGCCTGCCTTTGGCTCCTCAGCTTGAAAACTTTATGCATTCTTATTTTTCCCCATCTTCCTTAACACCCCCCTTCTCTTTCCAATTAAAATGGAGAAGTTTGCACCGATACCTGCTCCCAATTAAATGAATACTGCATTACCAGCCACACTCTCCAGATCTCCTTTACCCTCCCTTCATTAGCCCTATTCCTCTGAGGTTTCCTGGCTGTCTGCCAGGGACTTATGGCAAGAATTCAAAATCTTGTACACTTTATCCCCTCAAAATCATTCTTGAATTTAAGCAGCCTGCTCCTTGGGCCCAGCATGAGAAATGCTAGTAACTCATTCAAAGGGGAGGGGAGAAAAGAAAGAAAATGATTTATTTAAAAGGTTAAAAAGCTCTCATAAAAGAAGCTAAGCTAAAAGAGGTTAAACTTCCGGGCTAATTGGCTTCCGTTTCCTTTTAAAAAACCTTTCTGGAAGACAACAAATGACAGGAAGGTGTTCCTGTTTTATTTAAGAGTATTCATGCCTACAGAAAACGCATCATTCTCTTAACACCTCAGGCATGTTCACTACTGCTCACTCAAATTATACACCCAGCACAGAAAAAACTTAGGCAGTCAGAGGCTTAAGCAGCTGGGTTGTTGAGGGGTTTTAGGCCTTTTTAAAAAAAAATCACCATCTAATTTTCCAACAAATGTGAGCACTGCAGTACCATGGCATCAGCCACTCTCATCTGACACTTAAAATAACTAACATCATGTCAAGCTGTCAGCAACGATAGCCATATTGGCAAGTCTGAAACAGCAGAGGGAAGTACTGTAGCCTTGCATTACTACTTAAAACTATATAAACACTCCTCATAGCTCATGCAAGTTTGCTGCACTTAACAAACAATAATTTTTCTAACGGCTCAGCGTAAGTTAGTGGCTGAAGGCCCTTGTGTGGAACCACATTTTCTTGCGACCTGATTTGAAACAATCATTTAAACCTTTTAAAGCAAAATTCTGATATTAATGGTCTGATGCTTAGTGACTGCTTGCCTCCAAATCATACTCCCAAAACAAGCAGGTCTCCCTTCCTGTGGACCCTAGAAGAAACTATCGCCTTTTAAAATGCTATGATATTTTTGTAGCAATGTAGTAGTCTTCACAGAGGTTTCGCGGGAGAGATTTTTAGCAACCTGAATATGTTCAAATGGATTTAGTCTCTCCAGTAAAGCCAGGGAAAACATAGGGGTTTTAACATTGAATTCCTGTCTTCAGTTAGTGGCCATTTCTCACAAGCCACAGCTTCCCAGGTAATATTGAGTTGGTGGGGGTGGCGAGGGTTAACAGTCTGGTTCTAAGGATTTCAGTGACTTGCAGGATACAGCTTTAATTTTCTCCATCTCTTCATTTCTCAGCCAATATTTCTTGATGCAGGGGAATTCCTGCCTAATGAAAGCAATCTCCTTGGAAAATTCTTTAAAAGAGAAAGAGGAAAACCATCTCCTATTTGTGGAAGCTGCTTCTAATCTCGTTTTTCCCCTGTTATTAAATCTTCCTTTACTAATTACTCTTCTCATTCCCTTTTACAGGTGGAAACATAAAAGGGTATTATGATAGCTGATTCATTGTAAAAATAGTAAACAATACAATATTTAGGCCTTATAAATCTTTCTGTAAGATCTTATTGCATTTACTCAAGTCGTGTCCACAAGCAAGTGACAACACTCCCTCACTCCTTCCTTTGCAGATAGGTAACAAACAGCAAACTAGTTCAGGATCAGAACCAACATGCACAATTTTTAGAGTCAACAAAAAGAAAAGGAAAAGTAGCCACTCTGGAAAAATATACAATGCATATATAGCACTCAAAAAAACCCTAAACAATACATTCCACCTGGTTAATAAAATACACTGAGAATTGACATAGTGTATTAAAATACCACAAAATAATAATTATTAAACAAAATAAACTCACTATATCCACCTAGAATGTCTCAGAAATTAACCACCAATATCTCAATGCTAGCATACTGTTGGGCTACATTCAATATTATTAATAATCTCTGCTCAGGAAAGGCCACCGGTAATGCAAGCCAAGAAAAATCTGTACTAAAGAGCTGCAGGTTAAATAATTCATGGACAAATAGTTCGGGTACATTGTACCCCAGTACGTTCTGGATATTCGTGTGACCTACAAGCACCATCAAGTTATCGATGTTATATAAGGTGTTGTACAAACAAACCAGTATTGTTTTCTTCAATGATCATGCTAATTTAAAGATTTGCCTTCAAACAAATTCAGGTCAGGATTTAAATCCTCAGGTCTTTGCTGTATTCTTTCAACAGATTCTGTGAGCATCCAAGAAAAAAATATAATCCTAAAAAAAGATCTGTCATTCTGGTATTTTTAAGTTTGATACCATCCATGAGCAACAAGACCATGACCAGTAAGAAATTTCAGTGTTTAAAAGTTAGCTGCCAAAATGAGATAATTTTTAGTTTTCTGATTCTTGGAGTGACATAAAAAAACCCTCTTGTTCAGTTTCCAGGTTCCTTAAATAGTACACGGGGAAAATTACATATTTTAGAAGGAGGCAGTGAAGCCCTGAGCTGCGAGTTACCTAAAATGATTATATTCAACAAGCCTACAAAGCATTTTGGTAACCGCTAACAACCAGCTCTTTACCTATATTCCCAAGCCTCCTAACTCAGGAACTGAAGCAGTACCTCTGTCTATAAGGGTCCAGAGGCTTGAACTTTCTCACCATGTTCTCCCTCCTCAGACTATGGTGTCTCTCTCTCTTTGACGCAGTGAATCCCAATTTTGGCAGAATTTCCACAGCAAAACTGGAGAGGATGATTTCCACCGAGAGCAACCTTGCATCTAGCAGCATAAGACAGTGTAGATTTGAACCTACTCAGCTACAGGAAGAAACTGAGCCCAAGTTTTAAGATATTAAAGAAAAAAAATTTAAACAGGTAGTCATTCTAGAAAAGGGCAAAATGTTCTTCTACTGACTTATTTTGGGAGTCTGATATTAAGTCGATAGTTGCATTTTGATAGGAGTCTATTCAACGTGTGAGGCACACACTGAGACTTCCAACTGATTGACTTTCTTAGAATTAAATACTAAAACCAATTGTTTCTGGTCATAATCTGGCTTGCACCTGGTAGAGATTCCTACCTGTTCAGCATGGTTGAGATTGAGATGGTCCTGAAAAAGCTCAAAAGTGTAATTCTGTGCACCCAAGGAATTTTAACTTCACAAATAAGAAGCTTACAACTTCCTACTTAACCCCATGGTTAGGTGGCAGCTAACTATGGATTTTCAGTTTTAGACTCGGGTCTCGACATTCACTGTAGATCTGGGCATCTAAATTCTCTCTGTTTATTTTTGGAACTGCCCCTGGATTTAATGAAAGTTTTTTGTCTTCCTAGATAAGCTCCCGCTGCAGTCCCGATCTAAATTTTCCAGATCAAAATCTCTATCATACAAATGTGTTCCTTGCTAGTTAGCTTCTATTTTTATGAACAAAGGAAAGCCATCTTTTTCTGACTCAGAAAAAAATGAACATATTTTGGCATGCAAAGCACAGCCTGAAGAGTACTACAAACAGGTCCAAAAAATAGATGGAGAGAAGACAGAGCATTGCCCTGTGTTGCCACTGTTTATTGAGAAAGAATGTTACTTAAATTGTTTTCCTTGGACCAAGTGAGCCAATTTTCCCTTACTCCATGAAAATCATCATCATCTATCTTCCAATTCATGTGCAATACTGGTATCTGCAGCCCTGAAAAAAAAAAAAAAAAACCCATACAAAAATAAACAAGATTCAAAGTAAAAGTATTTTTCTCCCAACTCCGAGATCTCTGAAGTTCTATTTTGAGATGTGTTTACCTTCAAAAGCTAGATGAATATATTTACAATGCTCTTTTAAGGAACAGTAGAACTAGTCTTTCTATGAATTTCAACTACAGCTCACTTTCCAGTGTTAATTGGACCACATGCTTTGTTTGTTATTCCTCTCAGTCTGCAGAAGGCCCTGAATATGCTCTTACAGACACCTCTCAGATGTTAAGCAATTAAATTATGCTTAATATTTCTATAGTTTGTTGGCAACCTCAAAAGGGACAATGAATCAGATCCACCCTACTCTCACCAGACCCTATCAACATCGGAAAGGAACAATTATTTATTGGTTATGGCGCAGTAAATCTCCAGCACCACGGAAGCATTTCATCCAACAGTTTTGAAACATTCTCCCTTCCCTGCCAGATGCTCCCTTTTTACAGCTACAAACAGATCAGCCAAAACAAGTCAGGCCATGGAAAAATTTTAAATAGTTACAGTGCCTTAGAACTCTTAAGACAAAATTAGTAAAAAGTATCTGCTGTAGAACAGAAAGTACAGTGGCAAATACTTCAACAAATGAATATTTAAAGTCCAAAGGTTATTTTAAAAAGCATGACAACTTACTCTGTATCACAAAGTTGTACTGATAACATATTAATTATAATCCAGAGTTCCAATTATTTTTTTGATGCTAGAATCCCTTTCCCTCAACATTGTGTTTCCCAACACAACTCCTATTTGAAGATGGATCTAGAGATAGGAAACCTTTGATTATTCTCCTTACAAAAGTCTATTATTGGGACCACCTTCAAGTATCTTAGAGTTTCTAGCAAAGCTTCTGTATTTTGCATGCTAGCTAATAGCTAATAGCTCTTTGATGCCTCCAAGTAATGGGATTACAGTCCTTTGTATAAAATAAATTAGTGACAATGAATGCAGTTCTGTAAGACGTTTCTGTTTATCTGTTCATATGAACTTCCCCAGAAGTCTGAAGATGCCATCCATTTCCTAGTTTGATAATTGTTATCATTATGACTATTCTTAACAACTGCAGGGGGAAAAAAAACACACTTCATAATATGAAAAAATATATTTCTGTTACAACTGGTATGCTGTTTTCAGAAATGAAAACTGAGGCATACAGTGAATAACTTGTTCAAGGTCATACACTGAGTCTGCAGCACAGACAGGACTGGAATTTCAAGTTCTTGAATCTCTGTACCTCACTAACCAGTATCCTTCTCGTAATACATTTTATGTCATATAAGGTATCAAGAATACTCAGACACGTCATGAAGTGCTAAAACAAATAACAAAGCACATCAAAGTTGCACCACATGAATAGACAATCAACTACGTCATTGTGCAATGTTAAAAACCTTTCAGCTTCTCTGATTCTCACAATTCCCTCAGCCAGGTGTAAAAATCTTGGTGCGACTTGCCTCTTGAACCTGAAGCAACCACTGAACACACTGAAGCCGTACAATATCTCATGGTTCTCCTCGGGCACCTTGTTCTGAAGTGAAGGACTGCATAAAGAAGACACAGCATGGAGCCCACGCAAAGAAACTCTGCCAGCCTGGGAAGAGCCAGCCCAGATGCCACCACCATGCTTTTAGAAGTAACAATGCCAGGATGCACAATGCAGCCAGGTGCTTATTAGCTCAGCCTGTTAATTTTCTGAAGAGTGTGAGAGCAAAGGTGAGAAATTAGTGGCAGACCTGCAGCTCTACCAAGGCAAGAGGATGGTGGTAGAAATGGATGGCAAGTGTTTCTGGCCAAATCATGAAGATCTGGGTTCACTGGGCACAGACTAGTGCCTGTTTTCTGGCTACCAAAAGGTTGGAACTACTGTTCTATTACAAGTCTACTCTCATTTTATTTACCTGCTTATTTTTAATACTTATTTATTTAAAAGAAGAAAAGAAGCAAGGAAAACTAGCTTTAAAACTCTAAAAAGCTTTGTATTTATGGCCAAAGAGTAAGGTGCTTATACCACACAGAGAGGCGAGTCAGCTGATCAGTGAGACAGACAGAAGCTCCTCACTTTTGCTGATACCTTCTCCTCACTAGACTGCAGCAGGTTACTACCAGTCAAAACTCATCAAGAACTGTCACTTCACAGACAGACAGCAAACCAAGTTGTTCTGTTTAAGGCAACACATTCCAACGCCAGCTCCTGCAGAAATGGGAAAGCGTTTTTGCATGGAGGTGAGATACCACTGACCATCTGACTACTTTAACTTTTCAGGGAATGGATTTGACTCACTAACATAAAAGCAACTAAACCAGAACAAAACAAAACTGGTGGTTTTCTTGCCTTGAATTGCCTCAATTCAAGGTTCAGCAAGCACCATCAAAAGGAGTCAGGGGCCACGTTGCCACTCGTAAAGGCAGTGGAAGTGAAGGAAGCAACATCCTGCTGCTGAGAGCTTTTAGCCTTGCTCAGCTTCTTGCAGAACTGCAGCCCAAGGTAGGTGACATGTACATCTCCTGTTTGTCTCACATTGTTGGTTGACTTCCTTCAGATTTCATAAAAGTTCTTTTATATGTGAGTCCTTGGTAATCAAGCAGAGTCAAGAGTTGCACACTAACTTTTAGTGGCTCTATTGGATTATTCCCTTGAAAAAGTTATAGACCTTGAGTATGCTCAGCATTGTTTACAACACGCTAAAAACATTTTCATTTATTCTTCTAATTACTACAAGCAATTTAGTGCCTCATGTTTTTTTACTACTAGAAGTCTATGAGACTTACTCCACTTTGAATTACACCAGCATAAACCAGGAGTAATTCCATTAAAATCAATAAATTTTGTTGGTGTAAAAACTGGAGGTAGTTATGTAATGACTTCCAAATATGTTTTATGTGTGAATCTTCTATGATATGTAAACCTGAATTTATAGTAAGAACTTATCATGATAACCTTTCATGGCAGGATTTTATACTGTCTGCTGTACTCATAGTGTTCTATTTACTATCTCATTCTCATCTACAAATATTTTAATCAAACAAGCTTTGTATTAGACAAATACACAGCTCCAGAATCAGCACTGGTCTAGATACTTCATTTCAAAATCTTTACCATCAAAAAATATTCTAGCTTTTCTAGAAAAGAGGAAGCTAAAAGGAAAAAAGAATGTTTAAACAATGTAGAAGAGCTATGAAAACCTCTGAAACATTAGCCAACTTTGGGATACAATCATATATAATAATTTTCAACCTAACTAACCATAAAGGATGAGCCACAGCGGTCTCTGAAGTCACACACAGCTTTGAAAGACTGGTACGATCATGTAAAATGTCAAGGAAGAGAACTCGGGTATGTCAGCGTAATTGTTTTTCTCAAGAGTTTCTTCATAATACTAGTTCAAACTGCATAAAGATTACATGACTTGTTCATTGGGGGAGAAAAGGGCTCAGGGCTATCCATAGTTTATCAAACCATCTCTGTAAACATCTCTAAACACAAGAACTGTTTCAAGTCAAAAATATAGCACAAATGTATTTACTATGACATGACTTCAGACTATGGCAGAGCAGCAGGAGCAAAATGAAAAACTTTTGCATAACTCCCTGCAGAGCTCATTCCTGAGATGCAGGATGGCATTTCAAAACCTTATAAAAATTCAGAAGATGGGAAACCTTCACTTGATCAGCTTTCACCATAGCACCAGATGTTGCTGCAGCATTGGCAAAAATAACAAGATCACAACACATATGATAATTCAGCTATCAATAAAAAGTTCAAACATCCATTTATGCTACTGGAAAAGTCAACTGCCCGTGAAAGAAAACCCAGAAAGGAAATTTATTATTGAACAAAGTAATTGACTAAACTAGTTTTGTTACATTGTTACATCATTCGTAGTTAAAAAGAGATGAAAAGCATTAAAATATTTACAATTACAGATAAATCACGTAGCAATAACCATATATCAAACTCTTAGCAACTACATGTCCTAACTTTTGCTCCCCAGACAGCAATACCACTTTATTTGGTTTGATAACAACACATGCATGATGGCAAGGAGTGATGAATCACTCATATCTTCCATACTTCAGTGAACTGACCAACCCTCTCCAGGGAAGTGAAATTATGGTCACAGATCTTTAGTTCATGCATCAATAACAATTATATTCTAATGTGTTTCTTGAGACTTCCACTATAATAAGGGGTAGGGGGGATGCTTGGGGTTTTTTGTTTGTCTTTTTTTTAACAAGTGCTCCCTCACATAGGTAAATCAAAACATCCAGAAAACAAACAGTGTAAGTCACTAAATGATCAATACAACATAAATTTTAAGGAGGAGCTGTGACGAACTCACAGATAGAATAAACAAGAACATTAGCCTCTCCCAGTCTGTAATATGGGATGTCACAAAAAGATTAGCATGCAGTGTAGTTATTCAGATTTTGTTATTGAAGAAAATGTGCTGTAAGGAATATTTTTTCACATTCTAAAAAATTAAATCAATATAGAATGAAACGCCTATGTGGAACTCTAACCAATGTTTATCCAGCATATCAATGACTAGGAGATCTTGACATCTGTCTATAACTAAGCCTAGTCCCAAAGGAAATGCCATGGAAAGAGACGAGTCTGTAGAATCTTCTCATTTGCCCTTCCTTTACCACTTGTAATCGCTTGGGAAAGCTGGATTTGATGATGTCTTCCCTCCTACAGGTAGCAAGCCCTGCTTGAGTTGAATAATACTCAACTTGGTTTTGGGATGGTGAAGTAAAATGGCATGGTTAGCTAGAGTACTTAAAATAATTCCCTTCAGGAAATGCCTGCCTCTCCCTGTTGCCAATAGAGCAAACTTAGTGAAAGCTAAGCTCCTAACTTAGGAACATCTGCACTGAAGACAGATGTACTCTGTATTTACAGATTTTCAAATTAAAGCAGATTTTGGTTTAGTGTATCATTTCACTTCTCAAATGTAACTGCTGAAAGAGAACTCATGCAAGAAATATCTGTGCAAAATCTATTTTTCCTATTTTATTTTGTATGGAATTAAAACTCATGATCTATTTGCAGTTCAGATGCAGTGATGCGGAAAGCTTCTACATCTTTTCTCAGCCTTCCTGATCTGAAATATGATTTAACGCAATGTAGTACACTCCTCATTATTATATCAGTTACACCAATTGAAACACAAACCCCCACAAAAAGAAAATTCTAGACAGGTAGCATGATTTGGGAACTGTACTTTTAAATGGTTCAGCTTTGAGAACAGATTTGTTGTGCAAATTATTTGTAACTAATAACTGAATACTACTATGCTCAGTGTTTGCAGTCCCTTCTTGAGCACCATGTTGTAAATAGAAATAGCAAAACAAGAGTAAATACTAGTGGAAGAACACAGAATTGGACAACTGAGGATCTCTGATACACAATTTGAAATATTTCTAGAGAAGAGAATACTTATTATTGAGTTAAAAGTGTGTCAAGAAGGTCCAATTTTTGACAGGTCACTGAATCAAAACAATTGTCAGAGAGACCCAAATCGTCTCACTCTGCATTTGCAATCAATATCAATTGCCCACGTCAAAGAGGACCATCAGAAAATAACCCAATTACTGACAACAGCACATTTTAATGCATTTCATGTGCTCAATAACTTTAAGCTAGCTCAGATAAAAGATGCCAACTATGAAACTAAATTGCAAAATGTGAGTACTGTCCTTGTCTTCTGAGGGGGATATATTAAATCTGAAGATACCTAAAGAGAGTGTAAAGAATTTGCACTTTATCCAAGTGTTGTCAATCTTAACTAACTCAGTTCCCAATAAAGACCAGATTGTTATTAAAATCTGGCAAGGGAAAGAAGGGATGAGAAAGGACTTCAAAGGCTAGTTTTAGGCAAGGAATTACAGCAGACCAGGCACTATTTTCTGGCCCTGTAGTTGACTGGCACAGTGTGACTTGCATCCATACAGCTTCTTTACCTTGTCTCCAAAATCAGACTGGCCACATGCAGACTGCCTATAGAGAACAGACCTCGACTCACTCATACTACTCCCTCTTCCACAGATGGAGCAGAACTCTCACAGAGACCGTGCTCACCATTTCACAGTAGGAATGAGCAGAGGGCAACTTTCAGGTCCATGCCCCAAGCCCACGTTGTTTACTAGAACAGGTGTAGCAACAGGTACAACTGGGAGACTAGAATTAACCCAGTATCATAAGCAGAATGTGCCAAGTAGCAGGAACCACTCCCTCAAGAATAACACTTATGGAAAGGGACAATATCTTAAAGTATAAATAAGATTGAAAATCCAGACTACAGAAAAGATACCTGAGACATAATAGCAGAAAATCAAAGCAGCTTCAGAAGAGACCACAGACCTGCACAGACTATTAAAAATAGCCCAATATCTGTCAGATGAAAAAAGATAAAAGACATGCAGTGGTTCATATCAGTGCATGAAAGTTTGCAGGCACCAGTCAAGTATGCACAGCACAGGCAGAGAGGCTAACTGCGGCATGATTTCCTTGGATGAATTTTTTGTGGCAGTATTGCCCATCATTACACCAGAAGATAAATAGACTGTCAACCCGAAAGTAAATGGGACATTTATTAACTTTAAGCTCAGCATTAGAGCACTGAGACAGTGGGATGTCAGATACAGTGTTACTAGCATTAAAAGAAAAGAAAGACGTAGCAAAATGCAATGAAAAATGTATGCAAAATAGAGGTGACGGTAGACATTCAACTGCCAAAGCAAAAATCTGCAGCAGTAATTTGCAGATGCAAAGCCTTGTCCTCATCAAGATCATGATATTACTGAATGGTCAAGGAGTCAAAGCAAACACAGAAAAGTTTGAAGACTTCTTGGGTATTGAGAAGCTCTGAAGAACAGATAGAAGCTGAAAACCTAACAAGTCTACAGTTCAGGTTCCTAAAAATGTTCCGCTTAGGCAGAAGGAACCAGATGAGCTAAAAGAACAGGTTGCAAACAATCTTCAGAAAAACAAAGGAAAGTGTTTTTCCCTTAAATTTAAATGTATGAAAAAGCAAAATGTTTACTCCACGAGTAAAAGATCCAAGGCATTCTTGTTTCATTTCCTTTACTCTATTTTTTTAAACAAGACCAGGTTCGTGAACCAAAGTCTTAAACTCACTACTGTGTAATAGCCTGGACCTGAGGAAATACAGTATCAAAGTGCAAAAATAGGTTGATTACAAATGGTTCAAAGCAGTGAACTGGCAAAATTCTCATAAAGCAATATGGTCAAAATTGTAAATTGGTGCTTTACTCATTCTGACCATTGAGAAAAGACTCATGTCTTTATTTATGGAAGACCAGTATCAGTTGTAAGCAATGTAGCACAGACCCAAAACCAGCTAAGCAAGCATCACCCTGAAAGTATGGCAATTATTTTTAAATTACAAATAGATGATTTTCAAATTGATTACAAGCTGAGGGAAACTTGGTGACTGCGTGAAAATTCTCTAGAGCATTTGATAAAACTTCATCGGGGTAAAATCCAAACTTAGAGTTACTATTAAACCATTTTTTAAATAATGTCTTATTAGACAAAAAGTGTACATTGCAGCAGTTCAGGATGAGAATACAATCATTAGTAGCGCAGACTAGCTGGAACAGCACATTTCAAGCCCTAAAACAAAATCAAGGCTTGAATTCATACAAGGGACTTAAAATTATCAGAATGGCGAGTTGACAATGTTACTGAAAAACTATCTTAAAAAGGCTAAATGAAAGATAAATCAAAGGACTGAAAAATCCAAGATACCTGCTGGAGATGTTTGATATTGCTCCTGAATAGTGCCATTGGAGAATTTATCTAGGCTTTATCACATGGGCAAAAATACAGGCTCTGTCAGTCCAAAGAGACCTATATGGTGGGACAGAGTAAATTGTCCCCTGGAGTAAAGTAGTCCTCGATTTACTTAAACTGACTAGGAAGATGTATACATTAATTCTAGACTATGATTTAAATTTTCCTGATAGCATTACTAGATTGTACTGCAGTTAAACAGGTGATTATGCAAATGTATTTTTGCTGGACATAGAATGTATGACACAGTGTTTAGCACTGGGCCACAGTTTACTAGGGAGGACTTGAAATAGTTTGCAGTGAAGTATGTGTTTACCAACATGATGATCTTTAAAAGGCTATTGTAAAACAATTTGGATCGAAAGAACATGAACATATTTAATTTAAGCCTCGTAAAGTCTGCCTATTCCCTTCAGTTTCTGTAATCGCAACACAAAAATACTTATGGTTTCTAAAAGGAGTTAAGTATCCCTAGCCAAAATTTACCTTCTTGTGGAAAGGGTAGGCAAGTCAGCAGTCACTCCTTTGCTGTGTTTCTTTATGAGACGAAGAAATACCCGACCATGGTACCCTGACCACGGGAAGTGAGTATACAATTCTTCTTGTGCAGATCACTGGATAAGAGGCTGCTGTTGCTTATCAGTGCCCCCACGGAACAAGCAGAATGATAGGGATGACATAGTGAATAGGCAGATTCATTAACAGAGTTGCCCTGTGTCATGGTTATCAGGGCAGCTACCTGCTTGCTCTCTTTCTGGCTTGCTTGATTTTACTCCTTTGAGCATCTGCCTGTTCTGGGGCTCTATGGGCTCGGTCCATAATTGTCCTGCTTTTAAGCTAGATGTTGGGCTACAGAACCTTTGTAAAAATTGTTTTAAAATAGTGGATTAAGCTGAATTCTGGACCATTGTTTGTCTCTTTTGATTCTGTAATCACTGGCTTGACTGGCTTCTTTTTAAAGCAAGATATAGTCTTATCATAGAATCATAGAATGGTTTAGGTTGGAAAGGACCTTGAAGATCATCGAGTTCCACCCCCCCTGCCATGGGCAGGGACACCTCCCACTAGACTGGGTTGCCCAAGGCCACATCCAGCCTGGCCTTGAACACCTCCAGGGATGGGGCCTCAACAACCTCTCTGGGCAACCTGTTCCAGTGCCTCACCACCCTTAAAGTGAAAAACTTCTTCCTAATGTTTAATCTAAACCTGCCCTCTTCCGGTTTATAGCCATCCCCCCTGTCCTATCACTACATGCCCTGGTAAAAAGTCCTTCCCCAGCTCTCCTGTAGGCCCCCTTTAGGTACTGGAAGGCTGCAAGAAGATCTCCCTTCCGGAGCCTTCTCTTCTCCAGGCTGAACAGCCCCAACTCTCTCAGACTCTCCTCATAGGAGAGGTGCTCCAGCCCTCGGATCATCCTCATGGCTCTCCTCTGGACACACTCCAGCAGGTCCATGTCTTTCTTATGTTG
>NW_009649228.1:2198284-2198739 GCF_000708025.1 Charadrius vociferus | reverse complement strand
CCCCGCCAAGCCTGTATTTGTGCTTGGGATTGCCCTGACCCAGATGTAGGACTCTGATGAACTGATGAACAGATGTAGGACCTCATGAACTGCATGAGGTTGGCTTGGGCCCACCTCTTCAGCCTGTCCAGGTCCCTCTGGATGGCATCCCTCCCCTCCAGCATGGGAGGGATACCAGCCCAACCGCTTGGTATCATCAGCAAACTTGCTGAGGGTGCACTCAATCCCACTGTCCACGTCCGCAACAAAGATGTTGAACAGTACAGGTCCCAGTACCGACCCCTGAGGAACGCCACTCGTCACTGCTCTCCACTTGGACATCAAGCCATTGACTGCAAGTCTTTGAGAGCAGCCATCCAGCCAATTCCTTATCCACCGGGTGGTCCATCCATCAAATCCATGTCTCTCCAATTTAGAGACAAGGATGTCGTATATGATAGTGTCAAAAACAAGAT
>NW_009649228.1:2147270-2198119 GCF_000708025.1 Charadrius vociferus | reverse complement strand
GACCGCCACAACTTCTCAAATATGATGGCTAGTGGCTTAGCGACTTCATCTGCCAGTTCCCTCAGGACCCGCGGATGTATCTCATCAGGTCCCATGGACTTGTGCACCTTCAGATTCCTCAGGTGGTCTCGCACTTGATCTTCACTTACAGTGGGTGGTTCTCCATTTTCCCAATCCTCGCCTTTACATTCTGCGTCATGGGTAGTGTGGCTACAGTCCTTGCCAGTGAAAACTGAGGCAAAAAAGTCGTTGAGGACCTCAGCTCTGTCTCTGTCCTGGGTAACCAGCTCTTGCGTTTCCTTACGGAGAGGGCCCACATCTTCCCTACTCTTTCTTTTCTCGCTGACATACTTAAAAAAGGATTTTTTGTTTGTCTTAATGTCCCTGGCCAGATGGAGTTCTATCTGGGCTTTAGCTTGTCTAACCCGATCCCTGGCTGCTCGAACAATTCCTCTATTCCTCCCAGACTACCCGCCCCTGTTTCCACTCCCTATAGGCCTCCTTTTTGCTTTTGATCATGTCCAGGAGCTCCTTGTTCATCCATGCAGGCCTCCTGGCTTTTCTGTCTGCCTTACTCTTTGTAGGGATGCATCGTTCCTGAGCTTGGAGGAGGTGGTCCTTGAATATGGTCCTTATCTTTATGTTTCTCCTATGTAAAGGCTTAGTTTCCCTTTAACACAACACAGGCAGATGAAAGGTATTCTGTCATCTAGCAAAGTTGTCTGTATCAGATTGTTTTCCCTCAGTAACTTTCTTTAGAAAAAGAGAACTCTTTCTTTGTAAATCCTCCATATTTCTTTTCACTTCAAACCACCTCCCTGGACACCAAACTAAGGTGTCAGAAGCCATAAAGATAGGTGGGCTGGTGAAATATTTATCTTATCTGCTGGTTTACTTAGTTGCTTGAGGAGAAGACCAAACAGGACAAGCAATAGACAACCTCAGTTCAGAAGCCCCACGGCCACGTTAGTGCGTCATTGTGCCCAAGCTTAAAATACTGTGAGAGGGTGGAGCATGACATTATCCAACCTACTAAGCAGCCTGTTAAGCAGGACACCCTCCTGTCAGATAAAACAGTTCAGTTTGAAACCTGTCAGCAGAAGAGGGAAAAAAAATAGGTCTTCTACTTCATGCGTACAAGTTCAAGTCAGTAGGCTCTAATGAAAAACGTGGATAGCAACACTACAACTATCATTCTTTTAAGTGGAAGCAGCTGGTCGTCGCTCCCTTTTCATGTTTGTTCTTTGAACATACCTATGAGATGTAACTCAGCAGAGACCTTGCAGGTTTAGGACTGAATTTTCATGATGTTTAGATCAGAAATATCTATCTACCTACCTTGTTGCTTAAAGAGCAGTAAGAATACATTCATGGGAAAATAGAGATCCCAGAAACTTATGTCATGCATTTGTCCTGCCAAAGTTATCAAAAGAAGTAGTTAAACCTTTAGGAAGCAGAATCACTGACTGGTTGAATGTAGGCACCTCTACAATTAAGCTGTGCGGAAAAGAATCCTCTCTGAGCCACCCTGAGGCTTAGGTGTCTGAAAGAGTGCACCCTTCAGCACAGAAGTGCCTAAACTTTTTGGGTTTGGCAAAATAACTTAGAAAATGAATGAAAGATGAAAGCAAAACCCACTTTCATTAGTCAGAAAAAAAAGGCATTTGTTTCCTTTTAGAATTGATGAATAAACAAACAATAATGGAAAATCCAATATTTTTTTTACCAGCCTATCTTCTTTCTCCAGCAAAACAGAAAACCTGATATATTCAAACTTTGTTAAGACCAAAAATAAGTATTTTGCTCTGGGTTTATTTAGCCATTTTGCTTAAGCTTCATTTTAAATGAAGAATATATGCTTGAAACAGGAAAATAAAAGTGCTCCATTTTTAAATATCAAAAGTGGTTTTATTCTGGACAACATTTTCACTGTAAAAAATTAAAAAATAAATATCTGGGTTTTTTTAACTGCTTATACTTTTTGTTCAGCTGAAGCTATGGGGCATATTCTCCCTTTAAAAAAAAAAATCATTTAACTTACAAAGAAATTCAAGTTTTTAAGCAAATTACTAATTGTCAAGAGCCTCTTGCTTGGCTCTGCCAGAGAAACAGAATCAGTACCATTCCACTGCTACCGTAAGATTGTCTTTGTGGTACTGTAGCTGCTAACAATAAAACTACTTTTTGTACTAAAAGTCTTAAGGGAGCTATTGCAATGAAGAACCAAAACACCAGATGTTACCCAATATAAGTACTGGTAAGTATCAACTGAAAAATAACACACAAAAGATAATACAAGCACTTAAGCATTAGGAGATACAAATAAGCACAAAAGTGTATGCTATTTTCAAGAAAATATGGTACCCAAAGGCACTAATCGACTCTATGGACTAAATAATGTATTTACCAGTGTAAAAACAAAGCCTTTATCAACTTAGAGGAGTACAAAAGAGCATGAAAACCCACTAGCTCTTTTTACTTCCACTAAATAGCAAAATTGATTCAAAAACAATTTTTAAAAGAAAATTCTAGTCTGATCCCACTCATGTTACACTTAAAAAAAATACAATTAGGATAGGAGAGTGAGGAGAAATTTTATATGAGAAAGATATAATACTCCCCTACACTACCGGAAAAAAATTATCACAACAATGAAATAGTAGTCATCTTTAACAGCTCCAAACCCATAGAATCATAGAATAGTTTGGGTTGGAAGGGACCTTTAAAGGTCATCTCATACCCAAATGACATTTTTGGAAAACTGCAAGACAAAACTCAAGATTGGGTTTGCATGTTTTTTAAAAGTATTCAAGTGGAAGCATGGCTAGAGGTACGCATACTGTAATGACACTTTCTTGTTACAGGAAGCATTACTTAAGCCAAAAAAAAAAAAAAAAAAAAAAAAAAGATGATGAATATTAGGATTATTTCAAGTTTTAAGATTTGTTGCCTTCAGCAAAAACCGGTTATGATAAAAATCAGAAACCTAGAAGATGGATCTTCTGATGGCATCCAATTGATGCAGCTCTGTATACTTTAGGTTAAATATTTTCCTACTAGATGACCCTTGTCAAAGAGAAGATACATATGTAATGTATTTAGAACATTGCAAGGGCACAGCAAAGCCAAACAGGAGACTCCTCGTGTCAGAGAGGATATGAATACTTGAAAGGAGCTTCTGGGAGCTAACTATTTTGTGTCCTTGCCAAAAAGTTCACACTGTGATGCAAGCTTTTCCACAGTAACTCTAGGGAACGCACTCACACTAAAATTAGCCCATTGTGCAAGGACTGTCCAAGGCCTATGCTGAGAACTAGAATTAGGTCTTTTTTTTTTTAAGGGACCTTAAAGAACATCTAGTTTGAACCCCCTGCCATGGACAGGGACACCTTCCACTAGACCAGGTTGCTCAAAGCCTCATCCAACCTGGCCTTGAACACTTCCAGGGATGGGGCATCCACAGCTTCTCTGGGCAACCTGTTCCAGTGTCTCACCACCCTCATAGTGAAGAATTTCTTCCTTATATCAAATTTAAATCTCCCCTTTCAGTTTGAAGCTATTACCCCTTGTCATTTCACTACATGCCCTTGTAAAAAGTGCCTCTCCAGCTTTCCTGTAGGTCCCCTTCAGATACTGGAAGGCTGCTATAAGGTATCCCTTACCAATGAGAATTTCTGCTCTGCGTGCGTGAGCACTGATGCATTGGTGGTTGCACACTAAGGAGCAGAGAGTGCAATATAACAGCTATGGTAGTGGAAAATAAACTTTTTTAAAAGAAACACAGGGCGTGGGGGAAGCAGGGCGCAGAGTAAGAGGATTTACATTTGCATGGATCTTCTTTTTATTCCCTTCCTCCCAAAAGACAGCTACTCATTACAGCTCTGGAGTGTAGACTCAAAGCTATGAACTGGTGGTGGGTAGTAAACAGAGGCTGATAATCAGAGCAGACTGGTACTTGGGTTGAGTACTGATTAAAAAGATCTGAACCTAATGGCTTAAGTGGTTCAAAGGGTTTAATAGAGGTCTTGCTCCGTGGACTGAATTTCACTCTTGTTGAATGTTATGAGCATAAGACTATAATACAAAGTCAAAAGGAGAAACTGGAAGCAATTTCTTGTGAACTGTGCTCAAACTTGGAGAATTGAACAGGATGCAAAAGAAAGGACGGGGTTTGTTCCCTTTCTGCATCCCTTTTTATTTCTTCTCCCCTCCTCTACCTTCTGCACAATGGTAAGAATTGCACTACAGCCCTGCACGCGCTTTCCAAATAAGGGCTGAGGTATGTGACAAAAAGTGAACGATAAATTAGGAACATGGGAAATCTGATAAATGAAGACTGGCCTTTTTTTCATTTGCCTATTCAGTAATTCCCTATTTTAAATACACAATATTGAGTAACTCACAGAGGCTTCAGAGTATGCATGAGAATGACTTTCCAACAGCGACAGACAAGATTCAGAATGAAAAATTTCACTGCCAGGCAAGAAAAATTTGCAATAATTTTCTGTAATACAAGCAGACTTTTTTAGCACTTTTATTGCAGAAGCAATTCTAAATAACAGAGCTTGTCTTATAATAGCATTTCTATAATAATGGTGTTTTATAACAGAAGTGCTATTATTACACAAATGGTATTATAATAGTAGCATTATTATTGTAGAATCTTTTCCATAACAGGAGTGCTAAATAAGCCCGTTTGTATTATAGAAAATGATTGCAAACTTCTTCCATGGTGCAGAAAATGCCTAAGCCTTTATGTCTAATGTGATCCAGATTTTAAGAAGGTTCATAAAAGTTTAAAAAAATCTTTCAAAAGGAATCCATGCTGCAGACCAACTGAAAACCCTGGCATGGTTCAGCAAATGGTGTATCTGTCACCAAATTTTAAAATCTACCTCTAATTCCAAACCAAAAGTGGCTGAATGCAGAAGTTAGCAGAACATGTATTTGTGAAGAGTAAAATATTTTCAGTGCTGGAATAAAGCACTAAAATGTTGGAATATCATCTGAGGTGATAAAAAGATGTAATATTCAATAACAGTTATACAGCAAAAATGCTTTGGAAGAAATCTTGTATCTATATCAACTACATTAATATAAATTTCACTCATCATTCAATAAAGTATCTATTGCTTTGCCATATACTTAGGAAGCATTCATCTAAAGAATTTAACTGTATATATAGGAAATGAATAAGTAAATTTTAGTTTATAAAATTCAACTTCTTTTTATTAAAGTTATCTGGTAATACTTCAGTGCTGAAATTCTAGTGCAGTATAGAAGACAGAAAGAATTTAAGTTCCAAAGCTACTGACCTTTTTAACATTAAAATAAAATTCTATATACTTCTAGGTTGATACAATCAGATTATACCATCTGGTTAGGATGGAGTCTATGAAACAGTAAAGTAAGAAAATTCAATAAACTCATATCCTCTGCAGGCATTTTTACATTTTTTAGACTGTCATGAAAGCTTTAGATGTGTGTTTGTATGAAATGAACTTATTTTATTATTGATTTCAGTCAGAAAGGAGTTTTGCTGGATCCTTTTTTGCTGCCTGCATTGCTATACAGAGTAGTTTTCTTTACAGCAATGGTCTTAGCTCATAATCACAAATGAAAATTTTCATGACCTATCTTTTTTTTTTTTTGAGATTGAACGGTAACGTATGACACAGAAAGCCATAGTTTAGAATGCATATTTAAGAAATAATTCTAACCTAATAAAACAAAAATAAAAGTTATTGATTAGCTTTTTTAATTAAGTTTCTGAAATACACATTCCAATACTTGGTGTGCTTACAACCCATGTAGTTAACAAGGATTATATATTCATTCCAAAAATAATGGTAAAAGATTTGCCAAAATGATCTTCCAAAAAACCCCACAAAGCTAACCCTAACTCTGCTGCTTCCTCTGTGTGTATGATTATGATGTTTAATCACAGGAGCAAATATTCTTAAGTTCAGGTCCCTTGCCTCAGCCAGGGTTTAGTCCTGCACACACTGAAGCTGAGGATCACTCAGCCCCTCTGAAAGATGCATTGCAAATATTGCTCTCTCTCTCTAAAGCTCAGCAGAGTGCTTTCTCTCCCTACACTTGGATTTCTTTCTCTCTCTCTGATTTTTAATTCTTTCCACTCACTGGCTAGTCAGGTTACCAGCAAAGTTCGTCACACTCTCTTATTTCTTCTATTGCTCCTACATGCGTTTTATTTCACAGTCTGCCTTGTGTTTCAACACCAGTTTCAAAGGTAATACACCAGCTGTTTAACTTCTTATTCAAATCACTGCAAAGTTCTGCCAGTTCCTCTATGTCAAAATACTACTAATAGTGCAGGTTTAATGATGATGCTTCCAAAGAGCAAAGTTTTAATTGATACCAGGTATGTCCTTCCAGTGCATCTCATTTCCCTGTTCTTTATATTATGTAAGCTCTTTGGGGCATGAAATGTCTATTTCTATCTTTTTCATAGGAAATACTACACATTTATTTGTTAAGAAATGACAAAGAGAAATCAGGGCAAATACCAGAATGCCACTTTCTTCCTAAGTAGGCTGTTGGCAGCACCTTGTGCAGGGAAGTTTCTGAAGTACCCACTCATGCCATGCTGTCTCCTGCCAATTCTATCGTCCTTCCCATAGCACCAAAATCATTGGTATTCTTTTCAAGCATCTGCAGCCATCCTGCAAAATACTTTTCTCAAATATTTCATTTTGTTTTGGCAACTCTGTACATACGTGCCACACTTGGCTGCTGCAAGTTCAGTCCATGCTGAGCTTAAGCCACGGTTTTATTATCTCCTCATACTTTTTTTAAACTCCTGACACACAAATTTATAAATTAGGAAATGAAAGTAAATGCCTAAGTTTTTTCACAGTCTGTTGATGTAATACTAACTAGCAAAACAATATGCTCTCCCTACCAGGCTTCCTGCGACCCATAAGCAAATCCAATTCAAAATGAGATCACAGTACAGTGACCTCATTCTGAATGTTACCTTATGCTTTTGGCAGCCCAGAAGAAAACACCCCTAGCTCTTGTGCTGTGTTTCGATCTCTTTGAATTTCTCCAGGGGTTTGAATATCTGCTGAAAAGCTCTCTGCAGCTCTGAATACACCAAAAGAGGAAAGGGAAGCAAATGTGGGGAGAGGGGGGAGGAGAAGGGAGGGGTGTGAAAAGTGGGGATTAGTTGATGAAAAAATGTCAAGCTGCCTGCAGTGGAGGCAAGAAGGGGTCGAGGGTAATAAAGCCAATTAGCAGAGCAGAGGATAAGAAGCCATATTTGAAATAAAGGAGTGATAATTTTAAGCAGCAAGGGAGAGATTAGAATACAGAAGTGCTAATGGTATGCAGTTTGGGAAGGAGATAGTAAAGTACTGGATTCAGAAAGACAAGACAAAACCAAATACAAAGCCTAACATTTCTCCTGGATGTTTAAATTAATGCTCCTTTATTTATGTGCTAGCCACTGTGCTGAATGATGAACAGATTATACAGATCACCTGATTCCCTCCCTTCCTTTGCTTGCAGTAGGATTCTTGCACATATGAATGTTTCTTGCTCATTTCCAAGCAACTTCTTTCTTTTGTCTTTTATAATAAACTGATTTACTAGAATTCCTCTTGACTAATCTCCTTCTATTTTGCATGGTCTTACAAATATTCAGTGTCAAGTATTACTTCAAAATAACCCTATTTGCTATTTTGATGTACATCCTACAATTACTCATTTTATTTTGTAGGCTATTTGCTGGTACATTACTAACTTGTTTCCATATTTTACACAGCTTGCTACTTGATAATAACTGTGCAAAAAGGGCACAATGCAAAATTTAGGCTTAATTTAGATTCCGCTTATATTATTCTTTTTTCTTTTTTTTTTTTTTAATACTTCAGTCACTGAATACACTGGCTTTGTTTCTCAACTGGTCTTAAAGAATAGAATATATGCAGAACATCCCAGTCCCCACTGTTTTCTAAAGTAACTTTCACTCCTCACACTATCAGTTTACATCAGGGGCACACCTGTAACATAAATTTATAGCATTTAAATACTTAACAGCATTTTTGTAGTTATTGGGGTTTACTCACACATTTTGAACTTATATATATACTTATATATACATTTTGAACTCACATATTTGGAACTTAAATAAATTTGCCTCCCATTTTGTTGTACTACTCCGACATAACTAGCTTGACTGTAAACAATCAAGGATTCAAAGCACACAGTATTTGTCAGTGGATATACACCAAGGTTGAATTCTGTATTCCTAAAATTAAAACTCAGATTGACTTCATTTTTTAGCAGGATCAGCATGCACCCCATGAATCCAACATCTCAAGTTCGCTAGAGAAGGAAGCATAAAATTCCTGTATCAGAGCCATTCTTTGCAAGGGAAAAGTCTAAAAAATTATCTCAAATTGAAATAATGTAAGAGGTGTGTTGAACAAATTGATTAGTTTGGTAGTAAATAATCACGAGTCGGAAGTAACCACCTCTAGTTTTAAAAGAATTCACACATAAAATTGCTAGTCTATTAACTGTGGTATGTAAATGACCCTTTAAATCTGCTTTCATACAAGGAAAAGGGAGATGGTAATACAATAGCAATTCATTAAAATGTCTCCAGAGGTGATAGGGGAACTAAAGACTAGAAAGTCTGACTTCTTTATCAAACAAACTGTTACAAATTAAAATGATGACTATGTTAATAAACATATAGAGCACCAGAAAGCAGAGCTTCTGTAAAGAGAATCAATGCTTCAGAAATCTATTAGAGGTTTTTGAGACATATGATTGTTGCATTATGAGGCAAAGTAGTTTTGGCAGAAAATAAACCCCCTTGTGTTCTAACACTCCTTACTGAGGAGGGAGGCTAGGTGCGGCTAGGTTTAAATTCTGAGGGACGCCCAATTCACCACTATCAGTCCAGGCATGTTTAATATATATTAAACTGTTACGGTTCTGGGTACACTAATAGCAGACTGCACTTTCAGCCCAGTCGTGCTCATGAACAAGCATGGCCATGCTTTGGTCGCGTTGAATGAGAAACCCAAACGACTCGCTGCCTACACAGTGCAGTTTATTTAAGCAACACATACACAAGTTCTTTTGGATTGCCGGTGATAGTGACTAGAGCCATGTGTTCCAATCTTCCCCACAAGCGTGGGTCATCCCATCGACTGAAGTCCACGATAGTGGCTTCCCTCACATCCCCCTTTTCTTAGGCTATTTTTATACTATTTTTTATCTTCAAGGTGGAGTTTGAGTGACTCTAGTCATAAATACTTTCATGATGATTGGTGTAAATTTTCTCGCCTCACATTTAAAGGTATAGTTTACGAAAAATTCAGGGTGCAGACTGAAGGAGGACTGGTCGCACCTTGGAGGCAGGTAGCCTTTGGGATGGAGGTGTGTTTTGGTATTATAACGACATTATAATGGGCAAAGTTCACTAAAGGACAGCATTTTGTCAAAAAAATGACAAATTGTTGGCTCAGGGTAACAAGTCGGCAGTTTATCAGTTCTTCAAGACCTTCAAGGCTCCACTTGGTCCCCAAGTTCCCAGTTTATCACAGAATTTTAGCCGCGGTGTCTCCACTCTGCTCCATCCTTCGCACTGTTTTTCTTCCGTGGTGCCACCTCATTCCCATGTTTGCTGGATTATCACGGGGTTTGGCCTTGGAGTCTCCACCCCACTCCACTCCCCGTGTGGCTTTGCAAGCAATATTGCACAGGGAATCACAGATGTAGCGGATTCTTCACATACCAGCTGCGGCTGTATTTTACCCTAGAAGCCTTTTGATTTTATACCTTTCCTTAATGTGTGACCAATGCTGTATTACTGGTTATTTTTAGTAATCATTCCACAATGATACAGGTAACCTCTTGGATATATTTATTCCTCACCAAAGGATTTAAAAAAGCAAACAGCAAAAATAAAGGGATAAAATAGAAGGTACTTTTAGAAATTCATTATTGATTAAAAGACAGTAAATATTCCAAATGAATAGAGGCTATCTAATCCTAAATTAAACCTAATCTTAAAAATGGGGCAAATATTGAGATGAAAAAGCAATGGGATGACCCAGCATTATTCCCCACGCTGTATCTTCTGCTGACTACATATAGTTACTGAAAGAGTACAGAATTACAAAATAATTTGGACTGGAAGGTCATCTGTTTCCACTTAAAGCAGCACCATTTTGAGGTCAGATCAGGTTGGTCATAGCTTTGTCTGGCTGAATTTTGATTCTCTCCAAGGACAGCAGTTACAAAACTTCTTTGCAACCTGTTCCGGCATTTGATCACCCTTGATCAAACAAAACAAAACAAAACAACTTTTCACAGTTTAATTGGAATTTCCCTTTTCACAGCTCTGATCTATTCACTGTGGACCTCTGAGAAGAGTCCAGCTCTGTCTACTCTGCAATGTCCCACTGGTAGTTCAAGACAGTGGTAAGGTCCTCCCTGGGTCTTCTTTCCTTAAGGCCAAATAAACTCACCTCTCTCATCTGCTCCTTCTATGTCATGCATCCTTTAGCAGAGCATAAAATTGTGCACAGTACTCCAGTAGCACCAAAAGTGCTGAACAGAAAGAAAAAAAAGTACTTCCCTCCACCTCTGGACTATGCAGTTGTCCTTCATTGCCATGAGGTTACTATGCTCACTCATATTTAACTTGTCCCCCAAGACCTCCAGGCTCTTCCCTCCAAAGTTTCTTTTTATCCAGTCAATACCCAGCCAATTCACAACACTGAGTGACCGACTGATAAAACAGCAGATGGATTTCAAAGCAGTGGACATGAAGAACATACGTGAAAAAGTCAAAATAATTTCAAATAGACTATGGTGGATTTAAAACTTTCTTGGTTGTCACTCAAGAAAGATTTTGAAGACACTGCAGATAATTCACAGAATCAAAGAACTGTTTAGGTTCTTTTCTTGAGGCTAAACAATCGCAGCTCCTTTAGTCTGTGTAAGTGGCATGAAAGGTGCTCCAGTCTCTTAATCATCCAGAACTGGACCCAGCAGTCTAGACGTGTCTCACCAGTAATGATTAGAGAGCAAGGATCACCTCCCCCAGCCTTCTGGCAATCCTCTGCCTAATGCAGCCCAGGATCTTGTTGGCTTTCTTTGCTGTGATAATGCATTTCTTGTTCACGGTCAGTTTGCTGTCCACCAAGAACCCAATGTCTTCCTCTGCTGAGCTGCTTTCCAGCTGGTCAGCCACCAGTGTGTACAGGTGCCTAGGGTTATTGTTTCCCAGGGGCAGGACTTGACACTTCCCTTTGTCAAACTTCATGAGATTCATCTCAGCTACATTTCTTCACTTTGTCTGGGTCCCTCTGAATGGCAGCACACCTCTCAGTTTTCTATCATCTGCAAACTTGCTGAGGATACGCTCTGCCTCATCATCCAGGTCATTAATGAAAGTGTTCAACAGTATTGGCCTCACTACCAACCCCTGACAAACACCACTAGATACCTCACTACTGAATTACTTCCAGCTGGACTTTCTGCCACTGATCACAATCCTCTGCACCAGTGCACGAATCTAACCCATACTTTGCCAGCTTGTCCATGTGGAGATAATATCAAAAGCCTTACTAAAGATAAATATCAATTGTTCTCCCCTCATCCACCAAGCTAGTCAGGCAGTTCAATTCCATGAACTGATCACCAGTGTTCATAACGAAGGTAGAAAAATAAAAGAAAGAAATTTACAGTAAAACAGAAAACATCGCTATGCGTTATTCAAGAAATACATCTACTTCATCAACACAGCATGTAACTCTGATCTGTCTTTTTTTAGAAAAAAAAAAAAAAAAGAATAGCAATAGAAAAGTAGAAAATGGCAAGAACAGTCACAGGCATGGTAGTGCTTTCAAATGAGAAAAAACTTAGCGGAGTAGGACCTGACATAGAGGGCATGACTGAGTGGCAGCACAATAGAATTTCAAAGTCATAAACAGAGGGAAAAAGAGGAGGTTGGAATAAGTCATTATGTCTCATAGAACTAAAACTATCAACACTGAGTGACATCATCAAACAATAGATTTGGGAAAAAAAAGAAAAAAAAACAGAGTACTGCTTTGTCCAATGTGTAATATGCTGTGGAGCTGCAGTTTTTCTTTCTGAATCTCCAAAGGCCAAAAGTGTAAATGACTTCAGAAAAGGCCAAGACTAGTTGATGAAGGATAGGTACCTTGGCTGTTACTAAACACAGCAGTCCAACTGCAGCGTCTCTCTCATGCAAACCCTAAAGCATTGTTTGCTGGAAATGCTAGAGTCAGAGAAATTCTTTATGTTCTTCTTGTCTTCCTTAAGTATCTGCTATCCGTCAGCACTATAGACAAGAATAGATATACCTTTGATATGGCGTATTTCAACCATTCTTATGTTATGATTATTCCATGTTGACCAGACCTATGAACTACAGAAAGAATAAAAGTTACAGTAGCGCAACTCTGGTTTAATGACTATAATTATTTGGTAAGGCTCTTTTTAGGACTGCTCCTCAGAATAAAATTGCCTGCCTTCACACAATGCACTTAAAAGTATCATCTTAAACCACCATCACGCATGCCAGGTGCTCTGACAGTAGGTTTCAGAGGCTTGGTATAGACTATCAGTGGATAACAGAAAAGGTTAAGGGATAGGCACAGGAGTGGACCTTTCACAGTCCTGGATCTGTGCCAAATAGTGCAGGAGTCTAGAGCAGAAGAAGAAAAAGCAGATTCTGTGGATATTTCTGTCTGTAGCTAAAGCACTCTCTAATCTCCTTTCACTCACCCCTTACTTTCAGCTACTTAGTCAATGACTTAGCTTTAGAATTGTTAAAACTTTGGGTTTCTTTGTACTCCTTGTGGACTGGGTTCAGATGTCAAAGCACCCCAAGCATGTTCCACTTCCTTATCCTGCCTACTCTGATAATACCCCATATTTGGTGGCTACAAACTCAGGGGTAGGAAAACTAAGGGAAACAGAGTGTATACATGACAGAACATTCTCCCACTCATTCCAAGGGAATGCAGTTCCATACAGTTTAAACTCACACCCGAAATAACATTTAACAAATAATAAAAACAAAATTAACAAATAAACCCCCTTACAAACCACTGGAATGATTTGGCTGAGATGTTTTTAACAGAATACTTGTCCCAAGATGCTAATATTGAGAAAAAAAAAATCTGTATATCTAATAACTAAAAAAATTAAATTATGAGATGCACAAGGACAATACCTTAGTATAAATTCTAAGAATTTGATGTCATATAGATTTCTCCTGACATAAAGAATAATGGTGGATTTTTCCTTGCTCCTATAAAATTGATTTATAATCTAAGATTCACATTTCATAGTTTGGCAGCTGGAAGATAGTTCATGGAAAAGCTCTTCTTTGGGAGTTTTTCCAGGGCATCTTACTCTTGTGTATAAGCAGACTCCAGCTAAGTGAAACTGACTCTTCCTGATTTTGGGGGGTATTTCCAGTACCTCTCTCAACCAGGTTTCCTTCAGGGTTTAGTCTGCTGTACTGATTCTTTACCTCATCTCTTAGGTTCAGTTCATGGTTTATTTACATTGCCTCTTCCTCCCTTATTATGCAAAGTAGCTTTCTTATTTTTCCTCTCTTTATCACTTTATCTTCTATTTAAGGCTAGGAATTTCAGCAGCTTCCTTTCCTACTAATTATTCTCTTATCCTCTTCTCCATGAGATGGAGAGAATGTGGTTTATGTGTCAGCCAGCATGACGACCCCCTAGCTTTACTGAATAGACAGCTCTGTAAGTCTTACATTAAGATGCCAAAATTTACTAAACGTATGTCAACAACTATAGATAATATTGATGTAGTAAACTGGTCAATGGTATTGCACCATGAAAAAAATTGTCTTTGGAATGTCTGGTGGGAACCTCCCACTAGCGGTATTAAGCACACACACAACAAAAGAATTTTAAAATACTATTGCCCCTTTTCTCTCCATCTGTAAAGTAAGCTAGTTCGGTTACTTATGGTGTGACTACTCTCAAGGAAGTTATACTACTCAAACACTATAAAACTCCTTTGTTTCGCATTTAGTTATACTGTAATTTTTCCACAAAGAATTCCTCGCACCCTTTCAAAGTACATTTTTTAACCATAACCCTTCTTTTTAATCATTAACTTTTATTTTATAGTAAGCTGAAATTTGTAGTTGAAAAACAGATTTTATATTTTTCAGCCCATGTTTTCCATCAGCTTGGAAACCTAACAAAGACACCACTTGTTTGACATTTCTGATATTTTGATACATAAATAGTTTCTCTTCGCTATTACTCCTTAGAAAATCAAATGTGAGTAAAGACACCAGTAGCTTAGGTATCGTAGAAATTTTATGAGGATTCCAATCATAACATCTATAATACCAGTTAGTGCTTACTGTTTATACTAGATATAGCATGTGTACATCAATTCATTTTTCACGCAAGTTTCATTTTTAAGATCCTTGCTATGTGTTACCACAACTTCTTAAAATTCTGATAAGGTACTATTGAAACATGGTCTTAATATTCTCTGATGATAACAAGGAGAGAAGAGGTGGCAGCTCTTTTTTCACGCTTAGGACAACTGGGCTTCGTGTACCGAAATCCCCAGCAGAGTTTCCCACATCTTAAGAAATTACACTTTCCTTGTCAAACCAGTCAGAAGGATTTCATGCAAGTACGAGATCATTATTTCAGCATCTCTCATCCTGTGAAGGAATCTTTTTACTGCCTGCATCTAGGTATTCAGTCTATAGATTAAGTTACACAAAAGCACTTAGCTCCTTATTTTGCAGAACATACTGCTCTGTCTTGTTAAAGCACAAAAAATAGGGCTAGAACAGCATCTGAGTCAACAAATCTGGTCACCCAACATAAAAAATAAACTGCCCTATACATCTCATTCATAAATCTATCAAGCTTCATACTAGAACCATTTATTTCTCTTATTCCTACAGCCAGTAATTCCTGAACTGGTGTTCTAGAACTGTTTATCTAATAATCACTAACCTAATAATTTCCATCTTAAATTTATTCAAAAATAGAAAAAGACATCTTCTAAATTTTAAAACTCAACTTTCATTACCAAGTTTACAAGGCTAACTGGTTATGTGAGCACACACTATACATTTATGGCCATATCTTACAATGCAAGAAAATTAAAAGGGAATGAGGCTGTAAATGAAAAGGCTGTTATAGATGGATGTCTTCTAAGTGATATATGTGATAGAAGTGATTAGCATTAACTGATCTTCTTGAAGAATGTACAAGTATAATTCATTATAATGGCTTAGAAGTGCAATTAGTGAACTATAGTGTAAATGACACCGCTGTTCATAGACCTACCCATAAGAGTAATTATATTTTGAAAACTACTTAGTGAAAAATTGATTGAATGGGTCCTATGGGCATAGGTAATTGAGATAAAAATATGTAAACAAATGCCCATTAATAAGTTTTACAGCAAATTTATATATTTACATATTTAGCTAGTCGGGAAATATACATAAAGAATGAGAATTTTCTGGTGTTTCATTTTGAAGGCACATTTAAGCGAAGAAATATTTTATGCCTTTGCAAACAATGCTACTGATTATTCTTACATTGCGTGGAAAGATTCACTGTCATTTTCCCCTCACTGTGGCCTGATACTTCAGAAAAAGTAAAGTTCAGGAAAAAAAAACCACAAACAAACTCAACTATCCTCAATCCGTTAACTTCAAGAGGCTTCTAGATGTGTAGCTTTAGCGTGGCACTTGCTAGGTCAGACCAAAACCTGCATAGCAGTGGTTGCAGGGATTCCTGGGGCAACAGGAGCTATTTTTTGTGATAGCAATATAAACTATGCAACAAACCTATTTTGAAAATTAGTAAGTTTTGACAGTATTTTGTTTAGTGCATGTGTTCACTTGAGACCTTACTGATAATACCTTATTGGCCTCATTCTGTTTCATTAATAAATACTAATTTCTTGTTCTTTTTGAGTTGTCCAAGAGCTTTTATCTGATGCTGGTTTTCTGCTTAAAGGCTGTGCTTTTCCTAAAGACCTTAGTGAATTAACGTGCAAGTATTTGGTTATTCTAAAAATAAAGGTTTAATTGACTTTGCAAGCATAGCAAATACCGTATGGAGCATTTTTTATTCCATAAAATCTATTTATCTGATTATTAGAAAGAGTTTTCAGCTACAACGTAACTTACTCGATGATTTAACACAGGAAACAAGGACTACCAAGCAGCATTTAAACGTATAACTGCAAGGGTTAATTCTGAGAACGAACTTGATGTGGAAGGATACGAGACTGATCAAGACAAAAATTAATGCTGGATAGCAGTGGCAAAATATTTCAGTTTTAGGCCCACAGGAGTCCCAGTGCAAATTGTTCCTGTGAATCTAAACCCTTCATCAATCAGATGTAAATTACAGCATGCATGACTGGCTGCCTTTTCCATTCTAGAGTTCCCCACAGAGAACAAGAGAGCTAACTGCTACAGAGGCTCAACTAAACTGTAGTCTCTTTTTTGCTCCCTTGAGGATATATACCAACACATCAGAAGAGACAGCATTCACTTGTATTCCCCATCAGGAGATCTTACAAAATCATAGACAATGAGTCAAGCCAGCATCTTCTAGAAAAAAAAATTATAATAAAGGGAACCAGGAAGGGGACCATGAGGGAGACATATAGTGACATAACACTAAAAGCTTTCCTACTAAAAATGGTTTTCTAACTACACGTCCAAGCTTTCCTTGAATGGCTGGCTGGATACTCACAGAAAGATAAACATTTTATAAAGAACAGGAGCATAAGACTTATTCCCAGTATTCACGTGAAAGTGGCTGTCGTAGACTTCCATAAGTAACAGGAGGGACAAAAACAGATTTTAAGAGAACAAATTAAAAATAGAGCTGTTGAAACACCTAATAGGGGATACCTGAGCTACCATGCAGGAGAACACTACCATTAATTGAATTTCAGCCACAGAGGGGAAAGCTGAAATTCTTGCTGTGCTTGCGATCCTCACTCACCTAATTATGGGCAGAGTTAATGTATGAACAGACCCTATGATCTGTAAAAGCAAACCACAAATGTCAAGCTTTGTGAAGTAAAATCAGAAGACGACCAGAATATTTGAGAAAAGGTGCCGCTTAATGTAGTATTTCTCAAACTTTCTAGAAAAGCATGACCTCCTTTTGTCTCACCAGTCTTCATAGAACTTTCTGAGTCAGCAGCAACTCAATTCCTGCAGAGCAAAGGCTGCTAACGACTAGCTGTAAGTATTTACATTAACTTACCCGTCATAGAGCACTAGAGCTGCTGCTTAGTTATAGGTAGTTAGCAGTTAGATAGCTGAGGTAAACAGTTGCACCTTGTAATTATCTCACCTATTATCACCTTCTCACTCCCAATAAGACTGCCTCTGCGACCTATTTAGGAATTGTCAGCTACTATTGGTTTAATAGGCACAGATCAGGAGTGGGATAGAGGCCAATTTACTGCTCCCATCCTACAAGTCATTTGACCTTTTCAGGTGTTTATTTCCTTCTCTACTCTTTGTTGGTCTTGCCTATTTATATAGTAAGCTTTCACAGAAATGAATTCTTATATATCTTTCTATCATATAAGATTAGTGTCAGTGTTTCTCAAAACACATTATTAATACTAACAGGTTCTCAGTAATGATGTTTCATGTAACTTTAGTGCTGTTAAATTACTTTACATAGGCAAAACAATTTTATTTTTTTTTATGAAGTTTTACAAAGGTAGAAAGCACTCTGTTTATTTCTATGCCTTTGCCCTTCTAAATTCTACTTATTCTTATTATTTAACTTCCTGGAATATAACATTGCTACCTGGGAACAAGATTGGGAGCTACAATTTCAATTGTTGTTAGGGTCTTTAGATCAAAGGTCTGGCATGTAGTCTCCAGTTTTTAAAGAAAATTTATTCTGAGCCACCAAGAAACATAATTGCAGAAACTGAAGGTACACTTTAAGTTTTTTGAGTAAGAAACAACAACAGATGCCCAGAATTTGCCTCTTTGTAATTATTTCTGAATACTAGAGACCTTTATCTTTGCCTGGCAGCTGTTTAAGAGACTGTGTGATAGTCAGTGGTTACTGAAGCCCCGTTTCTAGCAGGCTAACATCTACATTATTAAACTTCTATCCCAACTAATGTCATTATTGGAAGGACTCTGCAGGAAGACCGTTACCTGAAAAAGGAAGAATACATGAAAGACATTGGCAATGTAAAGCTGAAAAGCTTTAACTGTTGCTTTCTTTACTGTCCCTTCCCTCGGCAAGTCCATGAGCTTTCATCTACTGAATCCAGAGCACTGGATATTTTTCAGATTTTCTTGAATAAAACCTCTGTCTTTTTCTTTGTATATTTGACCTTCACACCTGTTTCTATCTTTTTTGATTCAAAATATTAATTGCTCCCTAAGCCTGTGATTCTTCCTTCAGATGAGGTGATAAAAGCTATCTTTTGGTTGGGATAAGCAGTATTCCCAGGATTCAAATAGGTGGCATCTTCATTTATTTTCTTTAATTTTCTTTAACTAACTTAGAGGACTCCACATTTCTGAGTCATTTTCTACACCTCTGGGACTTTTACTTCCCTATTTATTCACTTTTGATTCTCAAATTGAGCTAAGTTCCAAATCTGTGACCCCATGGAAGAAAAAGAGATGAAGCTTTCCGTTGCTTAAATGTTTTCTGCTGAACTAAATTTTTAAACAAGTTGATTCTTTTTAAGGAAGGTTTTAAAAATATAATAATGACATACTTATTCCTTATAGAAATCAACTGATTTAAAAGGCAGAATATGACTGTGTGAAGCATTCACTAATTGAAATTGTTTTGTTCCAAATCCTAAAACTTAAGGCTTTAAAATAGAACCTTTCTCCAGAATAAAAAAAAAAGAAAAAACAAACCCTGAAACAAAAAAACCACACAGCTCCCCCCACAAAAAAAAACAACCACCGAACCCTTTTAAATTGATATCAATTCATTAGGCTTCTAGAAAGGATCTTAACACTTGAAAAAGAATAAAAAGTTTAAGTTTTAGTAACTGTACCTATATATTATCACTGTTCTCCCTTTTGGCTGACACTCCAGAGGCTCGGTTCTGCCAGGAACTCTGATAAAGTGCTATTAATCTATCTCCTCTTGCCTACCTACTGAGAGCAAAGCATCTTCTTGCTCCCCTCCAAAATCCAGCCACAGAGTCATTGCAAGCTGTCTTCTGTCCAAGACATCCCTCTTCAGCCTTCACATTCTAGCTGTCAGTCTAGATCCACGCTCTATTAATAACAACAGCAGCAGCTCATAAGGTTCAAGCATATATGTCCCCCTTTGCTGTCCTTCGTTAGCTCTACAGCCACCTCACTCTAATTTTCCATGTAAAATAAAACAAAATTGGATTTTAAATATCTAGATAAATCGACTTCAGAATACAACAATAATAAAACTAAACATTTTCAAACAAATTGAGTATTTAATATTGTCATCGGATGTAGTATCATCCTGTGATGTCAAAATTATCTTTAATGAGAAAAAGAAGTCATAAGAGAATTACTCTTTTCCCCAATTTCTCGTGAAATACTCTCACCAAAGATTCTCTACAAAGTCTTATACAGAACATGTAGGAAGAGTCTATTGAGTTCAGAAAATGACTGTTATTCATCTTTCCAATCATTTAGGACAAATATGTATGTATTTTTATAGATATTTTCATACTTTTTGCCCTGGTCCAATTAAATTCCTTCTAAATTTTATTAAGACCACAATGAAATCTCTTTTTTTACTTACTGTGTTGCACACATTTTCAAAACCAGATCTATTACTCTCTACTTTCCAAACAACCTTTTTAATGATACTTTTGTCTCTGGGTACTGAAGAGAACAGAAGTTATTAATTCTTTTAACAACTTAAACTAAGAGATACTGTCTTTACATTTGCCTCAACACCAGGAAAACTGTTATCTGTATGCCATGCTCATTTAGCTTATAAAATTGTCATCAGGTTTAGGTACATCAGAAGTGGATACTCCCTTGTTTATGTAAACGATGCATCCCTTAAGAATGGAAAGCACAAAACCCAACTCAGGAAAAATCTAATGGAAATCTATGCAATCTTTGAGTCCTGAGGTTTAAACGTCTCTTTTCATCTAAGGTTAGGAAATCAACAACTTTCTCTTAAGTGTTCAATTGTTGTATATGTATCATTCTCACGCTGTCCAGGAAAACCTTTGTATCATCAGAATCACTCTTGAGGCAATCATGCTAATGTATTAGAAACCCAGCATTTTCCATATACAATACCAGAGGGTTTTTTTCCCTTCAGCAGATTTGAAAATAGCTGGTAAATGACTACTCATTTTGCAAGGGTTGATAACATTTTCAGTTTTAAACAGACTACATGAATTAGGCAAGAAATGCAAAGAACACACAGCACATGACAACGCACTGAAATAACGTATCTTTAGATGGACTGCTTAATCACTGATGGTCCTGTATACTTGTTTCCCCCACCCCCAGGACAAAGTGTATTTCCCCAGAAAACTAGCAGAAGACCCAAAATCAAGGCACAGTACTGCATCAACACCTCTGATTTTAGAACCATAATTTCTACACTTGCAGATTTCACTCAAAAAAAGCCCTAGTTGCAACCACTAACCTTTCAGAAGTTATCCAAACTCCAGAGTTTTTATCAACAGTTCAAGAAAACTGGTTACTACTGAACAGTTCACTGTTACTGTATTTTTTCGATGACACTCAAACTTTTCAGCAAACCATTTCTTTGCCAGCTCTTGACAAAGTAGCCAACTATATGACATGGTTTCATACAGATAACTTCTGAATGGATTTGAATAAAATCTCTGTATGTGAAACAGCATCCACTACATTATACAGAAAATCAGCCACAAGATCTGCCCAATGATGCATACAATCTAAACACATTTCCATTAAGGGAAGAGGTTTTGTCACTTTTTTTTACTAGCACCTGGTTTGACGTGACTCAGATTTTAAGAATTTTGAAACCGTTTACTTTACAGTTCGTTGTTACAATATTTGCCTCTTAAAATTTCAAAATTCTCGCAATTACCACTTTTATTCATACACTTTACCACAGACTGTATCTTGCAAAATCCTCCTAATGGCTTCCGTTTATGACCCATTCTCAAAATGAATATTGCATTTTTGAAAGCCACTCTGTTATGATCAACTTATGTTTGCTCTTAATTTAATGGCATATTGCTCAGGATACCTACAATACTAAAGATACAAGTATAAAAAAAAAAAACAAAAAAAACCTGAAGAAAAATAGAAGTACGTAGTTTTACATGAAAAAATCAAATAAATTCCACTGCTATTTTTTCATTAAGAAAAGTTATTAAAATAATGCTTATTTCTATTAAGGAGCAACATAAGAAAACACAGGTGTATTCATAACTATGAGACTTAGAATCTGAATAAAAACTTTGTGCACAATTATCACAAACTCCCGAAAGCTGTCACACAAACACACCCTCCTCTCTTGCCTTTCTCCCACTCTACCCCTGCCCTGAGAGAACCCTGAAGCAAGTCCCTGCAGCGAATATAGACCTGAAGTCGCTCATGTACACTTTATTCAAGAAGCTGGATATAAGCCAGCTCCAGTCTGGAAGCAATCTAAGCACGTTCATACAGTGTTGCATGCAGATTTATAAGCCCTGCCTCTCAATGTTGATGTTCCCCATGATGTTCACTAGAGGCTTTGCTACTGTTATTTATTTTATTTGGAAGGCACTCGGATGCAATGGTGATGAGCCACAGTGCAAAACCCTGTGAGAAAGAGCGAGAGAGTGTGAGACAGAGATGAGAATGAGAATAAAGACATTTTTATTACGTTCGTCTTAGTTTGAAATTCATAATCCTGAAATTCTCTGAACAATGGACTTAAACTACAGTCAGCAATTCAAGAGGAACAGATTCCTCACATTAGCCTCTTGGTGTGTGGTGCCAAAAGGTCAAAAACATTGAATACGATTTAAATGTGTAAGTTGAGATTCTGTACAGAAACCACACATCTTGAAGTGGTGTGAGAAATGACCACAAGCCCTTTTAACACTAGCTTCTGTCACAAAGCAAATCTTCTCTAACACCAGTCTCCTGATTATATTTTGCTATTCCACTAGTTAAAAATGTAAGGGAGGAAACTGCATCTTCTTACAGCCTGAATATTCTCCCTTCTGCTCTCAAGGGACCTTTACATACTAGGCTTTGGACAAGTAATTTTGTTCCCTTATTTTGGGATGCTACAAAATTGAGGAATAAATCATAATATTATTTATATGATTGTAGCAAATGCTTTCTTAATCTATTTCTTTCACACACATATATAAAGCGTATACACCACATTTACACTCTGTTTCTGTATGTGCATAAAATTGCCACAAATAAAATGAGAGTCACAGTTTATTCTTCGTATCTGATAAGAAAAAAAGTTTTAAGCCTTTTTATGGAGTGATAAAATAGAACACAAATTTTATAATTTATGGTTCACAGGATGCAACGATTGATATTATATAGAAATTTAATCAGTCTTGCAGAGCTCACAGACATATCACAGTAGGAGGTTCTTTTGACATTTCATGGAGAACTAGGCAAGATGAGGTACAATATGTGTGCATATTTCAGTATGTTACATATTTTCTTAAGCTTTCATCCTTTCAGGAGTTGTTGTCATCTTGAAGGAATCACTTGTCTAAAAAGTTCTAACTACAAGAAAGATTGAAGCTTCAACTTTTGTTCGAAGCAAAACAGAGCTAGGAATACCTGCAGAGGTAGCCAATTTTTTTCCCAGTACTGACTTCACAAAACTGAGACACATCTTTAACACTTTTTCTGTACCTCTTGAAATCGGTCGGGTATACAGCACCTGGCTGTAGTCACATAATCTAGCTACAACCCTGACGTTATGTAGAGTTATGACTGGGAACATTTTGCCACGAAGTTTATCAAGGGTGTAGGACGAAAAAGGCAACTCAAAGCCATGCACACTTACTTACCCACCCACAGCTACTCCATTTCTAAATTCCCACCAACTAAGAACTGAGACTGAAGAGGGTAACATAAAATCATTATTTCCATTCTAAATTTTAATATTCTTATTAGCAGTGTGTTGTTTTATGTAATGAACAGACAGGGCCATAATTTTACTTCATCTAGCAGTATTGCATTATTCTTAATTGAAACAATTTTGCCTCTGAAACAAGTTTACATCAGAGTGCCATAATTACATTTATGACTATTCAGTAAACCTACTTATACACTATTATGATGTTAGTGCTTGTTGGACTGAACATCTGAAGCCTAAGATACTTTATCATAAACCTGTGATTATGGCTGTTATCCCAGAGCTTCTCATTAGGAACGTAGGCAGCTATGTAAACCTTTTGATAAATGTTATCTGATACATTATTAAACACTTTGTGCTGATATTATCAAATTGATAACTTTGTTCATTTTTCTTATTCTCTACCATTTTTTCTCATACCCTAAAGTTGTGGCTTAAATACACAACACACAGCACTCACTTTTTTGGTGTAACCAAATTCCATCTTCAAAGAGCTACCTTAGGAAACATCTTAAAGATAAATATATAACACTAGAAATAGCTCAAAATTATATATCTGTCCAGATAATATGCAACCATCTTAATACAATGCTCTACTATATTATTAGGTGACAATCTTTATTGAGATTATACACCAGGAACAAGAATGACAGCCATAAATGACTTTGAGTAGAGCTGGATAAAACATTTTTTTAAGATGTCTTTCCCCAGTAAAAATATGCAGCATTTGTTTCTTTGTTTTACTTCAAGTGAAACTGTGCTGTCTTAAATTACATGTAGAAAAAGTATCAACCCAGTAAAGGGTCCAACTACAGTAAATTGATGATTAATGAGTGAGTATGGGTTATCATTGACTGATGGCTGGCTGCAGAGTTTTCCATTCTTATCTGCTCTGTCCCCAAGGCAGGAAGGACAGTGACACTCATGAAATATCTGGAGAACCTCCATGGTTTATGTAAAGCCTCGGATATTAGGTTAAACCCCAACAAATTTTTTGTAAACAGAAACAGCTGAGCAGCTATTCTATAAATGATTTTCCCATGTCTGGAGCAGAGACTGGACAGAGACAAACAAAATAGACAGGTGGGAGCAAGAGATGAAAAGAATCACCCCAAGATGAACATCCACCTCTGTGAGGCAGAACTTTGAGATAATAAACTGGTAGCAAAGTAGCATATAGAATTTCCTTATTCCATAACCTCCTGCTCATTGAATCTTGTTGTACAAAACCAAACCCCAAAATAGTTATATGGTAAAATTCTGGGTTAAGTAATAGAGAAGAAAGAGTTACTCTTGGGATTTCCAAAGTAAAGGTATTGATGCTTCCTTATATTCATGGATTAGATAACTTCATCCTCATATCCTGCCAAGTATTTTAAGCTCATTTGATTTTAGACAATCAAGAAAATTCCATTCTAAAAGAAATCCCCAACACAGTCACCAATTTTTCTTTTTTTTAACTTTTGTTTTGTTTCAATGTAACTAAAAACTATGGTAGCCAACAACCTATTTACAAAGCATAGAAACCAGTCATCATCTTAGAGGAGTCTAAAACCAAGAATGGCTAATTTTTTTCAAGCTAACCTGTGCCACAGTAAGATATCAACTCATTTCAAAAGTTTTGTGTGGCCTATAAAAGTCTATCTATGAATTCTGTGAGCAATTTTTTTTAGGATTGTTAGACCTGGGAAGCTGCAATTTGGGTTTACATGTCAGTATTTGTCAGCAAAGCACAAAACTTCATCTGGAGAAATAGAGCATGAAATCACTTTCTCACCCTGCTTCTATACATCATACCTAACAACACTGAAACTTAAAAAAAAAATCCACACCACTATTAAAGTGGTGTAAAAATAAGTTGTCAGATTATTTTCTCAACTCAAAATCAAACCCAGAAGTACACACGCTTCCGTTGGAAGCTAGAAATCTGAACACTTCATTGCAGTTGCTGCGTTACCTTTACCTTTTATTTTCCATAATTAAAAACAAAAGCTAGAAGAACACCTAAAAATGAGACTTACAATTCATGTTTAAATCCTATACAGTTATGATAACGGAGTAATGAATAGAGACAAATTTTGGTTGTCTCAGGATGCATAGCCAATTATTAGTGAGCTTCTTCAAACTAGATCTCTCACTTCTTTTAGAACCTCCCTTGTAATGGGGCACAGCATAAGTGAGCAGGTGATGGAAAATGTGCTGTATATAATGCAGTTTTATTTATGAAAAGTGTTATTCATAAGGCTTTTGGTTTAAGACATCAGATATACAAGAAAAATAAAAAATGACAAGTAATGTTTTGGCCCAACTTGCTTAAGCAGTTCAAAGACTATTTCAGGTTTGAGAGGTTTATTTACCAAAACCCTGTTACAACTCATAATTCTCCATTTTCACTTTCATCTCAACCCAGGTCTCATCCTTCTCCACTTTTATTTCAGCCTCAACTCTCATTTCTAGTTCAGTCTCAGCTTTGCATGGAAATAGGGAAGCAAAAGGACCTTCCTAAGTACTCATCCTTCTCACAGGCTGTGAAACTATGATCAACCTTTAGAGGATATGACACTGACATCCCAAAGGCATTCCGGATATTGGTCTGCAATTAGAGGTGAGAGGTGCAAGTGAAGGGTGAATGGGAGTGACCTTGCTGATCTGGCAAGATGCACGTGTACCAAGAGAAGGCCTATCTTACTCCCTTATGTGAACATCACAATGTATGGAAAACTCACAGTTTAATCCTGTCCTGCTTCTTATTCGGGGCTTCAGATTAACTCCATGGTGTTTTATGAAAAAACAAAAACAAAAACAAAACCAGCAACAACAAAACCTAACCAGTGAAGAAATCTAACTACCCAAAGAAATCTAGTGCATGTAAAGGAGCTCTGAACTATTACATAGTATAGAAGCTGCTTAAAGGTTTTCACAATTCTAGGAAATTGTTTTTTCAAGCAAAGAAAAGTCTCAAACCAAGGCTCCTATCACCTTATGAGAAACTAGTACAATCAAAAGTATAAACTTAAATTACTAGGTATGTGTTGGAGGAGTGGAAACAAAAAAAATCAGTTAAAGCTTGTGCATTTGTAGCTGCTTACTCAGGCCTTCTTTGGCTGGCACAGTTGATTAAGAGAATGATTTATCAGTCAAATGACAGCTCTGTTCTTGTCAGCTGCTTTCTGTTCGAGCTTCCTCTGTCCTGTATTTATCCTTTAATCCTTCGCCTCTTGTCTGTTTACCCCCTTCTATCTTTTTGTTATTACTGAGGGGAAAAAAGAGAAAGTAGTTTTAATCTCTACTCCACGTTTCCCTCAAGTTAGAGGGAAATGCTTGTTAAAAAGGGATAGCGACTGGATACTGTGGTTAGCTGATAATTCTTGTCATCTGCTCCAGAGATGGAACCATAATTGTGATTGCCTGTTGCATAGAAGACGGGTATAAAATCGTGGATCTTACTTCCCTGGTGCCTTTTTCATCCTTGAACAGACTGCTTTAGTCACCAAGGTTCTCAGCCTGGACTCATTCTGAATATTTAATTCATGTTTAAAGAGGGAAGCTCTCTCACAGTTGTAAACAGACCTAACATTTTTGTGGGGATTTGAAAGTTAAGGTGTTCACACATTGCTGCAAATCCCTAATGTAACTTGGAAGTTGTACAGTTTGAAGGAGATGAAAAGATAAATATAGGAGGAGTTGATAAGAGAAAATTCAGGCTCTTTGCATTGGATCATTAAGCACAATTAGTTGCACTACCCTTGTTACAAGACAATAAGAGTAAGCATTACAGATGTAATAAAAGACAGTACATTGTTGATAACCAATCTATATTCAGCTTACTACCACCTGTAAATGCAAGCAATATGTTTCTTTTAAACAGGCCTGGAAAGTGGCTCCCAGGATACCTTTAGGGAATGTGTACTTTTTGAACTAATTAATCACTGGATGTCATCACTGCTCCACTCCACTGCATGTGAAACAGCAGTTCTCTGGCACTTAAAAATCTTAAGCAGAAGGAGGTTCAAGTAAAACAGTTTAAGAGAAATACAACTTTAGTGCAAGAGAGATTAGCAGGAGTTAATTCCAAATGAAAATGGGCAATTTCTCAGCGTAGCTTTTGTATTATGGATGCGTTTAGTTCATTATTTGCATTGTTGTCATGCATATCAACTGCAAAGTTTTTCCTTATTTCCCTTTTAGTAATACATTGAGTGAATGCTCTTTTGGGGAAAGTGGACTTCATACACATGTATTACAGGAATAAAGGCTGTTTAACCTCTCTGCCAATGTGCACCGGCCCTATGATCCTTGCCAATACAGTGTTTTACAGTGAAGAAAGACAACATTTTTTTCCAAATATCGTCTTTTTTTGTCATATGTACAAACAGAAGTAGGACACCAAAGCATGAATTTTCACTAGTGACCCTAAGGCAGAATATGAACCGAGGTCTCCAGAGGGGAAAGGCTAATGCACTAACCTACTGCACCACCAAGTCCCCTTCACTTTCCAATTATCACAGAACCTCTCCTAGTGCTGCGACATTCTCCCTGCCACATAGGTCAAAAAGTGAGTTACTGTCAAAAGTGATTCATCTATCAGCTGGCTCAGGAATTCTATAGAATAAAATGACTGGTGCATTTCCTGAATGGTTGCAATACTACAGACTTATTTTCAGGCTTTTTATATCTGAAATCATGACTGCTTTTTCATTCATACAGTATCATGTCATATCAGATTTAGAGACATCTTGAAACGGGGAAAAACCTTAGTGGTATCTCTTTCACAATAAAGTTCAGGTTTATCGTTATTACAAAACAAAGACTTCTGCTCAGATAGCTTTATTTCTAATGCATAAAATGATGTATGAGCGGTCTGTTTTTAAATATGTACCCATATTATGTGATCATAAATGTGATCCAAATACATATTTGGTTTTTTTCTAGCACGCATTCTAATTATTAAAAAAGTAAGCTGCTTATTAACTCAGAAAAATAACTTATAATTAAAACTCAAAATGCCATGATAGCTTTTTTTCCTCCCTAACTTTCCTGTATCCTACACCTTGTAAAAATAGGTATCAACTGACCCTATGCAACGATTCACAAGATTAGCTTATTTGTACAAAAGTCCCAACATCCACGCCCTGATTAAAATCATATTGTCAAACTTCGGAGATTTACTCTAATGTTGAAAAGTCATTCCCCCAAATACTCTTTCAATAGTATGAGATTTCTCTTCCTTGAAGGATTTAATAATTTAATACTGCAGATTAAACAACACTGAGTCGTTTCAACCTGTGAACCCTTTTTGCTCTCTTTTTAAGGTTATTGGCTTCATTTTGTTTCAAATTGTCACACAAGCTTACTAAAGATGCTAAATATTTATGAAGTTCTTGGCCTCAATGGTATGAATCAGTGAGTACAAAATTAGATATCTAATGGATTAATGAAACTCTCTGTTTTATACTAACAGTTAGCTGTAGTTATTTCGGTGCGTAAAGACTTTCCTTTCTCCTAAACTTGAAGAAAAAAAAAACAAAAAAAAAATTCAGAGTACTTTAATACAGTTGCTCATTTTGTAAATGAGGTCTGTAATCAGAATCTTCCACAAAAAAATTGCCTCTGACTTCAAAAAATTCCACCCAGGGCTTTGCCAGCTTCATTGATCCTACTGCAGTTGAATCAGTGCTGTGTCATCCCGTCCCTGCCAATCCTTTGCCTTTGCTTCACGCAGATATAGTGCATATAAAACAACTGTTAGAGAAGTATTCACTTGCTTTTTTCCTAAATATTTGTTCAAAACCAAATCCTGTAAATTTGCCAGGTATTGGTCGTATAGACCAATTTCACGTTGTACAACTTCACCTTTATAAGAGATCCTTAAGGTGAACCATTTGCTAATACCTTTTCTTCAGACATCAAGCTAATAACTAATTAAATGTTGCTAAAAGAAAACACCTAGCAGAATGCGTATGAAATTTTACTTCATTAAAAATCATGCCATGTTATAGCCTTTTAACAGATATACTAGAAAAATTCTAATTAAAAAGTTTCAATAATGAAACTGTGATAGAATTTTCCCTTTCTTTATGGGACCTTATCCTTCAAAATTGTGACTTAAACAAGCCTCAGAACAAAAGAAACAAGATCATAGTTTATTATTACTACCAGAGAATAAAAATAAATGCAGTTTCTCATATTCAAGATATAATTTAGTACAAGAAAAAGTCTTGAGCAAGATCTCAGAATTTAGTTGCCCTTTATAATAATTGCTCTTGAACCAAAATTATTTTTACATTATTATTTAATAGCATTTTCCTACACTCTCTATATAACTTTCAGTATTTAATGGCCTCATATTATGCAATGTTGATACATCAGTCTTTAAATTACAGTATTTTTAAGGAAACAATTTTATTATATATTGTTATATGTATAAATCAAAACTTCACTGCAAATGCTGATTCACAACAGAAAGAAAAGGAATAATTATATGGACTAAAACATCATAGCAAAGACCTGAGATGCTATCTCCTTAAAAAGAATTTTAAAATCTACCACCTTTTGCTTTAAAATAGATAATGCTAATGTTTTGGTCTGTGAAAAAATATGCTGTAATTAGCTAGTACTACACAGTAAAATGATTTTTAAAGAAGTTCCAAAAGCTACTTTTTTTTTAATCAGCTAAAATATGTAGATAATACGTTGTTTTGATTGCTTATAATATTTAGTATTCATCAGCTGCAAAAAGATTTTCTCTGATTCAAAATACCTAGAATTTCAGCTAACAACATGGATTTTCTTTGGACGAAGGAAAACATTTTAAAATAGCAATTACCACCATAATTGCAAATAGCTGAAAGTTTTTGAATTTTTGATGGTCTGATTCTAAGCTTGATTTGCAACATCATTTTTGATTGCATTCCTCTGTGAATCTTCTTGTTGACATTCAGGGTTTTTTTGTGTTCCTTTTTTTTATCATCAGCATTGGTAGAAACTGTCATCTAAAAACTGAGGAAACAGTAGGTCTAAAGAATCAGGAAGGGTGAAAGTAAAGATTAAGAATTAAAGGTGTTTGTGAGTCTTTCACACAGATAACCCATCTTCTTTCAAAATGCCTGTAGAACATATTCCAAAGGGTTCCCCTAAGCAGCTTTGATAAAGGAGTTACTCTACAGAATGAACTTATATGAAAATTATAATAATTGCCCTAATAGATTCCTTTTAACTGCTATTCTTTATTTCCTTTCATTTCAAAAGCTAATTTACAAAAGAACCAGATCACCACCTCAGTCTCCTTCCTATCTCCTTCTAATTCAAATGAACACAGCTTTTCCTCAGGCTGAATATTCAGTCTTAAATACATACTGTATGTCCGTCCATAACTCTTCTTCGATCGTGTTTTCAGAAAATCTAATTGCTTGGTACCATCAATCGTATTGATGAGAACCATAGTAATTACAATTGGCAGAAGCAGGTCTGTGAAAGGTTTGATACTACTTTGAAATGGTTTCTGTATCATCAGTGACATGTAGTTTGGAAAACCTTTTCTTACTTGATAGTACTTTATGCATTCATATTTTCACTTCTCAGAGAGGGTAACTACTGGTGGAGTGCTGTATGATGCATAACTACACATGGAAAAATCTTTACGGTAGTCTTAAGCTGCTGTTTAACAGTGATACACGCAGTGTAAAAGAAGCCATTGAGAAAGTGCAGCCAAAATGTGGATGACTAGGTGAATCAGCTACTTTCATCTATCAGAATCATAAAGAATACTGGATGACACAGATATGAATCAGTTATTAAACATAATGAGTAAAAGTCATTATAACTAAAGCAATTTAAAAATTTAGCAAGAACAACTGACGATAGTATTCATAATATGAATTACAAAATAGTGTCAATATACATATATAGTTTACACTATATTTTACAATATTTCAGTATTTAATAACCATGCAGAGACTGAGGAAAATCATAGAATGACTACGGGCATGTCAAAGACAAAGATGAAAGTGTTTTGAGATGCACAGTCAGATGAGTCCTTTTTTATGAATGGCTAGATTCTAAAAAATTTCCTTTCAGTCCTCTTTTTAAATTCCATTTTTTCAAGCAATTCCACATTTTTATATATTTGCCCTTCAGACATTGCAGGATTGTCTGATGAAATAAGAGAGAAATGGCTCTTCCAGAAAGTGAAGTTTCAGTGTCAATTTATTAGATATTTTCTTTCTTCCTTTTGTTCCACAGTTTCATGTGAGTGCAATTCAAAAGGTGAGGAAACTTTTTTTTTAATTGCCTCACCTTCAAATTTGTAGGCTGCATGTGATGGATTGAAAATCAGTTCTTTGTTTACCCTTACCTGCAAGGACAGGAACTTAGAATTTTTTAAGTCTGCATTCCTAAATTTGAACAAACAGTTCTGCTCTGGTTATATTTTGTAACTGCATTTAGTATTTGTCCAAAACCCATAACTAAGAAAAAACAAAGAGATGGAGAATATCCCACCTGTTTTGAAAGTAAGGCCATTATGAGCCGGATATGGTAATTATTATCTTCAGGGTTATGAAATGTACCGAGCATATGGCAATTTACATTTACTTAATTACATGTAGACTTAATTAATTGGTAGGTTTACCTGTACATTTACTAACATTTGCTCTCCCTAAAAAAAAAAAAAAGCATGTTAAGTGTTAGCATTAGAGCACAATAGAAATACGTTCTTTGATAGGAAAAAGCTTATTACAAAATCCTAGTGATGCGTGCCTCTTACTACTACATATATTTCTAAAAAATTCAAAGGATCAGCTTAAGAGACCTAAATAGTTTGCCAACTGGCGGTGGATGTTTATGGAAGGACTTTCAAGGATCAGACATTTTCTACACCATCACTCTTAAATGTCTGAAAATAGGTATCGTAAAACTGGACTGGTGTAAAACGCACAGAATGTAGGCTTTAAGTGGAGTGTGATGCCCCTCACCAATTTAGTTTGGCAGAAATAAAAGATCATTCATGAAAAAGTTGGAAAAAAAACCCCATTACATATGCCTAAACTCACAGGAGTTACATAAAAGTGGCAACCTTTCCTATAAAAAGAGCTTATATATTTGTACCAATTTCACCAGTTACAACTTAATGAAACAGGAGTAACAGAGTACGTTTAAGGATCACTAAACTGGATAATTCAATACATGCTCGTGAACAGACCACTACTTGCCTTTTTTTTTTTTTTTAACAAAGTGGAAATAATAATTCAGCCACCTTTTTCCAGCAACATTTCCAGTGAACCCAAAATAAGGTTTTCTTCTGCTTTATTCATTCATAAAAAGCTTATAAACTTTACCTGAAAGCATGCTGCAATTGTACGATTTGCCTTTTCTACTCTTATATCTACCTGTTTTTCAATCTTTTCCTCTTTTGTTTTCATAATTTTATATAGGCTTATTGTTTTATATACGAATACTTGGTATCTAGTAATTAGGGTCCAAACGGTAGTGCAAGGTTCACAGTAGTTAATAAAAAGTGCAGTAACACCAGTAACACAACAAAACCCCCACTCTAAACTGCTAATTCCTGTCTTCCCTGAAAAAGGTGCACTCTTATCAACTTTAGTAACGTGAGAGACGCATTACACCAGTAAAAAAGTGCTCACCATGGACAACGATATGCAACTAATTCACCAACCAATTACGCAGCTGGGCAATTTTCCAACTCCTTTACCTGCAGACCAAACCGGTGACACCGCCTTCTTGGTTCTCTTCATGAAGCAGATCTTCGTAACAACGCCTCACATGTGCAGTGAGGCAACTGAAATCCTTTAATTTTAATAACATCCAATCTGCCTGTCAAATCAAATTATTGTCTCGATGACAAGTAATAAAGACAGCTTGAACACACTGTGAGTCACGAGTAATAATTGATCTCTTGAATATTTTTTCCCATGCTACGAACCTTGTGCTTCAAACGAGCGTATCCCACCTATACTTCAGAAAGCTCAGGCACAGCCACTTCAAAGCCCGATGATGGCAATATAGTCGTGCTATAACAAAGACCAGTTCATATCAGCTTCCTCAGAATCCCACACCAATATACTTTATTAATGTGATTAAATCACATGCTTTACGATGCAAATGTGTAAGTGAATTTGTATTTAGGTTAATAACAGTTTGGATGCAGTCACAGTTTCAAGAGGGTAGACGTTCCTTCAAATAGCCCAAAAGGGAAATGTTCACATCATCTTTTGACCTTCCCCAAAAACTTCCTTCTGTTCTCATGGTGGAAATAGTCATTCAATTTTAAAGACTCTTCTCTGAGATACAGACGTTTGCATACATATTTTTATACGTCCATTTCAATAAAGGAAATTTCACATCTACGCTTCTGAAAAAAATATTAGTCCCTATACTCTTTTTCATGTTTTCTTCCAGAAGTTGTTTCTTTTCCTGAAATTCTTAAGCAGTTCATAATGTGATTTGTAATTTTCTTCTATAAATTACATCTCTTCCCAGACAGAAATGTGAAAGACACAGAAATTAGTATTCTTTATTACCGAGCTGTTTCTTTCCATCTTACAAGGAGAAAGACAGATTGTTTGCCAAAAGATGACATTAAAAATAGTTTAAATGTGAGCCCTATAGTAAGGGAAAAGCTTGCTGGCAGGTTTGTAAAAAAAAAATAAATCTTCCTGGGTGAATTCTTTCTTTCCTGGTCTTTAGCACAGAACAGTGTAGGTTCTGAGGGACTCCTGTCTTTCCCATACAAAAATGAGTCTGAAATCATTAATTTCCTTAGTTTTTAATAATTAAGAATAAGATGTACCTTAAAAATGACATGAAATCAAGAGGAGTTTGTAGTGCAACAGAATGCGGTGCAGCTTTCTTTAGGCATGATTACAAATCAAGTAAGAAAATATATTTTCCTACCTAAATAACAAAACAGACATCCACTCTCATCTCTATCACCTCTAATGTGCAAAGCAGACCATTCATAAGTAAAGTAGTCAAGATTGTTCTTATGATAAATAAAAAAGTAACTTGTGATAATTGATATCAGCAAGCATATTTAGATAAAACAGAAAGGAAAAAGTAGGATTTACAAATGGAGTGAGGCATCTGAAGTGGGACTTTGATTGAATACTGGTATGTAAATCGAAGACATAAAAGGACATACATAAACACGTAGGCTTTTATCACTAATATTCCCAAGCTGCCTAGCGCTCTGCTTCCGCACATGTCCAAAACTACACCAGATAAATCAAGCCTGAGAGGTGCGATACCTAAACCCGACTGAGATTCTCAGACTAAGCAGTTCCCTGATGTATCTTCGCTGGAGCATAAAAGCTCCCTTACCGTGCATTGCAGAGGGAGCCTTGGCTCCTGACCTGCTGTGATACAGATTCCCACTCAAGTTCTCCGCGTATTAAACTTTGAGTATGCAACACAGGGACTCACATAATCTCGGTTCTTTTACAGCTCCGACTCCCTGAATAAACTCTTATACACATATATTCAAAACAACCCTAAAAGCTTTCAGCACAGCAACCTTGGGAGATTCTCTTGAAAGTAGCAAACTGTGAGTTACAACGTTTGTGTTTCACTCATTAATACCAGCCGTTAATTTCTAGATGTGTTTATTGATGTGCTATTATCCACATATCCTATATTCATAGACAATAAAAATAGCATTTAGGTGTAATGGGAATGGCATATTTACAGGATATGAATTAACTATTGAGGAAAAAAAAATACTATTGATGACTCAATTCCCCAACACTTACCACCTCAAAAGGCACTATCAACTGGCATACATATGCAAACATGTTCAAACAGATTTCACATTGCTAATATGGAACTAGTTTATCCCGCAAATACACAGTGTCCCCTGCTGTGATGAAAGGAGACATGCCCAACATATTAAAGTTACGCTGAACAAAGAAAGAGATTTTAGAAAAAGACCCAATTGTTATAAAAGTAGGATGCTAAAACATGCTTTCCACAGCACCAGTGACTATCGGTGAAAGCAGTATAGCCTTGATATTTAACTGCACCCTCAATTTGATATTAAAAAAAAAAAACAATGCAGAAGGAATCAGTGTAATATACCGAAAATTATATTATTTGCTGATGAAGGCAATTATCAGAATTCCAACAACCAGCATTTTCCTAACCAGCTTCAGCCATTTCTCAACATACAAATCTGCAACTTGGCTACAAGTATGTACCCCTGTTATACAAACAGAAATAACTTCAGCTCTTTCTGCTGAATTAAAGGTTTGCGTAAACACTAATAAACACTGTGAGTTTATTAGTCAGCTCATCAGATGATAATGTACATCAACCAAACATCACTAGGAAACATTTTATGGGCAGACATAGGCAAAATGTAATTTTAGCTTTCAAAATATCATGCTATCAAAACAATCAGAAAAGACTGAATTTATTTACTCAAGAAACTATGAAAAATTCATGTACCTATATTCAGTAATTTTAGAACACTACAAATGCTTTTATATTGATTTTGCAATTTTTGGTACAAATTAACTAGTAATTACTAGCAAAAGTTTTTTAAAGTACACTTCAAAAACATTTCACTTTTAAAAACTTTAATTATCTAATTGCAAAAATGTCAAAACTTCATTTTTCAAATTAAATTAGGAATCTTCTACTATTGACCCATACTAATGCCACTTCCAATTTCAAAGCATGAATTATTTCTTTTGAAAAATAATTTTGATGGAGAATTCCAAATCGAGTTCTACCACCAGCTCTTCTGAGGCTGAAAATAAATTTTAATTGTATAGCTCAGTATGTTATCACTGTCTTTCTTTAAAAAGCTATTAATTTTCATAGAAAAAGAAGAAAAATAATAAGCCATAGAGAGGTATCAGTAATATTTTTCAATTTAAAAAATACATGTTCCATGGCATTATTTCTCCTTTATTTATATTTTAATTTGGAAAAAAATCTTAAAAAATCAGTATATTTACCATCTCTGTAGAAATCCTACATTCATTAATTTGTGCACACTAAACCTTTTGAAAGCATCCAGCTCATATCTTACAACTTATTTATATCTGACTTTTTGCCCTTGTTTTTGCTATTCTCTGAAGCATTGCTGTTCTTTTGAAGAAAACAGTCGAAACTGGAGAATATGCTCATTATTAAATATCTTACGCATTACAGACCTGGACATCTGTACAGCATAACAAGCCAAATAATAAGAAATTTTACAGAAACTAACCTTGAAAACAAATTAATCTAATGAATTAATTGAAGATAAGTCTCTACACAGATGTTCGAGAAGTTCCAGTAGTTAGAGGAGCATGACACATAGGAAACAATAACTGTCTTCTTTCTCATCTTGCTTTCTTGGGGGTTGTGTTATTGCTACTATTACGCATTTTGAGAATTGTGCAGCTTTGCCAGTTCTGATAGTCATATCTGAATTTTTGTTTTACCTCAGCAAAACCATGGCACCCATGAGTAACCTTCTTCCCCAGTTCCCTACAAGGGTCCACTTCTTTCTCCCTGGTGACACCACTGGTGGCCTCGTTGCCTACATCAAGTGAGGTGTCTGACTGTTCAGGCAGCACTTGCTGCTCAAGCAGCTGCTCCTGTCTCCTCAGGGAAACGTCAGGAGGAGTATATTGATTCAGCTAATTCATTTTTAGTATAGTAAATTATTTTAATGGAGGAAAGATTTGTCATGATATGCATGCTCAGTCTGATTGGGGAATGGATTAGGGCCCTATTATCAAAAATAGACTGCTTTCAAGGAAACCTTTTCTTAAATGGCATGACCCAAATTCACTGCTCAGTAAGTGTGGCTGACAAGGCTTTCCCTTTGCAAGAGCAATGATTTCATGACACTATCACTAACAGCTCTGTTATCATATGAACAGGAAAAGGAGACATTTGCAGCTTTAGAATACAACATAAACTACGATGTTTAAATACAACATAAACTAAGATGTCTTGCTGGCAGGAAGATCATGCCAGACTAAGCCAATAGTTTTCTTTAAATAAGAGAACTGATACGCTCGTTGAAATATCTATCTGGATTTCAGCAAGGTATTTCATACAACTCCGCATGTGAAAAGGTTAGTTAAAGTTGAAAAATACATAGGCTAGCAGTGAAATTGAAAAGTGGATAAGGAATTGGCTAAAGAAGAAACTGCAAGAAGTTGTTCTGAAAGGTAAAACATCAGGCTGAAAGTTCACAACCAAGAGTCAAATTTTGGCACAAAAAGTATTTATAAATTTGGAATGAAAAAAGTAGAATGGAAAAATAAATAAGTTTCTAAAAGAAAGTCCAAGAAAAGATATCTATCACAAAAAGCAAAAAACTTCTAAGATGGATTTTGTTGAGTTTATGATGCTAATATGAGAAACTCAGAGACCAAGAAGGTCCCTTTTGACTCTGGATTTCAAAACCTTCTACCCCTTATATTCTTTTATCAAATTCCGTTATCTTAACCATCAGCATATCACCACATTCTGTACGTAGCCCATGCTTTCTTAAGGCACATTCATCCCCTGAATTACCTGATTTGAATTACTCAAACTAATACTCTCTGGACTCATCACTCATGACCTAGGTGATAAGGTCCCTCACCCTCAAAAGCCCATTTAAGCCATTTTCAGTGAAAAAGTAATCAGTGCATTTCTTTACTACCTCTAGCTTTACTGTTGTGCCTTTTCTCCTTCTCTCATTCTTATTAGTTGCCTTTCTCAAGTCTTCACCATTCCCTCCTGCTTTTCTGGTTTTTCTTAATAATTATTAACAATTGTTAACACTGTTTTCCTCAGCAAATACGAGGAATGCCAATAACAATGGTTTGGTTTTTTGCATACATCACCTGCCAGATTCACAGTTCAACTTTGCTTTTAGAAATTATCTTGTCTAAACCATGGATATCAATACTACAAGTTTTGGAAGAAACTAAATAAATCAGAAGTATATTTAAGCCTTTCTCCTTTGTCCTCACCAACTTGAAAAAAAAAGCACTAAATATGTACTGTAGCAAAAAATTAGGGGGTAAATATTACGGTATTATTCTTTCTATTTACATATTCTGGGTTTATCTGAGGTTCATCACGCCTATTTCTGAACTTACCGTATATGGGTAAGACACGTATAATCAACCCTTAAACCAAATTTCTTTCCTGCTCTGCATGCAGGTGTTCTGCAGGCAGCTGTTCTGCATGTGAACTAAAAATTAAAAAATATCCTTACCTTTTAGGTGGATCTGTGATAAGCTTCTCTCTGCTGGAAATCGCTCTCATATACATCATGCACAAGCCTTACAGGCTAAGAGACCAGTACCTAATAAAAAATTCAAAGTCACTGCACGTAATAGGTAATGAAGTGCTGGTTCTAGGCAGCAGCACGGGAACTTCAGGTGTTTGCTTAATATTCACTAAGCGTATTCCTAAATAGTCCATACACATTTTTTAAAATTTCTTTCACATAATGCTGCACTTTTTTAGATCCTATAAAAGACACTTGTTCAATAATATCCACTAAGTAGCTGGGCCTAGGGAAAAGGTATCATTTGCACAAAAGAATTAGAAAGACATTTAGCAGAAAATGACATGTCTTTGAATACAGCATTCCAGTAAAATACTATAAGAACTTCGGCAAAGCAAGTTATTGTTTGCATTACTTATATTTCATTTGCAAAAAAAGAATTTGAATTATTAATTTAAACATATTTAAAGCCTAAATAGCACAGACAGGAACACGTGAACAGGTTAAATGATCATATACATACATTAACAAATGTAGTGCAGCTAGTGAGCTTTTGAATTAGTAAAATGATGTAAATGAATAAAATAAAACATACGTCTAGTTTTTAACAACTTTTTTTTTTCTCTTCCTCCATGTCTAGACTCACATATTTTTCACAAATTTTCCACCCAGCTTTTGTACACCATCAACTTCTAATGCATTGGTAGGTACAGAAAATTAAAATATAGGTGGGAAAAAAAAGTAAAATTATATAATAGGAACACTATAGTATGAAAGAAATTGAGGTATATCGAGATTACCAGCTCTCAAGATCAATAAAATCTTAACGTATGGCTCAAAATGTAAAAGCCTTTTAAATGGTCATTCACTCTTTGTTTTGGCTTATAAAAACAGAGACTCCACAGAGATTTTTATATAAATTAGCCTGCTGACCAAATTATTTTAAAATATTGAAAAACAGTATATAAAAATGTAGGCTGAATCTGTCATTCTAACTCCATGAGGACAGTCTCTGCCCTAGTAAGAAAGCCTCTAACATCAGTAAGTCTACTTAGCAGCCTGTGAACAATGTGGCAGAATGTAGCCCTAAAATATCTTTAGAACAATGTGTAGTGTACACCTTCTTTCTTCATAATCCATACTAAAATGTACAGTAGAAACAGACTTAGGCATAACTCTGTTCCTTTCACAGAAAAATCGGAGATCTACGAACTATCTGCCTCCCCCCAAAACACAGTGAATCTTCTCGTTGTTTTCTTGCCTTCTTCTACAAGCAATAAATTTAAGGAAATACACAAATGTGTGATGTGTGTGTGTGCATGCGTGTATATGTCTGTGTAAACCTCGAGGGAGAGAATACACTATAGCAAAGGAAGACAAAAGCAGAATTAATTTGGCTTAAAAATATTCAGGCAGTAGATTGACTGCTCTTAAACTCTTGGATTACTTTCCAATGTCCAGTACTATTCTTCACTTCTTCTCAAGGGAGAGTGAAAGAATTGCCCATTTTTCATGAGGGGCAGGACCTCGAAAGACAGGTAATGGCCATTCTGCTGCAAGATCATATAACCACAAACTCTGAAAACTTGATATTTAAGTTGAGCAATGATTTCAGGGATGCGGATTTTGAAAAATGGTTATGTTCCTCCATCTTACTATGGCATCTTTCTGTGGTAAGATAAACCTGATGCACACACATGTAAGATTCATACAGAAGAAATGCCATAAGGGAGAAAAACGGGAGAAAAGGCAGCACCTCCATCAATAAGCAAACACGGGCCAGGCACAAGAAATATACCCAAACCAGTTCAGATGCAGGTAGAGCACTATTGTAAGTCTATTTTTGCATGCCCGTTTAAATTCTGTAAGCCTCCGTAAATGCAGTTATCATTACCATTGTTGCCTTATCATTCTCAGTGATTGCTCTCTTTCAGTCAAGTACAAAGGCAGGCTGAATATAAATGTTTTGTCATAAAACTGCTATTCAAACAATAAAAAGGGTTATAATAGTACTAAAAAAATCACCCCCAGGGCTGCAGCACAGACTGGTAGTATGCATATTCAGGCAGCACAAAGCAGTTCTAGTCACATACTTCTACCCATAGGACCCTTCCACTGCATCTGTACTTAATATCAGCATGTTGCCAAAAGTGATCCAGATATTATCAGGTACTCAAGAAATACAGAACATTTTGGCATCTCATTCAATAAGAGGAGCACAGTTTAATATTACTGTGTATTTGTACTGAATTCAGCAAATGTCAACAAATTTAGCGTAAGGACTTGTCTTTAATTCTTAAAGAGAAAACTGCTTCAATTATGTTTTCTGCCTTTATCCAAAAATGCTTTTGTTGGTCCCAGGTCTAGCCATGTAGTGCCACCCAGGGGCCAACTGCAACATGGTTCAACACTGCCATCTTGCCAAATAGCCTCAAAAAAGCATTATGCAATACATCCTAGACCATCTTCCACACAGGCTTGAGTATTCTTTTTAAAATGTCTTAGAAGCTTCGGTATCCTTTTTTGTAGCATAGAGACAAGAGAGGTAAGGTCAGGTCAGGCAGGGAAGGGTGAAAGAACATGTAACAAGCAAGGGACCATCAAAACAAACCAAACTAATTACTCCCATTGAGTGACAGGATGGTTATCTGATATAAAAATAAAAAAAAAAGGGGGGGGGGGGGGGGGAGAAAAAACCCCACAGGTAGAATTTAAAACAAAAGGTTTATCAGCACTGAAAGCCCACTGCCCTGGGTAAATGTGCTTCCTTGCAACAATAAAGACAAATAAAGTACTAAAAAAGGATAAAGCAGGAGATTACAGACCTAGCTGTGGTTTGATAAATGGCACTCTACTCCACTCTGCTTATTGTGTACTTCATACCTCGCTCTTGAATATGGAAGAGAATTTTATTAAAGATTTAGCCACGGTGGTGGTGGTGACTGGCTCACAGTAATTTTCCTACAAAGTAGTTTAATCTATCACAGGGCAGACAGTGCACCTTCTTACCATGTATCATATCTGTCTATTGAGTAAGTGCTATCCAAATCCAATTTCTTTTCATTTTTGGAACCCGTGATGCATATTCAAGATACATTTTCTTTTTGTCTGTGGCCTAAATTAGGTGCTGTATAAAGAAAAAAAGAAAAAAAAAAGTGAAGTAATAAAAAAGACTGGACTCTAAAGGCTACATTTCTCAGTGGGCATTTTCTTTTTTCTTTTTTTTTTTTTTTCCCTAAAGATTCAGTACAGTACTAACGATGCAAAACAATGGGCATGTATGGTTGTCACTGCACTGCACTCACGACACTGCTGGTGCACAGCCATACCTCCAAATCCTTGCCCCAGCGCTTACAGATGAAACTTATAAAAGCACTGCAAAAAAGCCTTAACTTTCTCTAATATTTCAATGGTTTTTTTCTGTATTTAATTAAAATAATGATCAAAATCATTTTGCTTTATTTTACTGAATGATCTGAGGCTGGAAAAATTATTCGTTTAGGCAATTAAAAATAGAGCCTAAGGATTTAGAAACTACAGAATGGTTGTTTGTTTTTTTGGGTTTTTTTTCCCCAACCAATCCAAAGATACAGCTTCTAACAATTTCTTCATTTTAACAATAAATGACTCTATATGATTCAACAAGAATCTAAGAAATTAAGTACTTCTAGTGTCTAATAATTTCTCAGTTCTGGTAAGTATTTCCTCCCAGCACATGGCTTCTGGTTTAGGGACTCGAGGATTTTTCTATTTCCTTACTTCTGTATGTCTGCTGAATATGTTTGCCAAACTGAGAGAGAAATGCAAGATGTCTATTTCAAAACTGATTGCTAAATCTAAAAGCCCCTGTTTTGGAAACTACCATTAATACAGAATATAGTGGTCTTCCCAGATCACAGCATGAAACACATCGAAGTATAAAATATACAGGTAGGTCAACAAACTTCCCAAGGGCACTAAAGGTGATGGACTTGGTCCTTTGTGGTTTGTATCCTCTGTGTATTAGAGTATGATTCCATCCCTTTGTTACATCAACGCCAAAGATCAGTGTATGTATTTCAAGGTGATAATCAGAATGTTTAATCTAATAATATGTTTGCATTTATGCCTGCTACACTATGGGTGATTATCAGATGCTAAATTTAATGTGAAAAGAGAAAATAAATTTTATATATTTATTTATATATTATTTACATATACTTTTTTACCTAGAATAACTTCCAAAGGGCAATCTTGGAAATGTGAGAGTCTTAGCCTAGAAGAACTGGTTAATATCATCAAATCTATTCCAGCTTTGGTCCCATGGAAGGATCTTTTTTAGGTTGTATCAACAAGATTTTTTCTTTCAAGTTGCTCTTCTTTTTTTTACATATGCAACAGGCTGAAACACTTACCTTTAACATGTTTTTTTTACTTGATATCCACGATATCATATTTTTCTCTTGGACTTTATGTTTCTAATCTCTGTCTTCTTATCACCACATTTTTCCTTAATAATTTAAGCATCCCTATCCTAGAGCCTGTAGACATAGTCCCATTCAGGTTTCAGACTTCAACAACAGCAGAAACTACGAAAAATGGTGTTCATGTACTCAGTACTAATGATTTTCATTTGTCTCTGCAAAATATGTGCATGACTAACAGTTTCAGTCCATATTTCACCTTAGACAAGACTACTGAAAAAGCAAGTCAGATTACAGTACTCTGAGTTTGCCGAGAGCTTATTACACCTTAAAAGTTGTTCTCAAAGTCTTTCCTGATCACTTCTCTGCCTCTACAAGGACAATACTTACACTCGAGAAGAACTGAAAGGATTGCCAAATTTTTCATTTTATCATGGGATTTCTTCCCTATTTCCATTGCAGATTATATTTTTGTGAAGTGAACAATATACACTGTTAACATGCACTTTGAATGATAAAGCATACAGCTTAACCCTTTCATTTTCTACTATTTTAGTTTTTCCCATAGTGTTAATATTACAGACTCTCATTATTTCTTTGTCCAGATGTATATCACTCTATGTCCTGCTTCTCCCAAGCTGACAGTTTAGTCAGCCTTGACTGCAACGTCCACTACTGCTCCTGTGAAGGGTTTTCTCTGCAGTAGCACTCATGTAGTGATGTCCTGTGACAGCCTGAAAATACTTCCAATGGAGCTGAAAATTGATGGATTTCTTGCAGTTCTGGACTTTTCATGTTTATTGAGGTTACAGTAATGGTGCTTCTTTTGATCTTTTAATGCCGTTCTGCCTAATACTTTTTTTTTGCAGCACTGCAGATCCTGCATTGTATCTACAGCATCAGGGCACTGCCTACTCTCTCTGAGCATCCTTCTGGTCTTACTTTGCTCTTACTCAGCAAAGTAAATGACTTTTTAAATTTGGATTGGTCAGCACTGGTGAGGCCACAACTGGAATACTGTGTCCAGTTTTGGGGTCCCCAGTTCAAGAGGGACAGGGAACTGCTGGAGAGAGTCCAGCGAAGGGCAACAAAGATGACTGAGGGATTGGAGCATCTCCCTTATGAGGAAAGGCTGAGAGAGCTGGGACTCTTTAGCCTGGAGAAGAGAAGGCTGAGGGGAGACCTTATTATTACTTACAAATATCTAAAGGGTGGGTTGAAGGAGGATGGAGCCAGACTCTTCTCGGTGGTTCCCAGTGACAGGATGAGGGGCAATGGGTGCAAGTTGGAACATAGGAAGTTCCATTCCAATACACGGAAAAACTTCTTTACGGTTCGGGTGACAGAGCACTGGCACAGGCTGCCCAGGGAGGTTGTGGAGTCCCCTTCTCTGGAGATTTTCAAAACCCATCTGGATGCAGTCCTGAGTAATGTGCTGTAGGCAATCCTGCTTTAGCAGGGGAGTTGGACTAGATGATCTCTAGAGCTCCCTTCCAACTCTGAAAATTCTGTGATTCTGTGATTCTGTGAGCAGCAGCTTTCCAAAGTTTTCTGTCCAAGGTCCCCAACCCATTTGGGTTTCAGAGAAAAGATTCAATTAGCTCTGCAACCTGCAATATTTAAATTTGCCTTTAAATAACTCCCAAACGCTTTGAGAGTTCCATCTTTGCTTAGAAAATGCATCTATTTTATATTTATATGGAATGGGAAACTCTCCAAATTTCTCTAAGACAACTAGTTTTCTTAGCTGATTTAACTGAGAACTACTGAAAACATCAAGTGATTGTCATACTATCAAATGAAATAGCACTACCACTTAATGTCTTTATTCTGAGGTATCTATTTCTTGCAGTTACTTACTGGAAGTGCTGTTTAAACTTTACTCTGTTGTCCTATACATCTTCAGAGAATTTGTAATAGGTAGAGATTTAACAACTCTCTTTTCATCAAGGATATTTTCTCAGTTACTTGTGGTATTTTATCTCATTTTACTTGTGGTATTACATTTTCTTGAGGAAACATTCTGATCTATGGAGTTTGACAGAGGCCTGTATTATTATTATCTGAGTTGCAGTTGTTCTCCACTACACACTACTAGGTACTACACAGTGTACTAACAATTTGCCATGGGCTTTCACAGCTACTGTTTCCCACAGATGGGACAAAAAACCTGTAGATGATTCCAGAGTCCCAATAAACAAAAAAAAAGACCTTACACCATCCCTGTCAGTAAGGATACTGTCCAGATAGGCAACAATATAAGCAAAGGTGAGCAAAACTAGACTTAAAGCTCTGCTTACGTGAAACATGACAGGACGGAGGAAGTAGTCTTGCTCAGCTTCTGTGCTGGAAGGAGAAACCTAACTGATGTGTGCCACTAACCTGGGGAAGAGGATACTGGACGTTTGAAGATGATACTTTGAACATGAAGAGCAACAAATATTTAAGATAAGAACTAAATAAATGAGCATCCTGACTGTCACATAAAATAGCCTGGTCCATGTAATTATAAATATGAAAAAAGAAACTGAGGAGAGAATAAGTCCAGGACCATCTCATGCCAATCAAAAGTTCTGAAAATCTGTCACTTTGGATATGAGAAAAATGTAATCATTCATGAAAGAGATCTATCAGCTCAGATATGTGCAGAAATAACTTGCTGTAGGAACAGAATTACAGGAATGCTGAAAGTCAGAAAGACTGATAGAAAGCACAGAAGAAAAAAAATTGCAAGACAGCTGTTAGAATTAGATATGTATTTACTTGCCATCACATTCAGAATGTTACGTTCATAAAAATTTGGGACAATATCTGACCAGAAAGAAAGAATAGTTTAAAGGGAAAAAATAGAAATTAATAATATAGTGAAGAAAAGTCTTACGATACTTTAGAGTAGCTTGCAAATTGAATGATCAGAACAACTGACTCAGCTACACTGGTATAGGATGAACCTTCATACTGAGTCAGAAATACTGTATTTAACATGCACCTGCTTTGCTGTCAAATACCTTCTTTAATGAATTATAATAGAATCAGTGTCATTCCTGAGACAAATTAACACTATATTTTTCTTTTCATTTCATACAGAGGCTGGTCTTTTTCTGCAGACATCTGCATAACCTTAGAATTTTAAGTTGCAATGGTAACCAAGCACTAAAGCAGCTATTGCACACCCACACAACTCTGGCTGTGTATACATTCACCGGTTTGAGAAAAAACCTTGCTTCAGCCAGACTGTGGACTAATCCCTAAGGCCAGATCATTCTTTCACAAAAGCAGGAAGCACTGTCCTAGAATATTACTTCAGGCTAGCTGCCATATTTTAGCAGGAAGAGAATATTTCCAAGACTCTGGTTTTGCATCCTTTAAGATGACAAAAAGCATCTCAAGCATTTACCTATTCACCTTAAAGATTTTAAAACCTAGGTTCCTTTTTGGAGTTTTCCATTATAGAGTGTTTAGAACCTCTCTTTCCTTTCCGTTTTAAACCACTATATGGGTTTTGGTCCTGACTCTCAATTAGAACAGTACACACTCCTCTCGTTTTCTATAATTGGGTCTGAAAAATAAGTTGCATTACTTCTTACTTGACAGAGGACAATATGAGTTAGAGTAACAAATTATACTGCAGCAAGAAAGACTTAAGGTGAAGGAATCTCAACATTACACATCAGCAATCAAAGATGGTATAACATTATTTTAAAACAATCTACAATTAAGTATTAAACACTAGTTCAAAATTCAGAGTAAACTTTACGAAATCCAATTGTGCTGAAATATGGACAGACAAATACCATTTCAACGTAAAGCCAAGTTTTTGTCATGGCATACATCCATAATACAATCATGTGAAATATGTATTACAACCTCAAATAAGATTAAACTGATTTGACTATTTCATAAAGTATTTACAGGCAATAGACCAAACCCTGTAATTCTAAATCAGAGCAGATCTCTTAAAATCCAGGTAGCAGCACTGGTGCTCTACACAGACTCTACGTGAGAAACTGACCAAGGAATTATTTTTTTCTTATCTTTTTCATAATTTTCATTCATAGGAAATACTTGAAAATGTCTTTAAAAAATGCATTGATTTTCCCACCTAATGCAAAAAAATCTCTGTCAGAGATCTAATTTTGGTACAAGGATCAACAGATATGCCAGATATGTCCAGATAACTGGCTTCACACTGTCCTTTGCCTTCTCAGCTACTTCTGTCAAGATTTATATCTTGCCAAGCCAGGACGTACTTCTTTAGCACCCCTGCAGGATTCAGTTCTCAGCCTGGACCAAAAACACTGAGTAAGTCAAGCAAGACGTTTAGTGTGCAACAGCTGAGCAGAGCATGCTGCCTTGAGGAGGGGAGGCCCCACATTGCTCTCTAACCTGGATACCTCAAACTTTCAGTGAATGTTTGGAGCGTTTTGTAACCAAACGCTCAGCGTAACTAAAGAAATAAAACCCAGTCATTAAACATCAGCCATCACGCTCATATAATACGCAAATAATATGTATAATATCCCTATTTTGTCCCTCTGTGTTTGGAAGGCAAGTTGGAGTCTTCACCATTTGAGTAAAATCTAGGAAGAAATTTTAAAACACAAATATGTTGATATTGCTTAGGCTCTTCAAAGGTGGTTTTTTTGAGAATTTTTAACATACATTTTTTCCTCTACAAAGGCAACATCACTCAGTTACACAACAAGTATGTTCAGCTGTTACGGTTATATTTGCAGCAAACAAAAACATGCAAATAAATTTATTCTTGTTGAAAAAATTAATAAAATGTAGAAGATATTCACAGATGCAGGAAGGTTCCTCTGTCCTCCTTGAGCTTATTAAGAAAGTGAGTAACGAAATTACCTCTTCTGCCTATGTATCCAATATCAGCTTTATCTAGAAACAGCATGGTTTCATTAGTATCTGTCACAACATTAGCATTATATTAGAAATGGCTCAAAGCCAATATCCCAGGTACAACAGTCCCAAACCCTGGGAAAGGCCAGATACAGGCTGTGCGACAGAGAGCCTTTGCATCTTATGAATGATGGTTTACTCCTGGAAAATTTTACTCTTCTTTCTTGGTCTCATCTATCTAGGACTTTTTCATATAACCCATGGCTAACAATGTATTTTTCTAGGCTAAATTACTGAAGACATAATGATATTCAGAAAGTTTAAAAAAAAAAAAAAGGATCACTGAATTATATTATTGCTCAATATAAATATTTGCCCAGAAGTGTTTCTCTAATCAATATTTAAAGTGAGTCAAGGAAGTTTAATAGCTAAATCTTGCTCTCATTACATGTCATCATCCTTTATCTGATATCTTCTGAAGCTATAGACCCCTCAGAGGTTGGGAGAAAGCAAACAATTAATTTCACAAAATTTTCATAAGAAAAAACTTCTCATTTGAAAAAATATAACAAAACTGGATTAACATTTTCATGCAGTCAGGATGGCACTAATATAATGCAGTAATTTCTTTAATAATGAAATATGCTTTGATCCTATTATATGTTTCAGAAATAATTATATTCTGTCAAAGCAGAAAAGAAAATGAAAATACAGATGGTTCACAAACAAAAATCATCGTAAATCATGAGCAATACATGGATATATATTTAGGACAAAGACTACTTAGGGACTATGTGTATATATGTATGCACACGTGATAATGCACAGATAGTTGTGGTGCCTACCAGAAAAGACTCCTGATCTGGTGTCTGCTGTTTCTACCCATATGCCATTGTGACAGCCCTGTGCTGAAATCCAAGTTAAATCTGTATTGCACTACAATTTGCAGTGTACCAATGAGTAAAACATATTGCCGTTTTCTTTCAGTTATGAAGATATCTCCTACTTTGTAAAAAGTGTTACCAAACCCTCATATACCAACATGATATCAAACCTTTTTGCAGCATGAGTCACTGGTGAGAATGAGCATTGAAGAGCTAGAAGACGCACATGTAAAGTACTAAATAATTTCCTTTTGGCGTACTTGTCTCTTACAATGCCAGCTCTGAATTGGGAAACCAAAGCACTAGGTGCTACCCTAGACACTGATCCAAAGATCTCTGCCCCAAAATTTCTACTATGAAGGCGTAAGACCAACAGAAACTCTTCGTACTGAGGGACAAATAGGAAAGCCAAGGAAACAACACTATCAATGGAATAGTCAGTAGTCTCTAAATACCAGCTGGGTTTATTAATTACAAATTATACTGTGAATGTGTTATTTTTAGGCTCAAATGTTGAAAGTTGCCTAGGGGAATGAATGCCTAATTTCTGCAGGAGCTCTGTAGCCAAATCAAGATTTCTAGATAATTTTGCATACAACAGTTGAATTTCTAGGTAAACCAGAAATATTTTTGAGCCCACATAAATGCACAGACTGTGATTCACTTCACTCATTAGTAGATGAAGTGATTACGTTTTTTTTAAAAATTCAATGCAAAAAAATTATCTGCATTACTTCCCCAAAGCTTAAATATGTCTTTTAAAAATGTTTAACACTTGAAAGTTCTAGTTAATGCAGTACTTTCCATGTAAAGATTGATCTGCTGTGGCAAATTATCAAAGATGGCACAGACTTCTCAGATCAGCAAAAATCAAATGAGCATTCACAGTCTCAGGGGCTTTTTGTTGTGAAACTGGGAAAAATACATTGGCACACAGGTACAGTTACTCCAGTGCTTTCTCTGCTATTATACTTGCACCTTGGATGACTACAAGAGTAGTGACAAGCCTAGCACAAAGATGAGACCATCAAGAGTCAGGAAAACAAAATAATTAGAAAAAAATTACCTGAATCAAAACTAAATGCAACAAAAGCCACTACATATCATCAATAAAGAGAATTTTATTCATATGCTTTGTTCTTAGCATTGATTAATTATAGCAAGTGTGGTTTAGGAAAACATTTTAAGAAAATCTTTCAAGAATCTTGAAGTAAATTATCTTATGGAAGTAAGATGATGTAGTAGTGATACTACTAGACTGGAAACCTGGAAGGACTGCTGCTGACTACTACTCATTTTCACTGTGTTAAAACAAATGTCACCTTGTATTTCTTAGTGAATATAGTCATTTTTACCCATGCCTTAGCAAAATAATGCACAAATTCATTCCTACCTATGACATGCTTTTAGATGCTCCCATAAAATGTGCTTGGAAAACCTGGATTCAATACACTACTGGGCTGCAGTGCCCAACATTGCTTTATGGCTATCTGCTTTATGGCCAACATTGACTTCACAATTTAATTTCCCATTGCCTAAATTCTTTTCTAGCAATGGAGATAATACTTGCTTTCTCTATACTTCTATACTTCTTCTGTACAATACTATACTTCTTGTGTACATCATCACATTGGAGGTTGGAAGAACCAAAGGACTACAAGAATATGTGTTGCAAAGATATAGGTATAACAAACAGCATCATTCAGCCAGAGCTTTAGCCGTGTTAAAATGGATCCCTGTTCTGCTTTGGACTCCAGATAAAGGTGAAAAAAATCAGTACTAAACTTAACTATCACCAAACAATCATTCTCAACCTCTTCAAGCTAACACCACTTAAAATTATTTAAATTTGCACGTCACAAATATACCACGTTCAGCCATTATCCAGCTTGGCTTTTGTTGATATTTTCCAGTTAGACCACAGATGTCAAACACCAAAACAAGTTCAGCTGTCTGACAACGGGATGCAAGGCACAGGGATAAGAGATTACACAAGAATACTATTTTTGTAAAATAGGGAGGAATTGAGTGCTATATAATAATACAAATGTACTAATAATGCCAAGAACAAAGGAGGGACAAGAAAGGTAAGCTTGGATTTTTAGCACTGTTGTTCAATTTGGATAAACTTCCAGAATCTAACTCAGCACAGAGTGACCCCAATAGTGAAAGAGGTATGTGAGACCATCCACAAAGAAACTACAAGTGGAAAGGGGCAAAAAAGTGTCCCCTTGGCCTCAAACTATTAATTAGCAACTAGCAAAGCTGTACCACAGATTCACTGCTCCAGCATTCCTCCTCCAGAGGT
>NW_009649228.1:2144605-2147216 GCF_000708025.1 Charadrius vociferus | reverse complement strand
GCAACAGTCTTATTGATTAAGTTCCCACAGTGTTAAATCATTCTGTACCTTTCACTCCATTCTGCCTACCTTCCCACCCCTGAATCATAAAAGCTCCGGTGGATTTATGGGGGTGGTGCAGTAGATGAGGAGCATTTGATAAACACCATAGTGTAATACAGTTTCTATTTATGCAATGCCCTTAGATTCAGAACATTTCACATGCCAAGACAGTATTTAAAAAGGCAAAATTAAACTAATAGGACTTTGTTCTTTCTTGTATACTGCTTCTGTTACCCTTAGGAATCTCTGCCAAACACATCCTCATGTGTCCTCTCCTGGCTGTAGTGAATTTGAAATAAGGAGGGAAAAAAAGCAGTAAGGCAATGATGACTCCCTTTTCATCATCCTTCAAGTTGGAGTTACTCAACAACTTCAAAATACATTTTGTGTTATTTCTTCACAGGCATACATCTGAGATATGCAAATCTATGTAACACAATTTAAAAAACAAAACAAAACAAAACAAACAACAACAAAAAAACCCAAAGCAAGAATGAAAATTTAATTGCTACTTGAAATAAAACTGAATTATCTCTCATTGTGAAAGAACCTACCCAGAATCATGGACCCTTATGTCACTGGAACAACAATAAAGGCTTAGGCTTAAGATTACTACAGGCTTGGCTCTGTAGTTTTAGAACTGGGGTTAACTGGGGATTTTTTTGAATGGGTCATACATTAAGGACACACTATGGGTTAACTTTCCTTAGAGGACCCAGGCAAGGGAAGATGCAACTTATCCAAATGGACCCTGAGCTATCCTGAGGAGAAGTGGGCTGACAAAGAAGCCTCAGGAAAGATGTTCTGAAAGTGTAAAACTAATGATTATTATTCAGAAGAAAAAAAAAAGGTTGAAAGTGACTGAAACCACCACTTAAGAAAAGACCAAGAAAAATGTATGTTAGAAAGGAGGAAAGAGGAAAATGAGGCTCGACCAGCTTTTTGGCAACATGACCAAGTGACAAATTTCAGTCGATAGTGATTTTCAACTGAAAATGAAATATTTCTCATTCATCAAAAGAAAAAGCCCAAAACATAATGTCTGTTACAATATCCAATCACTATGGCGCTTTAAGAATCCTACAAGAGGAATTCTTGTTGAGCATAGAAATGTTTTGTTAAGTAAAACATTAACAAGATTTTATTATTAACTCAAACTCAAAATGCACCACTTTGAATTCAAATCTGCTTTTGCAAAATGCAGATCTCACAAATCTGTGTATGAGGAGGGACTAGCACTCAAGGTTTTTAATTCTTTTTCATATTACTGATCATTAATGTAACAACCTTACCGATCAGCTTTTATTCTGCACATCATATGATCTCTACTACCTTACTGCCAGCAGCGAGTAGATTGACTCCCTCCAGACAAACAGCACGGCATCCTTTCTCTTTCCTACAATCACTTTTAAACAAGCTAGATGTTGTCACAAATGCACCTCTTAGGCATGCTCAGCTGAGGGAAGCCAGTGCCTGCTGTTCACCCAGTGGACTCTGCCCCGTAGCACCAGGTGTGCCGTCAGGAGCAGCCAGCAGGAGCTGAGCCTGCAGCGAGGACAGTGTTCTTCCTCTTCTGCAACCGAAGGGATATTTTTGCCTTCTACTTTTCTTTCTGCCTGGATATACCACTAATTCATTATTGAGAGGAAACATATTCCCAGAAAAAGAGGAAGAAAAATTGCTGATACTCTGAAGTTACCAGACACTTACACTTCGATTCAACAGGTGAAAGGTAGCGTTGCAGGAAAGAAATTAAACAATTACACTGAAATGAGTTCAGTATGAAAAATGGAAATCTCAGATCAGCAACATGCTCTAAACACAGTAAAACCTGTGGCAGGAACATGCGTGTTGTTTCTAATATGCCAGCTTACTCCCACTACAGATAATTACACCTTGCTACCTAATGCTATCAACAGTTTTACTTTGATTAGCTGAATTTTACTCCCCCCCCCAAAAAAAAAAAAAATAATCTTGTATTGTGCTCACTTCATTAATTGTTAAATTTTAACTAGGATATACAGTGTTACATCTCGTTTGCCTCTTGGTATTGTTTGCAAAGAGCATATTTTTTTACCCATGCTTACAGAAAGTACTAACTTATTCCACAAAAGTTCCCACTGATTTCAATCCAAATGCTCAGAGAATAAATTACTAAATGGAATTAGTGAAAGCATTAGTTCAGGCATTTAGCTTTAAAAGGAAAAGAAAACAAAACAGAGGTATGCTCTGTAGTGCTTAGTACTAAATATATATATGCATTCCTCTAGCATTTACAAAAATTAGTTGAAATTTATCCACTGGAAATATTTCAAATATTCTAAGTCTCTTCTTGGGTGCCAAAGCATATTCACACTCTGTCTTTTGCAAGTTCTTTATTTTATGAAGTAATATTATTGGGAAGACAGTTCTTAAAGCTACAGATGTAAAAGTGATGAAATATTTTCTTGATGAGCATGTCTTTTTCCACTTCAGGAAGTGGTCTCACAGAGGGAGGGTCTCTGGATCAGAAACTATGATTCAGTACACATTTGTTCTGGGAATTACAATAAGGTTAAGAAGAAAGTTC
>NW_009649228.1:2094695-2144588 GCF_000708025.1 Charadrius vociferus | reverse complement strand
AGATGAACGTAATTACAACTTCTAGTAAAAGATAGAATTTATCAGGGGACCATCCAATAATTAAGACACGAAAAAAGGCCATAAGGAACAGATACAGTTTCCAGAATTCTATTCTAAGAATAAACATGAAACTGAAATGTTTCTACTGCTCTGCAGAACTGAATGCAATATGTAACATACTTTACTATTACAGTTTCTTAAATAACATTCTCCTAGTTCAAAAATAAATAAAACAGGAAAGGTAAAAGCCCATTTTCAAACAGCAAGCACAGGTTGATATTCTTCCCCTGTAATTTTATTCATCTAAAAGTTAAATATTTAGTGTAAGATAAGTCTCCAACACCTACTGAGCAGGCAGTGAAGAGAAACGTGCCAGTGTTTGAAGAGCCCATTCTACAGTTTGTAGACTGTCTGTGGAATATGACAATAATCTGTTACCAATGAGCCGTTTTCTCCTTCTCTTTCTCTTCTTCTGGAGAAGTTACATGTGCAAAGACATTTTTGGGTTTGTCTTGCATTTTTTTGTTATTTGTTTGCTTTATTTCAATTTTGATCTGTTTCCCATTGGAGTCAGTGAGATGGACTTCCCTCTGAAGATGCCTCTCTTTCTCTCCATTGCCCGCTGCATGACTTAGGTAAAATGTTTAAATTTGTGTAAGCCACTTCTGGTTACTTTAAGTAACTAAAATGTAGTAAATCTGACTCACTGACAGGTTCCAATATGCAGTAGTTTCTTTATCGATATTTCAAATCACCAAATATGTCAAATTATCAATATGTGATGCTGGTTCTAGCAGATGCCAAAAAGAATAGTTGTTGGCCAAATGTCACATTATTTTTAACAATCATTTTTAGGAAGCCGAGTTATCAGAACACAGAGAGGTCAGTAGGATGATAAACAGTAAGTTGAGTGCAACTGCTGCAGAGGACGACCTAGCTGAATGGTCACAGTCAGCAAAATGTACAGTTATAAATACAGTTACTGACGCAGTCTAATGCAAGGAATAGGTAACTGGGAGCAAAACCCCCAATATTTTCTTTGAAAAGCAGTATTACAGGAAATTATAAATATCTCTCTCAGCATAGTTTCTTCATGCAATGTTGCGGCACTAACAGTTAACCAAATTCTCGTATACCACAAAAGAGAAGCAAAGTCTTTCCCTATGCAAAATGTTGGTCAGACCACTCTTACAACACTTATTCTCACTACAAAGAATGTATGAAGAGAAAACTTAGGAGAGAGCTACATAAGTATCCCGGTTTGAGGAAAAACAGAACCAATTTTCTGTTCAGTAATTTTACTTTGCAGCTAAGCCTCTTCTAATGAACTGAACTCTCTGAAATTAACAGCGTATTGTCCAGGCACTGGTTGCTCTGAGAGAGATAAGACCTGATTATTTATAATTATGCCAAGGAATGGTATGCAGAGAGGCTCTTGCTTATACCTATGGCTATAACAACCAAGGGCAGCTAACTGTTATTTGCCCCATTGGACAGTTGGAAGTGGAAAAGTGTAGAGGGGTCCCACCTGTGGGGAGGAGCGGACAGGATAGGTGACCCAAAACTGATCAACAGGGTATTCCATCCCATCTGCCTCATGCTCAGTATAAAAGCTGAGGGATCAAAGGGTCAGCTCTCTTTCTTCGATGGCCAATGTCTGAGGAGGACTCTGTTTTCTGCCTTTGATCCCAAACCATGCGTTCCTGAATCTAGATCCGTAATTCAGTTCCTGTCCGTCGTTGAGCCCAGTCTGGAACTTTCCCAGTGCATGCCAGTGATGTGATCATCCTGGGAGTTCGATACAGTTTTCTATATATTGTATATATATTTCATTATTCCCTTTTTATTATTTTATCATTAATGTTTCATTAAAGTAGTTTAGCTCCTTCTAAACTCTTAAGTCTCTTTCTCTCTCTCCCTCCTCTCCTTGGAGAGAAAGCTGGGGGAGAGCATCTGTCGTTTGTCTCAGTGGCCAGTCGGGCCCAAGCTGTGACAATAAGTGATGCAAGGTTATTAAAAAAAAAGCCAAAAATACGGGACTGAAGGTGATCCAACTAGCTTATCAAAGGGAATGTCAAAAGTGTGGGTATTTACAAATGGAAAAAAATATATCAGAGAGACAGCTTAAAATATACTTAATTAAAACTTTGAAGGAAACATTTTCATGCATAGGGAGTAGAAATGAATTCTTCAAGCGTGAGCAGGCAGGCCAGAGATGAGAAGTTAAGGAAGACGAAAATTATCAGTGGTATGATGCATGTGCCCTAATGTGAGAATCTAAAACTGCAGCCAAGTTTAGGTTCTCTTTAAAATGAACAGAAAGAACCAAGCACCTTCAGAGGACAATTAATCTCATCCTAAATAGAAGCCTGAAATGACATGGAAGGCATCTGGTCATAGCTGTTTCTCTCCACTCCCCGGAACAGGAGCAAAAATGACTAGCTAAGACTGAGATATCTATACTTTATATCCAAAGTCAGGTGAGATGTGTCCCAGCCTGCACAACTTTTTAGAGCCAGACTGTCTTCAGGAGTTGCAGTGCTATCACCAGAAAACTGATAATATCTATTTTTCTTTCTCCTGGGGAGGGAACCTTATCCCCTTGCCTGAGCATAAGAGTGTAGAGAGAAAGAAAGAGGGAATCTTTCAGTACCTTAGGGCAGTAGTGCATAATCACTAGATTTTTCATTTCAGCTTTCAACTTGAAATTACAGATCTAACTTCCATTTCTGACTGCTATGACTGTACCGAGATTAGCATTTACCATATCACTTTCTACAGCTGGTATCAGTGAAAATATTTATGCACACAGTGAGAGGAGAAAAGTATCTGCCAAAACCTGTGGGTGCCACTAAAAAAAAACATTTCTTTCAAATCTGTGGTTTTGTACAGTGCACAGCACAATGGTACTCTGCTTACAGTTGGAAATACCAGCCACTTCCATAATACAAAAAAATAAAGTAAAAATAACTATTGCCCTGTAGTAGTAATTATATCTAGAGCAAATTAGGCACTATAAGTACAACAGAGAATCAGTTATGCCACCTCAGTGGGGTGAGAGATGTTCACTTTCTAACGAAGCTCCCCTGTAACAGATGCAGCTGTAAAGTCTAGTCTTAACTTTAAGCTCTCCTTAGATTTTCAATAACCAGATATAGTGCACATGAAAATAAACCCCAGTAAAATACGGACATGTAGGGCTCCCATAGGCTTAGCCTATGGATAGTAAACCAGTTTAGAGTTTCAAACACTACGATGGTAGCAATTGTTCTTAGATACTTTATTCACTCGGAGATGATGGGGTGCTACCAGAGCCAGACAACTAAAAACCAGATGGATTGTGAAGTCTGTGCCAGGTCTTCTCAGTATAAATTGCTGAACGAACTGTTCCTTCTTACCAACATTTGGCAGAGAATACTTTGGGGGTTTTTAATTGCCATTGCTACAAACCATAGAAAGGTTTGTGTGATGATGATGGAATGCTGACCTCACCGAAGAAAGACCAGTTTTACCTTAGTTAATGAATAATAGTTGCCATTTTCTGTAATTGTTCCCCCCCTTTACTGTCACAAATGGTCTTATGATAATAATCATAGTATATAATCTGACACAAGTGCTCTTAAAGAAATTTCTAGTAAAGGACGGCAGCCTCTGTGGGAGGTAACTGTCGGAATTATCTTAAACCACTACCTGTCTTCCACTACAATAGAAAAGGCCTTTAATCGAAATAATCCTTTTTCAAACGAGCAACTTTTTTTTTCCCTCTGCAATTCACTCATCTTAAAAAGAGCACTATAGCTTTTGTGCATAACTTAATTCATTCTTCAAGACAAGTACAAAATTTGTCACTGACATTTAGCGCCAGCCGTAGGCAATGGATAAAATGAACTAGTTAGCAATTTAACCTGTAAAAAAAAACAGAGTGGGATGAACAATTTTCTGCCATCAAAGCAAATGGCTAACATTTAGCAAGATTTTATTTTTATTTTTCAGCCCATCCCATCCTCAAGAAGAAAGAAGTCAGGCTAACATTTTTTCTGGGTCCTAAATCTTCCTCTCAGCCTATTTCTTTAATGGTTTAAAGTAAATGACTATCCAGAGGATAATTAGGCACTGTGCTGTCGCATCGTGTCAGGTCACAGCTGGATTTAGTCAGCATTAACCTTTGGGGAGAATTGGAATATCAGTATCATTTAAAATTAAAGACGTGTAAGCAGGCATTTCTGGAGATGTTAGAAAAGTAATTGTCTGTAAATTGTTTGACCTTGAGATTTAATTGCATGCACAACACACATTCTAGCAAGAACCCTGGACTGTGTTCATTCTCTTTCACCTCCGTACCTCTCACTTTGCAGAACCCATTAAGCTACCTGTGGATTTTTCTGTAAAATATTAAAGATTGTTTTATACTGAGAACAAAAGCTTTTAAGCAAGGCCTCTTGCAAACAAAACTGTTAAATAGCTGTAGTATAGACCTCACCTATTTGAATTTCAGTCTTTTTATACACTTAGAAATGTTTATATATACATAGAAAACATTCCCGTTAAAGAGCTATGCTTAATTTTTATTCCTTTTTTTTTTTTTTAACTAACAAGTTTGCATATTATGCCTTATTCCCTTTTTCCCTAATGAGACAGCTTATGCTTTCAAAGTCCCTCAAGCTAGGCAAATCTCTCCACTGCTTCCACTGTTAATAATGAAACTTCATAATTATACAAATCCAAGGTGGCCAATCAGCTTCTCGGGCTGAGCCTTCGGGTACCTCATGCATTATTTATGTGGCACTCGGGCCTGTGAACTCACTTGCTTATATTAGAAGCCTAATTAATATTTAATCACACGTAGAGAGGGCACATAAAGCTGTGCTAGTCCCCGAAAGAAGTGCGAGTAAAAGTGTACACGGGTGCTTGTTTGCTTGTGTGTGTGTGTGTATGCGTGTGCATGCTATAGTGTGCACACTCAGACACACTGGTTAGAAACACTCCTCTCAGGTTGGGAATGAGGAAAGTCTTTGAAGATGTTAACGTATACCGATAAAGGCATCCTGACTGCAAAATGGCATTCTCAGGTGATGCTGAAACCAGTCGAAACTCTCCGTGAAGATTTCAGCATATGAAAACCGATGCCAAGGAGAACTGTTCAGGTTTCTTGGTTCAAGGAATTACTTTCTACATGCCTACAGACATCCTGGGGCCAGACTCTCCATTCACACTGGCACTAAGTCATCAGCTGCAAAGCAGTTCTTGTTTTTATGACAGTCCATGAGAAAAAGTAGTAACACCTCCAAGTATCCTCACTTTTTGGATACATGTCATAACCGTCTCCTCCCTGGCATGGGAACGCTGGGTAATCCCAGCTGCTAGCTTGTGTGGAGAAGAAAGTTCTTGAAACAACATTTTTGATGATGATGATGATTTAAGCTGTAGAAGATGCCACTTGCTACTGGATTTTTTTCTAGAAAACATTCATGTCAGTTGATGCTGTACTATTTTCATCCTCATCTATCATTGCGCCTCTACGTGCAAAATCCTCAGTTGTCTGTTGCTTCCTTTTTGTCTACACAGACTCTGATAGATCACGCTACAGTATGAAACATTTTTGATGGGAAGGAAGAGAGATCCATATCTAGAAAACTCTCTGTCAAAGCAGTGAGAAAATGATCTGTCCTATTAATGTAAATTCCACTTAGAACAATGTAGTTTAATATTAAACAAAATGTTTCATAGCATTGATACTATTTCCACCAACATTTCCAAAGAAGCCATTAACTTTCCTGAGTTATCCTCTCAGACCACTGCAATCTCTCCCCACCACCATGCTATTGCTTTTAAGGCAGACAATTAAGGACTTAATCTGAAATGCCTCTTTAAAACATTGTTTTCATTTGTATTTTCACTAACTGTTTGCAAACAGTGGCAAACAGGACTTACAGAACTTCTTCCAGAATCTGCTATTAAAATATTAATGTGGCCTTGAAATGATTGATCTTATCAATATATAAAATGGCTGTGATAACCAGAGCTAGAAAAAAACAATAAAATTTGGTTTGGTGGTCAGAAGAAGAGAATTAGGAAGAAAAAGAGTAAGTACTCTGGGTAAGGACACTGATGCGGGCACATCTGGAGTACAGAACTGTGTCCAGTTCTGGGCTCACCAGTAGAAGAGAGATGTGGAACTACTGGAGAAAGTCCAGTGAAGGGCCACTAAGATGATGAAGGGACTGGAGCTTCTCTCCTATGAGGAAAGGCTGAGAGAGCTGGGACTGCTTATCCTGGAGGAGAGAAGGCTCCGGGGGATCTTATCAATGTATAGAAATACCTGATGGGAGGGTGCAAAGAGGATGGAGCCGGGCTTTTTTCAATGGTGCTCAGTGACAAGTCCAGAGGCAATGGGCACAAACTGAAACACAGGAGGGTCCCGCTGAACATCCTGAACATCAGGACATACTTTTTTCACTGTGAGGGTGACCAGGCCCTGGCACAGGTTGCCCAGAGAGGCTGTGGAGTCTCCATCCTTGGAGATATTCAACAGCTGTCTGAACATGATCCTGGGCAACTGGCTCTGGGTGGCCCTGCTTGAGCTGGGGGGTTGGACCAGATAACATCCAAGGGGGCCTTCCAACCTCAACCATGCTGTGAGTTTGTGACAATTTTTAAAGAATTGTCCAAGACAAAATGTTACATTTCCATCTAATAGTTGGAATTTCCTTTAAAAAAATATTTTAATTTTATTTTATAATTTTTATTTTTAAAATGAAAAAGCAAGATGTTTACACATTAAAATAAATATTAATTTTTGTTTTGCTGGGATACTTAATTTTGAAGACAACACTGAGCAAAGTTCCTAGTCTTCTCCCAACTTAGGCTTAGTCGAAACTATTGTCTGAACATAAATCAAAGATGTAAATATTTTCAGTTACTTCAAAAATCCATGTGAGTAAAAATTGTTGAAATCATGTCTCACAGCTCTGGTGAGATTGATCCAGGTTCAGAAACTCTATGAAACTTTAAATTGGTAAGGAATCTTTACAGTCTTTAATGAAGTGTGCTACACAAATAAAAAGTGTTATAATTGTTAAACAATTAAGTACTATAAAACATTGCAACGATTGTTCAAGTGAAGCAATCCTTCCTTCTCCTTCTAGTCTCACTTCTCTCTTAAAATCCAGATTCCAGATCTTAAACTTGTCATTACGTCAACTAACAAAGTAAACTGGCCTATCAATGCAGCCTCAAAACTAAGCTGGATCTCAGTGGTGCAAAACACTTCCTGTAAAACAACTTAAAAGATGTAGGAAACTGTATGACTTCATATGTTTGACACCAAAGTTCTTAAAATTGAACTGCTCTTAAGAAACTCTGATCTGCCTCTTGAGGCATCACTTCCACTTGCTACAGAGAACCTTCCATAGTAAATTGATAGAAATAAATGACTTGGCCCACCATGCACTCCATACCGTTCCATGTATGTAATATATGCACACACGATATACTGACATCAGTTTGCTAAACACCTCTGGCAATCACTGAAAAAATAGACATGCATATGTTAGCTCAGTAATATGTTTTAAATTAAACCAAATTCCAATTTATCTTGATTTTTTTTCTCCTTTCAGGGACAAAAAAAGTGAGGGATTAAATGTATGCCAGGAACCCCGTACCAAGCATCTGGCAAATTTATGGGGTTTTGCATCCATTTTCCAGTGCTACAGTCCCAGAGGTGCAAGAAATGAGAAGAAACATTTGTTGTAGTTCCAAGGAGAGTTTGCAATTTCATAACTCTTATTTAAGATATTTTCATTTAAAAAAATAGAAGGCTTGTAACCATGTTTACACTATTTCCTTACAACGACAGGCATCCAGAATTTGAAATGAGTATGTTTAATAGGGAACATTCCTTCATCAACAAGACCTAGATGAATCATGGTGATTTTTATTTTTTATTCACCTTTCTTTTACACCGTAGTTACTATTTTAACACCAGACTAGTTAAGTGGAAGGACAGAGTGGTGAATAATATCAACAGCTGCAGAAGTAAAATGAATTTTTTTTTTTTTTTCAAAGTCATCAAAAAGTGGGTTGGTTTTGCAGTATCGTGTAAAAGTATTTTCCAATATTTTTCCACATTGTGGTTGTTTGCTAAATGTACAATTAGGCCACTAACTTCAAAGCTTAAACTTGATCTACTTAAGACTTGTCTACTCAACAGGACAATAGAGAGGGGAAAAAAAAAGATTTTTAAAAAATCATCTACCATTACTAGCTTCCATATTCCTTTCTAGTTTCAAGATAGGATTGTTCTATTAACTGTATTCTCTAATGGTCTGGTCAGCCTACCATTAAATTATTCAAATAAAGATGAGGGACCTGATTCTCAGCTGGCATATATCAGTATAGTTTCATTGATTTAAATAGGGCTATACCAATTTACATCTCCTGTGAATCATGCCCATCATTTCAATCAGAACGATTAAATGATTAGTTTCCTAGTATATTAGCATAAATTGGTAATAACTAATGAGTGCTTATAATTCTCTGCCTTTTTGTAAAGCCCTTTTCAAGCATTCACCTGGTAGAAGGGTGAATACATAAGCTGTTGTCACATATGCATCTGAATAGTGTTACACAGCACAGCCAAAATGACGGAAAAGATGTATGGTCCTTCTGAATCTACACCTCACAACACTCAAGAAATGCAAGAGAATTTCTAGCTGTGATTAAAAGAGCAGATGCTACTATTTTACAGTAGTACAATATAATAATACTGCAATCTTCAATAAGTGGCCTAAGACGGCATTAATTTTATGCTATAGAAAAACTAATGTGCATTTCTTTGAAAGAAAACATGGCTCCAGAAGCAGAGTATTTGAGAAAAATATCCGGTTTTAACAGAAATAGGATGAATTAGCAACTGCCGTACTAAAGAAAACATTGGTTATAATATCACATACATAAACAAAAGAAAAACAGTGAAAGCTTTTATTGTAGTACCCCTTGTTAAGAATCTTGACAGTATTTTCAAATCATCAAGTATTCACCAGCTGTGTTAACAAACTTAGCGCCACGTAAGGTGTCCTTTTTCCCCCCAGATTTAGCCAAATGCAGCTACTACTACTTTTCGACTTGTGTGAAGAGGGATTTTTCCTCCCTTTGCCACAAGGGGAACACTTCTTGGACACTTCGCTAGCTTCACAGGATGGCAAAAAGGAGAAGGAAAAGTAACAACAGTATGTATTCGTCACTATCACAGAAACCCTTCCCTTCTAAAAAAACCCCAGATTTTTTTACTTTGTCCGAGGCAAAAGAATTGACTCCACCAACAATCAAGACCCATAACACACACCTTCCCCCCACCACCACCATTTAGAAGGTTTAGTGTATCACTTTGTCTTCTGTAACAACCGCGTAACACATAGGGAGAAAATCAATTTTAAAATAGTAGTTTAAATGTAAGATATTTTTTCCAGATAAATAGAAGCAGTAGAATAGAAAAAAAAATCACACAGGGACAAATGCTTATCGCAGAACTTACTCTGCAGCAAATATAATACACTAAAGTTGTGCTGTAAAACTTGAGAGGGAAATCATTGATTCAGAACTCTTGCCCATAGTGTGAGGTGATGTAAGTTAACAGACATTTTTGGATAGAATCTATTAAGCCTGTGTCCAGCTCAGCAAGAGGCATTTCCATAGCTTCCTTAGATTTTGTGTACTTCAACTTTTAAAGGTACAATAATATTGAAGGGATTTATCATTAAAGGAGAGTAATAAATACACTCAGAAACATCAAGTTATATGTGTTCTGCTTACAGTTTGGAAAGTATCTGAAGAAGCTTAATAAAGAAAATACAGATTTTGGGAAGCAGAAATGGTCATGAAATCCCTAAAAATTTCTCTGGACTGAAAAAGAAATTTAAAAAGAGGAGAATGAAAGGGAAAATAAAGGAGAAAAGGAAAGAAAAAAAAGAAGAGGAAGAAAGAAAAAAGAAGAGAAAAAGAGAAATAAATAAAGAATATGAAACTAACCTTACTCACAGTCAAAATGTCATTCAGCAATCTTGTTTTCATTCCTAGAAAGTACCTATATTAAACCCATTTTTATTAAAAGTGGGGTTTGCTGCCCAGCTTGACTTTGCCTTCTAAATATATATATGTACAGACATACAATCAATTTTTCACTCCTGATCAGAAGAATTCATTTCAAATCCTCATTTCATTTTTTTTTCATCCAAGACCTGTTCGGAGTTTCTATACAAATGTAGAAATACCAAGACCTTGAACTTCACTGCAGGTGTTCCCAGTTTGCATTATCAAGAACAAATTCTTAGATATAACTCTCAAACACCACATACTTCTTATATAATATTTTTCAGAGTTTTGCTGATGAAAAATAAATACCTGATAGAGCTAGGAAAATTTGTTGTAAATTAAATTTGTAACATACCTCTATTTATACACTTGGATAAGTATGTATTGGGTGTGTGTGTCCAAGCATACATTCATACAAGCATTATACTTATCTGTAGACATGTATACATGTATGTACTTAACAAAATCTCCAAAACTGAGTCAGCAATTAGTCAGGTTTTTTTCAGCAATGAATGCATCAGTAATATAATTGCCAGTGAACTTGATTTCCACTACTACCCAGCTTTTCTAGTTTCTCTCCGAGATTCAAATTCACCATTATGCAAAACTTTTACTAATCCAAATTAAAAGAAAATTCCATGCATGAAAAAACTGGATGAGTTTCTTTTGTCTGACTTTTGTAAAACCATTGAAACTTGATGCTCGCTTTAAAATCTCAGCTGAGAGAGCCGTCAATTAAAACTATTTGTGCAAGAGCCTTGCTTCTTTAAATGAACAGAGAATAAACCGATTTTAGGCATAGCTTCCCCAGTGTTTCTTCATGGTTTTGTATCTGCTACACAAGAGCAGAATGTACAACAGGATACAAGAAATCCCACTTTGGAAGATTGGAACACAGAGATGAAATCTGCAATTTTTCACTCTGTTTACCTATGAGTGTCTCACACATTTTAAGTACTAGTTTGCTACTTGGATACATTTACATAGAAACACTTCTACACTCCCTTGAAAATCAATGGGAGGTTTTCTGTTGACTTCACTGAGGTAAGGACGATGTATTATACAGCCAAAAAAAGCCATTGTTCTCGATGACCCACAGTTGGTGTGCATGCACTCCCTTTTCAAGTTTTACTATTTTACCACCTCCTTCCCCCTGAGACTAGAGAAATTCAGTAAAGTCTGTATCTTCTCTACAACCTCTGTCTTAAATAGTGGGGAAGGAAACAAGGGAATGAAACTGAAGAAGATGACACTATATCCTACAGCGATATAGCGATAAAAATAAAGGAATTGAGCTGACTCAAAACACACTTGTGTGAAAGAATCCTAACAAATTTGATCTCTATGTATTCCTCTGATATATAACTATGTTTAATATCTGCTGTCTCCTCTAATTGTTATTGAGTGCAATGCTATCACCTAGAAATGCAAAGCTTAGAACCAAAGTAAGCATTTCTTTGCAAAATATTTTGGTTAGGTTAGAACTGGTGAGGGTCTCCTACACGCGGGGGGTATCCTCACAGTACTTAATGAGTGTTTTAATTACAGAAACTTTAAGTCAGTGGTTTTAAGGTTAAGAGAAATCATAACAGTAAGTTTTAAAAGAACTCTTCACCTGCACTGTTTCTATTCATAAGTTATCTGACACAGAATGTGAAATGAAATAGTATTGCAATCAATGTCAAGAGTTTAACATTTTGGATTTTATACACTAAATGTCATTCAAGAGTTACACTTTGAAGAAGTGCATTCCAATGTGATACCTAATCAGTAGCCTTCTTCATGGTTACAATTTTCCTACTTTTTTGCCAAGCATCTGCATATTAACACGTAACGACATTTAATGAGAGGAAGCACTCCAAAGTAACACACTTAACTCACTGTCTTTATTCACTGTACCATAGTAAAAATGTACACTTACACCACAGGGAAGTTATGCCTTTAAACTGCAACTCCAAATTGCAACTAACATGCTGAAGCAAGGATGTCACAGTTACACATAATTACCATTTCTACAGGAGCCTGTTTCCTGTGGTGACAGTAGCATATTTAAAAGATAGCATTTTCAGACTTTGATGTCACTTTTCTCAAACAAGACTGTGTTTTCACTAAGAGCCCCATTCAGTAGCCCAGTCTTATCCAGTAAAGCACTTAAGAGTGTGCCTCGATCCCATTTATTTCAAAGGTACTTAGGCACATGATTATGATTTTTTTTTTCTGAAAAAGGATTGAACTTAAGTATATGTTTCAAATGTTTTGTCATATGGGAACCTAAAATAGGAGCATAACTCCTAACTGCAATACTACTAATACTCCCCACTAGCCAGGAATTTTAGTGACAAGTTCTATCATGTTTTACAGGTTTATTTTTCGAAATAATGTTTTAGTATCATCTTGTCTTATCATATAGCACATGCTCTAAGCTTTTTACAAGCCAACAAAAAGTTTGAAAAAATATTAAGCTTAATCATATTTGAATCTTTAATACTTCAGCAGTGTTCCTCATGGCTTAAAGACCATAAGCTTTAAATACCACAGAAGCTTTTTTTTTCATATTTGAAATGAGAATGCCAAGAAAGGTATCTGCTGCTTATACAACAGGTTGTAAACCAGGAAGCCAGGGAAAACCCTTCCTACGTCTCCCGCATTTCTCTTTCCATCTTTTGCTTTTTCTTATTCATAATCACTGTAATAAAAAAGGTGTTTTCCTGGATAAACATTACAGAAGAAAGAGTACAGTGTGATTGGCTCTGTTATACTACCAATTTTTTTTCCAGCAACCTAGCTATAAATAGTGCCCAGATTGTATAGCTACAGAAACTGTCACCTATTCCCCTTGTACAAAATACCTCTGTGCTACTCAAAACCTGAGGAAACCCTTTTTAGCAACCCCATCATTGAAGTCCCCCTTTATAGAAATACTTACAGTCTAATACAGTCTTGTTTGTTGTTCTTTTTTTTTTTTTTTTAATTAACGTTCCCATTATAACAGTCTGTGGCGGTTTTAATATTTATACACTAAGGGTGACAGAATGGGAGGGCTGTGTCATCATCATTCTAAGAGAAAATTGGGTGCAGATTTCCTTGGGGCCCTTCAGTGATTTTCATGACTACAGTAGACCATAGTGGCGGTTGAGGTATGTATAATGCACTGCCTTTTCTTCATAAGCTGATTACATTTTCTCTCTTACAGTAATTTCTTACAGCTAGAGCACAGAATTGAAAATTTAGAAATGTATTTTCTGTTTCTCACTGGGCCACAGACTTCTTGTGTGGATCTTGAACTTACTCTACCTCTGTTTTTCACACCTGAAAATTAGAGATAAAAGCAACAGGAGCACTTCAAGGCTTAATTCATTAAAATTGGCAAAGAACTTTCAGGTCAATGAAGGGAGGCTGGTAGAGATTAACATATTAAAAGTTTTAATAATTCATTTGTGATCTACTTTAACTGATGCAAGATGTTTCTAAACTAGAAGCAACAGCAAAAATTAACACTATGTCGCTGGTATGCATGTCCAGTTTCATACACCAGCAACTGTAACTGAAAGGTATTAATGTGTTTCCTCTATTTGGGCTGTGTACCAGAGTACTAACATACACTTTAGGAATAACCTTCTTCTGATGGAAAGTTAAAATAAAGCTAAATGCAATATAAATAATTCATGTTTATACACGCATACATGGTACATATACAGAAAACATGTGCATTGAGATATTAGTCCAAAGAAAGAAAAATATTTTCCTTGATTGTGTTACAAGGCCATAATCCCTCAAGCTCAATTATACATGTTGTAGAAATGCTCTAAAATAAAATGCCTGTAATTAACCAACATATGATTTTATATAAGATCCTTTGTTTAATATATGTCTTCAAATTAATGCACTGTAGTTAAAGGAAAATAAAATAGTCAGCAGAGGAAGAAAAGACATATTTGTATTTTTAAAAATAATAAAATCTGCTTTATTCCAATAGCATTTTTCCTCAGGATTTTTTCCTTTTAAAAATAAAAATTCCATTTTCCTGTCTGAATTCAAAATGATTGACTGGAGCACAATATTAAGTAATAAATAAAACAGTCCCAGTGCCTGAAAGACTCCCGAATAAAGAGAAAATTATTTTTGGATTTTCCTTCTGATCAGATATGAAATATTCTGAAACGCCACCTCTATAATTTGATAAAAAGCTTGATATCCCCAAATGAAAATAGGATTCAGCACTTTCATTTTTCTGTCTCTAAAGGAACCTCTAGGTAAACTGATTTTAAAAAAATGAAAATCTCAAGCATAAAGGTGGGAGTAATGAAGCAAGTTTAAATATGCGCTGACCTTTGAAATGAACTGCATTCCATGTTGTTTGGCCAAGAAGCTGGCTGTGTTGCTGTCTCCATCAATTTCCACAGCATAAAAGATGTGGGTTTTGGAGCTGCCCTGCTCTCTGGTGGATGTTGATAGGCATCGCCGCAAATACACTAGTGCTGATAGTAACAGCCATATGTTCATTGCTCTGAAATATTAAAAAGAAACCCACAAGGGATAAAAGTGTAAGCACGTTCTTTTGTTGTTGTTGTTCACCGTCAGAATTTACCCAGAGGTGGCTGTATTTTATTTTCCCCTTCTTTGGTTAAAAAATAAAATCTTACAATCTTTTATTTAGTAGCAATATTAGACTAAAAAGAAGAAAGCAAAACAAAACATGTTATTTTTGGAAGCTAAGAGTATTATGCTGTTTGACAGCATCTAAAAGCAAAGTAATATTATATTATTTTATTCATACGAACTCAAAAATAAAAATGTACACTATTTTGCAGCTTTAGTTATGTAATTATTTCCTTTTTCCACTTCTGTTTTTTTATATGTTTCATTAGTTTTATTCAGTGGTTTGCTAATCTCAAGCTGTTCACTAAACCTGAAGGTCAAATGGCATTCTCTGAAAAATTTCAGTGTTTGATATCAAAATGGAAGATTGCCACTTGAATGTATAGTAATTTTAATAGCAACCACTAATCTAAATATCTGTAAATCTGTTCTAAGTCCTTCTGTAATATATTTTATCAAATATCAGTTTAAAAGAGTCTTACGATCTAATCATATATTGCCTAGAAAAATGAAAGATGACAAAGTCAAAATTATACATATCAGAAATACTATGGCTATCTTAATTAGGCAATATTCGTACCTGGCTGAAAATTGATTCTGTACATGCTAGCTCTTAGGCACTAGATCCTGGCTTTAAAAATGTGGCAGTAGCAAGTAATAAGATCATCCAGATCTTATCAAGTAATCAGTAATAAGATTATCCAGATCCAGAACCCCAGATCCTGGGGTTTCATCTGTGATGAAACAACAAGGGTATCTTTTAAGTAGATGTGCTATTAGGTGTAAACAGTGGTAGAAATCCAACTAACTTTTCCACCTACATTCCCATTCTTTAATGTATCAGTTAAGATCTGTACAAGAACAGAATTTAAGAACTAATTTTGAAATGGATGGGACAATATAGTTTTGGATGCTATAGGTGGTACAGGGCTACAAAGATGATCAGGGGACTGGAGCATCTTTGTTATGAGGAAAGGCCGAGGGACTTGGGTCTTTTTAGTCTAGAGAAAAGAAGACTGAGGGGGTATTTTATCAATGCTTATAAATACTTAAAGGGAGGGTGCCAGGGGGATGGGAACAGTCTTTTTTTCAGTGGTGCCCAGTGATAGAACAAGGGGTAACAGGCACAAACATAGGAAGTTCCATCTAAACATGAGGAGGAATTTCTGTACTTTGAGGGTGGCAGAGCACTGGAACAGGCTGCTCAGAGAGGTTGTGGAGTCTCCTTCTCTGGAGACATTCAAAACCCGCCTGGACACCGTCCTCTGCAACCTGCTGTAGGTGAACCTGCAGTTCAGGGGCTTGGACTGGATGATCTCCAGAGGTCCCTTCCAACTCTGACAATCCTGTGATTCTGTAAGGTTCATTTGGATGCTTCAATGTTCCCAGCAATTATTTTTCAAATAGTCTTTTAAAACAGCAGTTAGATATAAATGATCAGTGGAACAACACAAATGTGTAGAAATAAACCATTGTATCAATCCAATAACTGAAGATACACATCTGTCTTTCCTAAGACATGTCTTTCAGTTGCATCCTTCTTGGAAGACCAAGAACCAATGCAAAGGAACCAGTGACTGAATTCTACTCCCACACCCTGTATAGTTCTTTTTAATAATATTAGGTGCAAATTAAGGTGCAACAGAAAAAACAGTTTATCTCATATCTTGCAGTCCACAATAATATAAACCTACAATTTTTAATAAACACCGCCAGACTGAAAAAAACCCATACTTAAGGTATCCCCACAGTTAAAGATAAAAATCAGATCTTGAATGAAATCCTACCAGCTAGATACTTCTGAAAAGGCCTAGTAAATCCTATCATACAGAATCTCTACTAATTACATTAGAGTGTTTCTGGATTCTGATTGCCATCTGAAGCATTGACAGAGTCTCACAGAGGTGGGGGATTTTTTTTTTAGCTGAATATATGCAGTCTGAATTTCTAAAGTTCCTCTTCAAATCTCAGTTAAATATGTAGTAGGAACATTACTGGTTTTCCACATGGCATTTTTTGGAACACCAAGGATTGAGGTAGGGGGAACTGCAATTTATTTCTGTTGTCTAGCTAAGAAACCAGATTACAGCCCTATGAAATGAAGCCCAGTAAACAACGGAAAGGAAACCATGAAGATTACGGAAGATTAAATTTCAGATCCTACCTGTAAGAAGATGAGAATTTCATCAAGTATTGTCCAGGACAATGCATGAGGGTAAAGGGTAAAGATTATTTAGCTTGGTGTTTCTTTGGCTTATACAGGTCTACTTTGTGTGGGCTACTTACTTATATGGTAAGTAAAAAAAAAAAACCAGAGTCAGAAAAAAACCCCACAACATTACAGCTCAGTCTACTCTAAACATGATTTAGAATGGATTTCAACCAAGGTCTCTTCCTATCAATTCTGATGCAGTCTAGAGACATTTTGATCTCCACAGTCAGCTTAAGGCAATGTATTCAGTCCATATTTAGAGTAAGCCAAAGGAGCGTACAGAGGAATTGGGGCTGCAGAGATAATTAAGAAAAAAAACCCACATTCATAATGCAGACTCACCCTGTATAATTCATGCAGAATAAAACATTTCCAGAACAAAACATCAGAATCAGTCTACCTGGAACGCCTTAGATCATAAGAGCATTCTTTTAGGAAAAGAAAACTACAGGTTCATCCCTCTGCAGAGAGACGTAAGGGTAGAGCACCATATTTTTCAGTAAGGGACTGACACCACTGCAGTATTGGTAAAAGTATTTTGGAGATACTTCTCTCCTCTGATACTATATTCCTTGACGTTCACTTTACTGCTTTTCACATCAAACTATTTTGCTAGTACTAAAGTAGAGATCTGCAGAACTTACTCATTTTGTCAAGCTGACAGGTTTGGTAAATTTGACCTGACCTGAATGAAGCCACTCTGCAGATATTATTTTTTTTTGACTACCAATCAATTTTCTGGGGGAAAAAAAGAAACAAAATACAAAAAAAATTATACTGACAACACAATGCAAACATGTCTGAGAGGCATTTTTTATATACTAGTGGCTTATGCTAACTGTTAGTAGAACTGGAAAACAAAACGCTGGGTGATTAAATGGGAAACAATATAAAAAGCAATAATCACTGAAAGCCTGTGCTATTCATATATACACTAATAAGCTTCAACCACCAATACAAAATTAGCCATATGTGACATCAAGATGATACTTAGAAAAACAGTTGATTGACAAACTGGAGAAAAAAAACCCTACAATTAGTAAAAATTTAGATGTCTGTTTCTGAAAGCAGATGGTAATCCTTCAAATGTATATTTTCACAGAAGAGTTATACATTTAATAATTTTCCTTTGCACGAAGTTACCAGTTGACTAGATTCTTGCTCTCCAAGAAATTACAAATCCATCCTAAAAAGTCGAGTTGGTAAAGCCACTCAAACACACCTTCAAAAGCAAAGTCAACAATTTAAAGAATATTTCATAGGTACAAGTAATAATTGGACCCCTTCACAATCATAACACTGAAGCAAACCAAAACAGGTGTAGTTTCACCCCAATTATTAGCTCCTGAAAGCAAAGTGGGTAGGGAAAATACGTTATTTTACCTTTACAAAAATTCTATCTGTTTCTTCATGGAAACCTTTGGGTCTCACCCATAATGCGAGATACAGACCTAAATTCAGCATGAGATGAAAATTTACCCAAACTTGAACAAGATAGTAAGGCTTGGAAAACTGCAGTCACAACAAGGTCAGGAGAGGCATGTAACAGTTGAAAACTGGGATCATGAAAGATTCCACCTGCACAAAGTAATCCCCATCCCAAGACTGGTCCTATATCTCTTCCATAATGCAGCTTTTCCCTGTGTTCCAATCCATATTTTGGGAGAACAAAGAGACTGTCTCACCTATACTCTCCAAAGGCAGTACTAACCAGGAGGTAAATAGGACAGAAGAGGATTTGTGTAGCAGTAGAATGGGAGAACAGACATCAAGGTAATGCTGTTGGGCATGAGTTAAACCAGTGATTTATGTTAGAGGCCTTGGATTGACTCATTAGGATGACTAGGACTGAGAACTGAGCACCAGGGCAGTGGGACTATTGCTTGAGAGCAAAAGAGGGTACAAAAGAACCACAGTACCAGGGACTGAGTGAGAGACTGAAATAAAGAAATTATTTGCTTACCTGGACTCACTGGGACCTCAGTTGATAAGAAGTTGGTTCAAGTGACTAAAGTACAATTGGTTAAAAAGAACTAGAAAAAGAGTCAGCAATGATAGTGACTCTGGAAAGGTCCAACATTAGATGATGAGATCTCAATGATTTAGGGAGGGACAGACGAGTGAAGGGGAGGATTGAAAGAAATACAATGTGATGAGGAACAGCTGATTGTAGAGAAACAAATGCAGCAAGGAACCACCAAAGTGCAACCAAGATTATCTGGATAAAGAGACCTGGGGCAAGGGCATTAGCTCTGAAAGAGGAGAGAAGGAGAAAGAACAAGTAACAAGGAAAACTTAACCAGGCTGTAAAGAACAAACCAGAAGACTCTATAACCTTCAGACTATCTCTTCTCTATAACCTTCAGACTAACTTTTCTCCAAATCCTAACTTCCAAATCTTGCTGTTCCACTGAAACTGGAAAACACAAAGGAACCAAGTGTCTTAATTCCACCTGCTGAGCCACAGGGACAGTTAAAGCCTGGTACTTCAAAGAGTACGAGTGTGTTCCTTCAAAAAACAGCAATGTTCTCTGCTGTGGATGTAACGATTCCAACCCCATCTATGGCTCCATGAGGATATAGCAAGCTGCCAAAGGATGACATTTCTACTTTAATCAGCCTGCTAAGAATACCCCAAGCATGAGTTAATCGTACACACAACATATCACAGAATCACAGAACTACAGAATGGTAGGGGTTGGAAGGGACTTTCAGAGATCATCTAGTCCAACCCCCCTGCCAAAGCAGGTTCACCTAGAGCAGGTTGGACAGGAACACATCCAGGCGGGTTTTCAGTATCTCCAGAGAAGGAGACCCCACAGCTTCTATGGGCAGACTGTTCCAGTGCTCTGTCACCCTCAAAGTAAAGAAGGTTTTCCTCATGTTAAGATGGAAATTCCTGTGTATGCACTGGAAAGCAATTTAATTTCAGAACACAGGATTTCACCTAACCTATCAAGAAAGAAGATTCATAATTTTATTAAATTCTGCCAGGGGGAGGGAGAGGACAGGAGAGGACAGATTTAAGTTTTTCCTCTCGGTGTGACAACTACTGCATTATTGCGCAATTGAAATTCCACAAAATGAATGAAAAATTTCCCAAACTACACATAGGCAAGAACAGAAGAAGATTATTTTTAATAAGGTATGACCTAATTAAGATCAAATAAAAATATAAAATAAATACACAATATCAATAAAACACACAATTTATTGTAGCCACCTCTCTCTAGGTAGTCAGTAGCTACTACAAAACATAACATTGTCAAGTTTTGTTCTTTTTATAAATGCAGCTGAAGTTATCCCACAGTGTACTGCAAACTACATACTTGTTCCATTAACTGAATCATATACAAAAAAAAAAAACCAACCAAAAAAACCCCAAACAAACAACTCTACCATTATTCTGGGTTTGGGTTAGGAGTATGAGATACTATAACTTAATAAAAAAAATTCCACAGTTTCTGTATTAATCAAAAGGCTAGAGGATTGACACTGGATTTGTAACAGGTCTTTACTCAGTAGACCAACTATAAGCAATGTTATGGCAGTAGTGTTTCTGTCATTAAGTGCTTGTCACAACAAAGAGTATTTTGAAAGAACACTGAATCTTTTCTACAGGGTCAGTAGCAGATGAGCATCATGTTTTACAATTACTAGTCTTGAGAGTGTGCTGGCTTTGTTACATCAGAGATTCAATTTAAATTCTAAATATGAACAATAAATCCGACAACAAATGAGTAGCTTCCTGAAGTTATTACACAATGCATGCTATGTTTCAGAAGAGTAATTTTGCTAGGTAGGACCATACACACCAAAAAAAGACTATATTGGTGTTTACAGTCACACACAGAAAAATAGCCAGATGTGAACCCAAATTTCTTAAGGTGATTGAAGCTAAATATGATTCAATCATATTTAATAGTAAAAACCAGTAATTATCACCAGAAATACTTGAAAAAATCTTGGAAAAAAAATACATGTGAAACAATAGTAAATTTCCACTTTTGGTCAGAAATGTCTTGTTTCTAACTAGAAAAAAAAAAGAAACGTTGCGGGGGGGGTGTTAATGGAAAGAATTGGCTTTCTTCTTGTATCATCTTCCACTGAGAAAATACGATCCCCTTTAATCGTAGTGAGACATTCTTTAGTTTTTGAAGAAACACTGTGAAACAGCGAAACAACATGCATCACTTTCTGAATTACGAACAGTTTTCTTACAGGCTTTGTATCACATGCTGACCCAGCCCAGTTTTGCTCCGGTTTGTGAAATGTGACAAGACCACAGTTAAAGTTGATCTATGCCGCAGGCTACTCAGATGGTATGTCATAATGCCATGAGTCCAGATACTGTACCTTCTTTGTTTTCTTTCATTTATTTTCCTGAAGTTTTATAACACTAGAGACAGAGGCAAGATCCGAATTTATGGCATTGCTTCTCCCAGCTAAGAATAAGCACCAAACCATGAGGGTGTATTCAGAAGCATCTCCTGTGATGTCTTAGACCTGCAGAGATAGTGGTGTGCTGTTGATTTTGGTTTTTACGCTGAAGAATCACTGAAGTGAAGAGTATGTAATAATGCGCACATCATTTTATTGCATTTTTTCTGAGTAATATTTTTTTTTGCTTTAAAATGCATTGGTACTGGCAACCACTTTTTAAAGGCTTATCTTAGAAACTGTCGGCATTTCAGCATTTTCCAGCTTTATCAAAGCACTATCGACTGTGCTAGAAACCAAATAGAGTTCAGTTACTGATACAGCTTGGAGTTTACCACACTTTCAGAAGACATCACTGAGTGCCAAAAAACTTCAGAAATTAGCAAATTCTGTGGATAGTGTTTGATCTTGAAAACAGGGAAATTTATGACTGAGTGCATTTTGTTCCTTTAGTTGCTACCATTCTCGTTGGAAAATAAGAAAAGGACAGTAACACACCACTCCTCAGACGGATAGATCTCAAAATGTTTTACAAACCACATGCACAATAACACAAGAATAATAAATAGAAAATATTAAAAATACAAAACCACAGCTACCTAGGAGTTTGGACTGGTCAAATTGTTTATTGAAAGACTGAACTACTATAAAACTTCTGGAACTGAAAGGGAAGAATTAATTGCATCTAATTAGCCCATTACTGTGAATTAAGTGGTATTACCTTAGCCGTGTGTTTTAACAGTATAAATATGTACAGTTTATAAGAAGTGTTACTATCCTCTATTAGACAAAATTTGAGGGGGAAATGAGAAGCTTTCAGGCATGTCAGACTTTCCTCCAGTCTGAAGTAGAATTAGCAATCTTCCAAACTAAATAAAAGTTGAGAACAATTACTCTGATTTTAATTTAATCAAACTTACCAATTCAATTAACTAAAAGATAAGATAGTTCATAAGTATGGGGCGGAGAAATATTAGAAAGGGAGAGACAATACATTTGTTTGCTCCTATGGGACAGAGAGAAAGAGAGCAAGAGAGACACAAGTAATTTATTGTCTGTGCAGCACGGAAGGGTTATCCTGGGGTGGCAAAAAATATAATGTGCCATAAAACCAATGTCTCTGTTGAGTCCATGGTTTTTAGTACTCAGTAGAGTTATGAATTTTAGTTCCAGAATTATCTTTTGAAGGTATTTTGTATGTTTCCCTTGAGTAGCAGGGCTGAGAGGTCAGAGATGAAGTGGATTCTCTGGATTAAAGCAAATGTGATATTGCTATGCAAGTCGGAATTCAAAATTCAATAAGGCTCGTATAGCTATCCTGCTTCAAAGTTCTCTTTATTTGCCAAGTGTTCACTACCAGAAACAAAACTAACCCAAAGCCCCCCCCCCCCACTTAAGCCATTTTCAACTGTTAGAATAGTGTGAAATAACCTTAAACCCGTCTTAAATGATAGCTGAAATTATTTAACTATGATGGTGATTGGTACTATTATAGAAAATGGAAAACCTATGCCTGGTATTAAGTGCTTGCTTCTCTCTGCTCTGACAAAATTGAGAGAAAACCCAGAAAAGGTCCTGAGACAATCTTTTACCTAGCATAATTTCAATGAACTCCTGAGCTTGTTCTAAAGGACTTCCAGAATCCATATTGACCTCAGGGTCGCTATGATGAGGAACGACTCAAAACTCTCGGTTTAGGAGAACACTTTCCCATTCTATGCAGAGGCATAACCACTTCAAACAACAGTTCAAAGGCGCCAAGATTTCTTTACTAATGTACCACAAACACTGGTTGTGCTCAGGAAGCATTCCAAGCTGGTCCTCCAAGAAATCTTTTGGGTTTTTTTAGAGAGTAAATTCCAGCTGCCAAACCACATCTCAGACATGCTATACTGTAAAGGTTTAACCACTCGCTGGATGGTTATCCTGCACTTAAAATTGCCCAAATTATGCTATCACTCAATTGATGATATAATAGGTAAATTAAGTGTTCTAAATTACATAGGCTGTCACGTTCACTTTTGTGTGCTTCGTAGCTACTCAGTAACAAGGCTGCAAAAATTCCTATGAAAAAGATAGAGATATCTGAGTGTATCAAAGGGGAGAAAGAAAAGCTTTTCCCTCGACTATGCTCCTTCAAGAAATGAGAACAAGAAACAAAATTGAAAAAGGGGAGTCCAGACAAATTAATGTTACACATTCAATATATAAAATATATCTGAAGGTTTATGTGTGTATAAAAAAAGAAATAGAATAAATAGGAGAAGTAGTGGAACTGTACAAATAAGGATTACATTAACAATAAAAAAACACTTAAATGACCAAGTCAGGCTTTAAGTGTTTTTAAGGGGCTAGAATGAAACTTCATGAGAGACATAAACATCATATCCAGAAAGTATATTTTCATTAAGCCCAGCAGTCTTAATACCCAGTCCAAGACGAACAACTTAGAACAAAATCCTTTTGCTGTTAGACCAACAAACTCCTATCCAGCTCTCCAAATAGCATGAGCTAATCCAAACCTCTTTCAAGGTTTTGGCTTAAATGTCAACTATGTATTTCTAGAATATCTTTCCCTTACGATAGAGTCAATAGAATTTTGGACTACTCTATAGTAAGACTCAAGCAACTCAGAGCCAGCTTAACTAGCTGGAGTTGCAAATGACTACTTTTTTTTTTTTTTTTTTTGTAAATAACTCAGAAACACCTCTTTGGTGCTAATGCTCATGGTAGTATGACAGGTAAGAGCAACAAACAGTTTCCCCATTTGAGTATTGTCACTGCCAAGTCACTTGTTGGCATTAAGTTCTACTAAAAGATAGTCCATCTACAAATTTTATTCCTTTGTGTGAAAAACAACAGACACTTCAACAAACACCAAAAGAGAACTTCAAGAAGACTAACACAACAATATATTCCCCCACAGTTACCTAACAAAAAATCTGAAGCAGCTCTTAAAAAACTTATTTTATCCCACCATCAAGGTGACAAGAATCAATCACTCTATACAGTTCCGTGTATATGCCCCATCCCTAGAAACACTCAAGGTCAGGTTGGACCAGGCTCTGAGCAACCTGATCTAGTCAGAGATGTCCCTGTTCATTGCAGGGTGGGTTGGACACGATGACCTTTAAAGGCTCCTTCCAACCCAAACTATTCTATGACTCTATAGCTTCCAGAAAACAGAGGCTGTGTGATATTGTAAAAATTGTGTTAAACTTCTTAATCTATTGAGAAGCCTCTGCAGCATGCAAAAAGAATCAATTGTCATTTTAAGAACTTTTGAACTTATGTAAACAAGAAAGCATTAATTGTTAGTTAAAAAGAAGAAAGAAAAAAGAGCAAATTTATGTTAGCATCACCATTAATATGAGGAATGTCATCTCATTGGACATTCCACGGAAGACCCTTTTTTACATCTAATGAGCAAAGCAATAAATTCATATCCTAAGGCTAATCAAGAACCTGTTCTAACTAGTTGCTCAAAATCAAAGATATTTAAACATATTGCACTAGAAGCATAACTTACATCTGCTGTGATCAATAAACAAGGATTCCATATAAAGAATACTTGAAAATGTGATTGTAAAAAATCAAAAAGATGAGAATTAACCTGAAGTTTTTGCAGGATATTAGGTGATTACTCAGTGCATGAACTGTATTGTTTATCTATAATTTAGAAAATTATTTACATGATATAATAAAAAGATCAGAATGTGAATAATAAAACATGGATGCAAACTCATTCTTCTTTCTATATAAAACGCAAGGGAAAAATGTGTGTCAAAAACCAAACTGCTTCTTTTTTGTAAATGATTGTAAAATAGAATTAGTAGCTCAGAGTATTAGGCTGTCTGATACCCAACAGTAAATGGTTTGCCAAGCTCTTCTTCCCCTTACAGGTCTATCATTATTATGAAGAGAAGGGCCTAGACTACCAAAAATGAAAACCATCTGATATGCAACTTTTTAGCATCTATTTAATTTTTTGGAGCAAAGTAATCTTTTTTACAAACTTTACTATCATTAGTAAGAAGATTCCAACCAGAGAAGTATTGCTTTCATGTAACAATAAAAGGAAAAGGAAAAACAACTTTCTTTTTATTGAATAGATCCATTACTACAGATCACTCCCCTGAGAAATATTCTATGCAATCACAAAGGATACCAAAATCTGAATCTTGCCTAAGAGTCAAGAAGAGCTGGAAGTGCTTCAAAATCACCTTTAGCTCGACAGTGATTTCTACAGCCAATTAAACAGTGGAATTGATGGACTCTGAGAATGCCATATGCTGCCCTCTGCTGAAAAGATGATCATTATGACTTGAGGTCTTAAGGCTCGAAGGTCTGACAGAAGGGAAAAATAAGTGGAGGATCCTCTGATTTCAGGGATGTGCATAATTCCTTTAGGGAGAAAGGAAGATTAAATGCTCACCTGGGCAAAGAAAAATTTCACAGAACATATGGTGTGTATGTATAAATTATCTTGACAAGAACATGAAGTCAGCAAATTGGTTATCAGAAATATAACTATTGAGAATTACATTGATTATATTCATAAATGTCTTTAAAATGCCTACCTGTCAGGTAGTTTTATCCAACATGTGACTTACTTTAAAGACATTATAATATAATAAGGAGACTCTTTCAAAGTGAAAATATTTTTTTTTACCCTGTCCATACTATGTTTATTGATTGGTGCTTATAAATGTAGATGTATATATTTCAAAGTCACTGTGAGAAAGTTACCGATAATGCTGCTGGTAAATAAATAATAAATTGTTTACACTACTCTCATTTTGGAATACTTTTCATTTTCACAGACTCTTAGATCTTAAAAAATAAACCAAAAAAAAGGGGGCAAGAAAAATATACTGGGCATTACTGTATCATAGCCCAAACAACAGAAGGGGGCAAGAAAAATATACTGGGCATTTTTCTAATGCTTACTGTATCATAGCCCAAACAACAGGTGCACAAAAAGGGAACAAGCATTAAAGCAACAGGCAGACTATTGACTATGTTACGTCAAACAAAACTAACTTTATGTTTCATGGAGAAACAGTCAGAGAATGGTATAATTGAACTTGTGAAGTAATAGTTTAAGTCTATTGTTTTAACTAAAAGAAAAGATAAGAGAAAGATGCTTAAATAGAATTACTTTAGTAATATTTTCTTCTAAGAAGTAACACAGTCACACGTCTTTCTAAGGTAACGCAGTATTCCTGCACTACAGCACCATATAGCAACAACAAAAAAATGAAATGGTACCTCAGTGACAGTACAATCACTGCTCCACTTTTATCTACAAAACAATATGTACCACCCAGAATAACATATAAAATGAAGACTGAAGTACTGTAATAGACCACGTTTCACAGGATTTTATAAAAACAGTTGTCCATTTAGCCCAGATTTCCCCTGCTAGACCACTTTGTTATTATGACTGTATAAACAAACTTTTCTTCTGAATATTGTCACCTTGTTGGCACCATAGATACTCCATTATATGGCACTGGAGGTATAATATACGCCAGAAATTCACATGCATGTTATTGTTCCCTGGGATGATTGCCATAGAAGAACCGATGCAGTGCATTTTCAAGTAAAGTAATAGAGTGTAAAACAGTGACATTTCTGTTTAAATGATACACTAGATGCCTGTTTCCTATAGATGACAGGTATTAACTGGTGTTCACTATCAGCATCATACTATGTGATTTAACTTCTTCCTATCCCTACCTTCATAGATCTAACAGTATAGAAAGTGTTAGATTTCTATTAATGCTTTTGGTTAAAATGTTGTCATTTTCTGTAATGTTTTGATAATCAGAAATATTGTCTAATTTTCATGCATAATACTTTAATGTAAGAGTATTCTACTACATGACAATCAAGAGAAAAAATGTTGATAGATTACCAGCAGCCATGTTTGGAATACAATCCTTAGTGATTCAGATTTGGTCAGACAAAATCTTAATAGATATAATTAGGAGCTTTTACTTACATTATCAAGCAATGATACTTTTATATTAACCCAGAAACCAAGCTACTGTTGTTAAACAAGTTAATTGTCAAGAACAGTGCATATAAATGTGAGCTTGATGGGGATGAATGTCATCATAAATCATGTAACAGCAGAAACTACATAAAATATTCTGGATATTGCTGTGCTACCCATAACTACAAATATCTCAGTAGAGGGATGGAAATGAAAATAGGGGAAAGAAGATGGGTTTAAGCCATTTTTGTGCCCTGCATCTGATGGCTCCTACAAAATTTCCAGTATTCATTAGAATAGCTGCATGACTGCCTTCATTTATATACTGCTTCTCAGAAGCTAGGTGAAGCAGAGAATAACCAGGGAGCCCTGATCTGTTTCAGGTTTGCAGAGGTATAGGAAACGGAGGGATGGGCACTTGTTTGTTCCAGAAAACTGCATACTAGGTGAGCTTTTTTTAATCAAAGAACTAGAATGGGATTATCTATCCAAGATTTTATACAGTTAAAATTATTACAGTTTGGGCACTTATTTGGAACAGTTTTTGTTCAAAATATAAATTTTTCCATAGTTCAAATAACAGCACTTCTTGACAATGATCTACATTTTTGTATATATATATTTTATATAGATAACTTACCCCTCCACCTTGAAAATATGCTATCATACAACTAGTGAGCTGCAGAAATAAAGGTTGTAAGATAAAAAGTGGGCTTCTCCAACTGAAATCTGAAGGCAGATCATTATTATTATTATTATTATTATTTTAGTGGAAGGAATGGTATATTAGAGACAGGTTAAAACCAGCTTGCAGTTTGATAATAAGTCTGTGACATCCAAGGGTGCCACTTGATGGCCTGGCTCTTGGTTACATGAAGGCAGTGATCAGTCAGGGCCAAAGCCAGGAAGAAGCCAGTGCTGGCAGGTTAAGAGACCTTCAGAGGAAAGGGGAAGGAAAGACCTGCAGTTCAGGGGGAAACTATATGCCAGAAGCTCCACGGCAGCGTTTTCCGAGATGTTCTCAGTACCAGCTATTGGCTCGGTCAGAGTAGAAGTGTCCACACATGCCTGAATAAATAAGGATATATTAAGAACTGGTGGCAGTCGGAACCTACACAAGAGAACTTCAGATGAAGTCAAAACAGAATGAGACTGCTTGTACTTTAAAAAACTACTAGCTCCAGAAAAGCCAACAAGGGTTGCAACCCTTGCAAGGGAAGCATCCAGGATAATAGATCTTTTAAGAGGTGTTTCATAAAAAACTCTACATAAACCCCTACTTCTTCACAAAACCTCAAAATCTGAGATAGAAGAGTAAAATTCAAATTAAAAAATGAAGAACAATCACAACAGAGTACAGAAGAACAAAAAAAGTGAAACAATATCTATGTTTCTATACAAATGCTGGAAGAGTAAAAATAAGGGATTTAAAATGCTTAGATTCAACTAAGAAATTGACTTTATAGCTATTATCAGAAACTTGATAGAAAAAGATAAATCAGTGAATATTACCACCAAAGTACATAGGAAAGACTGGTTGTGTTGGTGAAGTTTTATTGTTAAAAGTTACAGAAGTTTTAAATCAGATAAACAAGTATGAACCAGTAATCCACACATGAACTGAGAATGCAAAGGCAGAAAATAATAATGGGAACACCTCATCTAATCTCCAGTAGATAAATGGCTGCCAAATGAGTGCATGATTATAATACTTAATTTTTAGTTCCTGTAAATGATTAGAGCGTCTAGTGGCAAAATCTCCAAAAGGAGAAGTAATTCTTGTCCTGACCATGACTGCACAAAGGATGTAGTTCACAGCATTACTTTCCAGGCTCTATGCTATGACAGCAACCAACATATATTTAGTTTCAACAGCTTTGCAAAAACAAACAAACAAACAAAAAGTTACTAATTTCAAACCAGAAAACTATATAAAAATTAGTTTTATGGAATAGAAATGAAAGGAGACATCAAGAAGGGTAGAACACATGCAATCAGGAAATAAAAGGCCTTGTATTCAAGTTTCAGAGCAAATGAATACCGCTTCAAAAGGACCAAAAAGACCAAGAAAAAGTTATGACTACTACAGCATAGTCAGGGAGACCAAGTGAATAATATAGGAAGTTACCTTTCAGAAGAAGAAGCTGTATTCAAATGAGTAAAGTAGAAAAAATCATAAACTCTGATTGTTTATGCAAAAATACAGTGAGGAAGACCAAATGTTTGAAGAAAAACCTGCAAAAGGCAGAAAATCTAATAACAAACGCTTTCTCAAATAGATGAGGAGCAGGGAGAATGACATGGAGCTCATAGGAATTAAGGAACACAAAGAAGATAGCCAAAAAAAACCCAAAACTAAATTAATTTTTAGATCCGTAATCACTTTTGAAGGACTTGAAGAGTTTTCCTTACCAGAATTTTTCTTAAATTGGTATTTGTCAAAAGTTTCTAAATGATTCAAGAATAACAAAGCTAAGCATGTTATGAAACCTCACTCTGAATTGCTTCAGCACCAGAGGACTGAAAAATAGCTAACACGATATGGACTTTTGAAAGGGGATTTCAGAGCAGCCCAGCAGAGAGGCAGACAAGTAAGAACAATGTCCATACTAAGTAAAGTGCTAATATTCAAAAAATAGAACCAGTGGACAAATCAATAACTATCACATAATAGAGAAGAACTTGTTTATTACAGAAACTTGTGCCTCACACATCTATTAACTTTTTTCTAAAGGAGTAAATGCGTATGTAAATCAGAGAGGTTTTTTTAAAATTTCCAATCTGCATTCAACAAGGTCACTTATCAGAACTGCTTTAAAAAAAAAAAAATTGCCATGCAATTCCACTCAGAAAAATAACTGTTTGTATTAATAATAAGTAATAAGGAGAAAGCAAAGGTAGTCAGGTAGGTTAACTTTGGCTAACAGCCAAAATTCCAGCCAGTCACTTGATCTCCCTCCTCAGCAGGACTGGGATGAAAACAAGAAGATAACCCAGGAATGAGAAAGCATGTGGATTGAGATAAAGACAGGGAGATTGCTTACTAATGAGTGTTGCAGGCAAAACAGACTCAACATGGGGGGAAATTAACTTAATTTACTGTCCATTAAAATAAAAACATAATTACTAATTCAGGTAGTGGCAAACAAAAAGGCCATCATTTAAAAAAACACCTTTCCTCCCAGCATTCTCAGGCTCAACTTCACTCCTGCACCTCCAGACTTCTCTGCACCCCTGAGCAGTGCAAAGGAGGACGAGGAGGTTACAGTCAGTACACAGCAGTTCCCCTCTACCGCTACTTCTTTTCTCACATTTTTTGTCAGCTCTAGTGTGGGCTCTTCACGAGCTGCAGTTCCTGCCAGGAAAATCATCTCTAGTGTGGGTCCTCCACAAGCTGCAGGGAATATCTGGTCCAGCACCTACAATGCTCCTACCAAGGGCTACTGAAAATAAAAATCCCTAATAAAAAAAAATCTCCCTAATTCAGGAGATCTCTGAGCTCCAAATCATTTAAGCCTTGGAGGGTATTCTGGGCAAGTATCACCCCCAGACCAAAATCTGTACAAATTAGATCAAAAATGTACATCTTGAATACAGAACTATGACTCAGTGGCTCAAAAATAGCCGGTGACATTTCAGACACCGAGGGCATCTGAGATCTGGGACCGACAGACATGAGACTAGAGGAAATCCGAGTCCTTCTGGAGCAACACCTAGAGGCTGGGTTAAATGTGGTAGGGCATCTCAAATAGCACTAGACACCTGTATTTGGGTTATTAAATCCTTCCTTTTATGTTGAAAGAGGTAGCTCAAGTCTCTAGGTGCCCAAATGTCAGTTCTACCCATTTCCATTTATAAGACCTTGGTAGCCAGTAAACACACTTACTCTGCATGTCAAAGCATGCTTGTTGGTGCCATAGTCAGTCAAAGAACTTCAGGTAATTAATGCTTTTTGTGAAAGCCCTGCCTATCAGCCAATTATAGCAGCTGATTTTTTACAACAATTACATCCAAATTACATCCACATTGAACCATCCAGCTTCACTGTGTACCTCTTACTATATTATTTTAAGTCTGGTTAGCATTTAATACTTTTCCAAAGTTTATGTTTAGAACAGAGAAGTAGTTATTTGCCACAGATGAACATTTCAACTTCAGATATCAGAGTTACCTTGATAACCTAACTGAATGCTAGTGAGATTTCGTATCAAACATTCAAAATAGATTTACATCCACTAATCCAGAAGTAATTCTGCCTCCCTGTACTTTTGAATAATAAGACTGTGGTACTTCACAAACATCCACTATCCTTTCCCAGCGACCTCCAGATTCATTTAATGTTCAGGATGAATCTGCTCTGATAGGAAACCATGATTGTACGTAGAATTTTTATTTCATTTGCTGCAGCACCTGGAAATTGTGTAATAAACAACTGCACAACTGAAAAGAAGGTTTCATGATCAAAACAGGTGATAGCTTCCCTGGAAAACCTGGATTGTGTCCTCCTCCTGCATGCCTTAACAACATTGATAAGGCACTTAAACCAAGCTTTTCTGAGGTATCATTAATTGTGTCCCCACATATCCTGTCCCAACTTATTTCTTAAATATCTTTTGCAGAAATGCTGATAACAGAGCTTCAAATGTAATCCATAGGAGTTCTGCTTTCAACATACAGAAGTTAATAGACAGCAATGTTAAGTACTCTGAAAAACTAGGTTCTACATTTTTTTCAATTTGACTATCCTGTGTTATTTTATATGGGTAGCACCACTCTTTTTCCTCCCTCATTTCTCTAGAAGATTGTAAAAATAAAATAATTAAGATTATGAAGACTTGGACAGTCAGTGTCATCAAAATGCAGTAATTCAGTCTTCAGAGCAAAAATGAGCAACACAGAAAGCAGAAGGTTACATCTCAAACAACAGGCCAACAAAGTTGAAATACAATTGCAACAGAGACCTGCATTTAATATGCACATATTTAATCTAAATTGCACAGATTGTGGTCTGGGAATAAGCACTGGAATTTGCTTAACTGTCAGAGAGTAAAGAGTTCAAGACTGGTCAAGGAAAAGTGTAGTGAACGGGCAGGAAAAGGAGCTTGGAAAGAGCATTGTGACGAAGAGGCAAAGGATGTGGAGAAACCTGAGACAAACACTGGAAAAAAAAGAAACAAGAAGACGACTGAGACAAACACTTATCCTCTTTTAGTGCCCATACTAGATCAGAAAGCCTCTGCCACATGGAGGGGAGGGACGGAAACTTGCTGAGAGGTCAGAAAAAGGTGAGACTGGACATAGAATCATAGAATGGTTAGAGTTGGAAGGGACCTTAAAGATCATCGAGGTCCAACTCCCCTGCCATGGCCAGGTACATCTTCCATGTGATTGTGAATGAGACTGGGAACTGGGAGAGGTATTTGGAGTAAAAACTGGAGTGGCTACACAGGAAATCTGGAACTGTGTATGCAAAGCAGAAAGGAGATTTGACTAAGACAGGACGTTTGTGTGCATGAAGAGATCAGGTCTGTGGGTCATGATGAGAAATATGCCATAATGGGAAGCCACAGGAGTGAGTGAGAAATATAAAAAGTTTGGATGAAACTGGGACAAGGAACCAAGGTGATATGGATGGAACAGGAGATGCCAGGAAAACTAAGATGGACTGGTCAGAAAAGTCCATGCCACACTGACACACTTTCCTCCAAAGTCTGAAATCGGAACCAAAGTTCTGGAGGTTTTGTCCTCTGCTGTCTGTAAGTACCTGTGAAACCCTGCTGGAAAGCATGTTCCTCTCACATTCACTTATGCAGCGGATGCATAGGTCAATGAAACTCTTACCCCTCTCCTTTCTCAGTTTCAGCTTCTCAGCCTAAAACCAACTTCCAAAACCAGCCTTTTTCACCCTTACTTTCAATTTCATCCTCCCATTTCCAGTCATTTTTTCTCTCTCTCTAAGTTTCAGTTTCAGCAAACACTTTGTTTTCAACCTCAGGGTTGCCAAGCACCAGCAGCCAGGCTAGGGCTAGCAACGGCCCGACTGAAAGGAATTGCACTGCAACCCCCAATTCCAATGCCCCATTGCAATTCTGGCTCAGAACTGCACTAAGAAGGAAATTTATTCTAAGTCTGGAGCATGTTCAGTAGCTCAACAGGAGCGGCACAGGTGCTAGCAGTGATGAGACAACTGAATGTCTGGGGTTGATGCACAAGCTCGTTAGATATAGGAGATGCAAAGGGAGGAAGTATATTCAGTTGCCATCTGTTACAATTACGGACTATGAGAGGATCAAGCATGCTTAGTGATGACAGAGTATTAGCAATTAAGTTCCAGGAAGTCACTCTTGACTATATGTACACTAAGCACACAAACCACAGTTTTTCAAAGGATAATAAATGTTGAAGGACGGAAGTGGGGGAGGAAGAACCAAGTGTGGAAGCTTTGGGTAGAGACCTTTACACCTGGGCAACCAAGTCATATTCCTGATGTAGAAGCTAGTCCCACGTTAAAGCACAAGGGCAACAAAGTATTTAAATGGAAAATAGCATCAACTTTTTTTTTTTTTTTTTAATTCCTTTTCCTCCATTCTCTGAAATTTCTGGACCTTTCAGTTGCAATGACCATAACAAGCTAGCTGACCATAACAAGCAGCACATAAAATTTTGCTTCAAATTCTGAAACTTAGGCAAGTTGTAGACAACTGAAAATGGGGTGGTAATACTACTGGTTCTATATCCACACCCGTCACATTCTTCCTTGGGAAATATTGTTCCTTCGCAAAGACTGATCTACTTGTAATTGGCATATGATTCTGTCTTTTAGAAAAGTAATATTTTGCCACAACATACATAATAACTATATCTTAAACACCATCCATTTTCTAACTTCACTTCAATGCCTGTCTGTACTATTGGCATAAGCTACAAGGGAAGTTCTCAGAGATGGCATATTTGTACTTCAAAATAAGTTTAAAAGTCATTAAATCATATTCTAAAAATGATTTAAGGTTAACCTTTTTAAAAAATACCCAAATATTCACTCTTCACCAAAAGAACTCAAATGTAAGAAGTAAGAAATTCTGACTTTTTAATAGTAATCAGGAAAACTGAAAAAAAAAAACTTGCATCATTATTGTCTCAGTGGCCAAGATACTCCAAAAAGAGGTGAGACCTCCCAGGTGAAAGGGATTCTTTGCCCTAGTTAAGATAAGAAATAAAAGGAGATATGCTGCAGTACAATGGTGAACTCGTGCATCTACTCAGCTTTACATGAAATGCTTGTTCATGCTGGCAAACAGCAAAATCACTCTCTGTCCATGTGGTAAAACTATTCTCATGGAGAGCAGGAAATGTAAGTTTGTCTTTCCTGAGACAAAGGAAGAAAATAAGCTAAGATATCCCACATCTGGGCTGAACGCTCTAACCACTGAACTGTCACACAGAATGGATATGGCAACCCAAATATCATTTACATCATCAGACTAGTCTTCCCCTTCTTGCTCATTTTTCATATTTTTCCTGAAGGCTGCTGTTTGGATAAGCCAATCACAAACTGTGATTTGCTTCAAGTAAACCAAAAGCAGAGATCCAAGACTGTATTTAAGTAAACCAAAAATGAAGTCTTAGATCTCTGCTTTTTTAAAAGAAAACTTCTCCCAGAATTAGCGGCCTAAAAAGGACTTAGCGTCAAGGAAGAATACAACAATGTCTGATTTAGTGCCACCATAGGTGACAATAGAGCTGTAAACTACAAACACCTAAAAGCTAGCAATACAAGCTGTCAGGCAAAGAACTCCCTGCAGTTTTAGACCATCTGGATAGCTCCAAACTTTTCTTAATCTCAGTCAAAAAAGAATGTGAACATGGATGTACAAACAGTGGAATCTCAACCAGGAGCAGAGACACTACTTAGCATCAGGTACTTCAGTATTCAATTACTGTATGCAATTTCTGCATCCATAAGGCAAAAATAACATTGGTAAGTAGCTAAGTATTCACAATATAACCATCAAAGCATTCAAAAACATAACCTAAAGTGAGAAAATCAAGAAATTTCACCTCCTTACTATAATGGATAACTAGATTACAGTCTATAAATATATACATAGGAAGACAAATTTCATTTCAATCTCACAGACAGAAGCATAACAAGACCCAGGGGCTTGAAACTGAAGACAGGCAAACTTAGAATTAACAGCATAATTAAAAATGAGGAGTACCTCATTGAAAATTGTGGTATATACTTCCATCATTGAAGTATGCTTTCTAAAAAGCAAGGTAGAGGGGTTTTTTATCTTTAGAAAGACATGACCTAGTTCAAATGGGAAGAAACTAAGACAGCCATGAGGTCTCTGTTGTACAGTATGCCAGGCTAGATGATCACAGTACTCCCTTCTGGCTTTTTAATCCATGAAACTGTGTACATTTCCATTTCAATGAAACTGCATCTTTCAATGAGCATTTTTTAAAGGAACAGCTTTCCAGTGAGCTCTAGTTATGCCTTGAAGGCATAGCACTGTTTTGGGGGAGGCTTGTGAAAAACTTCTGGATAGCACAATATGGTGTTCCTCAGAATGGGGAAAGCATTCACTCCTTTCTGAGCCGAAGCCGGGACCAAGTACAGTATACAGTAGAATCTGCTTTGTTTAACATATTAATTTGAAAATTAACTCTTTGCAGCATCACCCTGAATCAGTTTATGCACTCAGTTCCGTCACCATTTCATGAATTTGACACTGCCTTGGCATAACCTAATTTTAATTTGGTTTTGTGTACCAGATACTTTGCCTTAAATCACTACAGAAAAGGGAGTCTAATGTAAAAGTATTAGCACTGGAACACGTTTGGATCAGGACTTCTGGTTTAGGTTCCTCAAAAGGGAATTTTATTTTTGCGCATCAGACAACTTGGAGACCTGAACCAGCATGAGACAAATAGATACCATTGGGCTATTCACATAAAATATTTCTTATTGCACCAAGACAAATCACTAGGGTAGACACAGCCTTCAGAGACCCTCTGGCTATGGCAATCTAAGCAGTCCACTATTTTCCATCTGTGTTACGCTATCACATATAATCAAATATTTTTTTAAATCCACCTCACTACAGGGTTTTGAAGTTTTGAAGTCACTGATTTTGACAGTTAGCAATAAATTCAAACTAACGTGTTTTCAGTATGGAGCACAGAATGTTACTTATTCATATCTATTTCATTTTCTTACAGTAGTTTCCATGTCATTAATATCTTCCTGTGATTTTTATTATCTCATTTCAGATGTGTAAGGAGTCAGTCAAAAAAAAAAAAATAAAACTGAAGATAATTCTGACTGCTGACACACAGAAGTAAAACTATAGATCCTTTACATAAAATTAATTTTTCTGCAGGCAATACAATAAAATGGACAGACCTTCAAGTTCAATGACATAAAATCAGCTTAAATGCAATTTCCCAATGAACATGGTGTATAAAGACTTAAAACACAAGCATATCTTAAAGGTAGAGAGGATAATCAGAGTAGTATACTACCTTTTGAAAAGTTCTCATTATTTTGTGATTTAATCTCTGTCTGCAATTTGTATGTGTGTGTGCACTATAATCACATTTAACCTTGAGAAAATCCTGCATCTGGTACATGCTTTCAGCAGGGAGTCCTTATACTAGTAAATTTGAAAAACAGATCTGACTTTATACTTGCTGTGATGCCAACAATGGCTGATGCAATTATTTGTCTGCTTTTAGCTTAGTGTTTGTGAATAACTTCTTATACCAGCTATCAGTTGTTACCTTTTTGTTAATATTTTTCATCATCATGTCTGTAGAGGTCACTGTGATAGAAAGGGCAAATCATATAGAAAATATCTGTAGTCATGAATAAAGAGTTTGAAAATAATGCTGTTTCTTTTTCATTGTTTCATCCACAATGTTGCCTTTCACAGTCTGACCTCAAACGTGTAACAATACCTGATGAGAGCATAAGAATAGCAACAACCACATGTTTCTCCATAATTGCTGTTTGTCAGTCATTTCTTCAGCATTAACAACATTCCAGACAACTCAAGGTCAACTATATCTTATGCTAAGGGACAAAGCCCTTCTTATCAAAAGAAATGGGCAAGCCAACAAAATCCATTGCCAACTTCCAGATGAGTGCTTGATTTTGGCTCAGTTTTGTGCCCGTGACTAAGGAAAGCAAAGCCACTGAGAATATTTGGGCAGTATAAACTGGCAATCAAAGCAACTGAAAATATTTATACATGCACAATCAACTCCATGTGTTTGCACAGTATTTTAATACAGAGAGTTAAACTAGTGCCCTGAGATGACCTTGCCTATAAATGTGACCTTAATAGTCTTCTAGAGGATATTTATATGAAGACAATTCTCTACCAATTTATAGAGTGTATTAAAATGTATAAAATTACATTAAGTATATCACCAATTTTCCACCTTCAGTCTTACTAAATTCACCACGGAAACTGATAAGAAATACTAAGCTAAAAATAGATTAAATAAGGTGGTGTTAAAGACTTGGTTAAGACCATTACTGGGCACACAAGGATTAAAGAATTTAGGTAGGTATTGTCTTAGTACAGGTGCATGCAAAAGAAACAGAATCAGGAGGAGACCAATTTAGAAAGAGTTTTGCAGAGAAAGTAGCCAGATATCACCAGCCACAAAGACAGCGATATCTTAGGGATGTAAATAGGAATTGTTTGCCATTTTCAACAAGTGCTAGATAAAACTGTAGGAAAGAAAGTATTCTATAGTTTGATTTCTCTTATACTAAAGATACTGTGATTTTATTCATTCTTCATAATTAGGCATGTTTTAATAGAAAATGACGAATTCTCAATTTTTTATAGGGAACATTAAAACAAACCCATGAAATAGCTACCAGCTCAGGTTAGAAAGGCATAAAAGTACAAAACAGCTTTGTTCAAACACAAAAAAAAGCCATTGAAAAAAATCTTTAGATTGTTTTTCATGAGAAAAATAGTTTCAAATTTAATACTGAACTACTCATCCTTCCTGTTGAGTAGTAAAGGACAGGATTAATGTATTTCAATTTTCTGATGGAAGATTTTTAAAGAAAGATTTAGAAGGGTCTAATACCATGAAGCAATTGGCAAGAACATCAATTGACCTTATGCACCAATTGTTTCATCTCTTTTGGCACCAAAATTGTTTTTCTTCAGATCTACAATATGACCCCTGTCTCACTGCCAAAGCAGTCCTTGACATTAAGAAAAGAAATTCTGGTGGCAGCAGATTTTAGGGCATCAAAAACGGCAGATGCAACATCATCAGCCTCATGAGAGCAGTGGACTATGCTGATGGAATTTTCCCCAAAAAATCGTTCAACATAACCTACTGTTACTCATAAAAATTGAGCAATGTTGCTTCTCTGTTGCTAAATGCCATTCAGACTGATTAATTCTAAACCTTGTAAAAATGTATCTGCTTTTTCCTAGCTAAAGAACAATCGGTAACAAAGATGCATTTCTCAACAGGAAGACATCAACTAATGAAACCTGACACCATACTAAACACATTATCATAAATATCCTGTGAAGTTTTACAGAGATTGTTTAAGTGATAAGTGCTACAAGCTCTGCTCAGTCCAAGTTCCAGGTTAAGAATTATGATGTGCATTAACTGTTATTGTTTGGACTCCATACAACAGGTTTTAAGTCTTGTCCTGGTAATAACTCAGCCTGTAATTAACAGCCAGATTAACTCTCAGCTCCCAGTCTCTTCCATATATATTAAGAAAAAGACATTCTGATGGGGGAACACCTAGGTGTCAAGGTATCATTATAACTTAATAATGTCTATTTATTATAGCTTATTAAATGTGTAACATCTAAAGTATGTTTGCTATACCTACTTACTGTTTCATTTATTGTGAAGTGACAGGCTGCCTAACAATCCCATTGTCCAGAGCTATTTGACCACGTAATCGCTGAAGGTCTTAGTGTTATGTGTAAGGAAATACAGCTAAACACAAAATAGGAAGGATCAAAAAGATGATAAGACAAACAGGACAGAAAAAAGACCTAGTGAGAACAAAGACTGAAATAACGTTACCTTTAAAATCTCTTGCTACTATGAAATTTAATGCTTTGAAGTTTTGTTTATCTACATAGCACTTAGGGAAATATACGCCTATAACTCTGCATATTTTGACGGTATCTCATCTTTCTGTCACTTTTCTGCTTGGGTCCCCAGTTCACTACAAACACATGCTTAGTTTTAACGTGTATGCAGTTCCAGTGAGGTCACAAAGAAGTGGTTGGTATATAGGTGTTTTTTATATGTAGTCTCTCTGAAGAAGTCATCATTTCACATCTTTACACAAATATCTTCAACAGTAAAGTAGTGATTTAGTGTGGGACATTCAGGCACTTATGTATATGTTCAATAGTTTAATAAATTAAACAACATGAGTAGTATGTCTATATTGCAGGTATAAAAACAGAATACCTTCTCTAAAGGACAATTATTATGTTTTTAAACACTTTCTATAGTGGAGAAAAAAAGATTACCCAAGAGACTTGTTTGTTATAGTTCTGTTGAAACTTCTATTAGAGTAATGCTGCTGTCCCAGAGTAATAGGAGATACTTGCTCAGCAGGGTGCCAATACTGCAAAGGGAATATAGATTTCTCTACATTACCTTTTTCACCATTCTTTAGAAGTCCACAGTAAAACTACCTGATGGCATACACAGTCCATTCAGTATTTTGAATGGGAGAAACAGAAAAGCTATGCAGCCCCCAAAGTGTTATTGAGTCATGTGATGCAGGCGTGTGTACTGCACTGGTAAGTGCTAATAAGGTTTGAAGTCCTCTTTAGTCTCCCTTGTAATTTATTAAACACAGTAAGGATTTACTAGAATTCTTTCCTTGACTGCTTAGTCACAATTGCAGCATTAATCACAGCATGCCTAAACCTATAGGATTAGATCTTTCATCTCCAAATATTTTGCATTTACAAGTTTATTCTACAGCTATTGTAAGAGGCCATATGAGAGATGTGTAAATCATCACTAAAAACATCTTGGTGATCTTACTGTCTTGTATGTCAGCCGGGCACCAAGAAAGAAGCCAACAATGAATTAAGTAAGCTCTTGTGAAGCTCTGCAGCCCTCAGCACAGGGAAGACATGGACCTGTTGGAGCAGGTCCAGAGGAGGGCCACAAAAATGATCAGAGGGCTGGAGCACCTCTCCTATGAGGACAGGGTGAGAGTTGGGGTTGTTCAGCCTGGAGAAAAGAAGGCTCTTGGGAGATCTTATTGCAGCCTTTCAGTACTTAAAGGGGGCTTATAGGAAAGACGGGGACAAACTGTTTAGCAGGGCCTGCTGTGATAAGACAAGGGGTAATGGCTATAAACTAAAGGAGGAAAGATTCAGATTAGGTAGAAGGAAAAAAATTACAGTAAGAGTGGCGAAACACTGGAATAGGTTGCCCAGAGAGGTGATAGATGCACCATTGCTGGAAACATTCAAGGTCAGGTTGGACGGGACTCTGAGCAACCTGATCTAGTCAGAGATTTCCCTGCTTATTGCAGGGGAGGTTGGTCTAGATGACCTTTAAAGGTCCCTTCCAACCCAAACTATTCTATGATTCTAAATACTCATGCTTTTATTCATGATAGAATATTTAGTTATGATGTGCTCAAAATACAAACAGTTGTATACCTCTATTTATTTATATGGATTGCTATTTCATAGAAGTCAGGGGTTTTTTTGAGACACTGAATATAAAGCAAATGAAGCAAAATTTTGAGTTCCCAAATATGTATTCCCTTTTTCACATTAAAATATTAGATCATACTTAGTCTGCTTTTAAGATGTTGGTTTGCTACAGAACTAACAGTGAATTTAACCCAATCATGTGGTAACATCACAAATAAAGCTACACTGCCTTACAGCAATGATTAAATATTCTTGTTTTTATAGAAAATATCCATTGGAACTAAACTGCACACTTAGTCTTTTTCTAAAATAAATCTGACCAGAAGTATGAAGCAGATTTACTGCTTCTACAACAGTCTTTTCGAAGTGGATGTGAAGAACTCAATTTTCCTCTCATCAATGCCCAGCTAAGATGGTAGGCAGAGAACAAACACACCTCAGAATACATTGCATCAAACTTTTGGTGTGCATGACACTTCAGCTAGTTTTCCTCTGCTTATTTACTCCAAAGGAAACAATTAAAAGATGTTTCTTCTATAACCTAAACAACTTTGCTTCACTAGAAAAAACAAGTTACGCCCTTTATTGCCAGTACTTTTTATCCAAAATGATTTAGAAGTATATGATCAGAAATAGTGAGTCTAATGGAACGTGTATTGACTTTAGCTGAATTTACAGGATCACAGAATAGTTGAGGCTGGAAGGGTGTTCTGGAGGTCATCTGGTCCAACCCCACTGCTCAAGCAGGGCCACCTAGAACCAGTTGCCCAGGATCATGTTCAGACAGCTGTTGAATATCTCCAAGGATGGAGACTCCACAGCCTCTCTGGGCAACCTGCGCCAGGGCCTGGTCACCCTCACAGTGAAAAAAGTATGTCCTGATGTTCAGGATGTTCAGCGGGACCCTCCTGTGTTTCAGTTTGTGCCCACTGCCTCTGATCCTGTCACTGGGTACCACTGAAAAGAGCCTGGCCATCTCTTTTTCATTCCCTCACTTCAGATAATTGTACATATTGATAAGATTCTCCCTGAACCTTCTCTTCGCCAGGCTAAACAGTCACAGCTCTCCTACTCTTTCCTCATAGGAGAAAATCCCTTCATCATGATGAAGTCCCTTCATCATCTTAGTGGCCCTTCACTGGACTTTCTTCAGTAGTTCCACATCTCTCTTCTACTGGGGAGCCCAGAACTGGACACAGCACTCCAGGTGTGGTCTCACCATTACTGAGTAGAGGGGAAAGATCACATCATTTCACCTGCTGGCAATACTCTCCTAACACAGCCCAGGATACCACTAGATCTCTTTGTGGTAAGAGCACATTGTTAGCTCATGTTCAACTTACCACAACCAGGATCCTCAGGTAACTTTCTGCAGATCTACTTTTGAGTCAATTGGCCCCCGGTATGTACTGGTGCCTGGGGTTATTCATGCCCAGATGCTGGACATATCACTTGTCCTTGCATGAAATTCCTATCAACCCATTTCTCCAGCCTGTTGAGGTCTCTCTGGACTGCAGCATAACCCTGTGCCATATCAGCCATTCCTCCCAGTTTTGTACTACCAGCTAACTTGCTAAGGCTACACTCTGCCCCATCATGCAGATCATTAATGAAGATGTTAAACAGGACTGGACCCGGTATTGAACCCTGGGCTACACCACTAGTGACTGTCCTCCAACTAGATTTCACATTACCACCGAACAACACCCTCTGGGCCCAGCCATTCAGTCAATTTTCAATGCAACTCACTGTTTGCTCAGCCAGCCCATACTTCAACAGCTTCTCTAGGAGGATCCAATGGGAGACAGTGTCAAAAGCCTTACGGAATTCTAAGGAGACAGTGTCAAAAGCCTTATGGAAGTCTAAGTAGGCAATATCCACTGCTCTCTCCTCATCTACCAAGCCAATCATTTCATCATAGAAACTTATCAAGTTGGTCAAGTATGACTTCCCCTTGGTGAAGCTGTGCTGACTACTCCTGATCACATTCTTGTCCTTCATGTACCTGGAAATGATTTCCAGGATTAGCTATTTCATCAGTTTCCCAGGGATCAAGGTGAGGCTGACTGGTCTATAGTCCCCTAGGCCCTCCTTCTTGCCCTTCTTGAAGAAAGGAGTGGTGTTTGCTCTCCTCTAGTCCTTGGGCACTTCTCCCAGTCAACATGATAATTCAAAGACCATTGTGAGTGACCTCACAATGACATTTGCCGGCTCCCTCAGTACTCGTGGATTCATCGCATCAGGGTCCATGGACTTGTGTATACCCAGTTTGCTGAAGTATTCCCCGACCTGATCCTCTTCCACCAAGGGTATTTCTTTCTTGCTCCAGAATTTCTCCCTGATCTCTGAGGTCTGTCATTTTTGAAGGCCTACCTTGCTAGTAAAAGACTGAGGCAAAGAAGGCATTCAGTACCTGTGCCTTTTCCATGTCCCAGGTCACCAGGGCCCCTGGCCCATTCAGCAGTGGGTCCACATTTTTCCATCTTCCTTTTGCCACTTCTGTACTTACATAATCCCTTCATGCTGCCTTTGGTATCCCTTGCCAGCTTCAGTTCCAGGTGGGCTTTGGCTTTCTTAACTGTGTCTCTGCATGATGAGACCGTGCTTCTCTTCCTCCCAGATTACCTGTCCCTGCTTCCACCTTCTGTATACTTTTGTCATAAGTCTGAGTTCTGCCAGGAGCTCTGAGGATCCACGCAGACCTCCTGGCATTTTTGCCTGACTTCCTGCTCATTAGGATGGACTGCTCTTGAGCTTGGAGGATGTGTTCCCTGAATATTAACCAGTTTTCTTGGGCCCCTCTTCCCTCCAGAGCCCTATTCCACAGGACTCCTCCAAGCAAATAATAAAGTGGCTAAAGTCAGCTCTCCTGAAGCCCAAGGTTGTGACCTTGCTTTTCACCTTGCTCCTTCCTCTCAGGATCCTGAACTCTACCATCTCATGGTCACTGCAGCCAAGGATGCTGTCAGACTTCACAAGCCCTTTCTTTTTTTGCGAGTGTGAGGGCCAGCAGAGCATCTCTCCTCATTGGCTCCTCTGTCACTTGGGTGAGGAAGGTGTCGCTGATGCTGTTCAGGAACCTCCTGGATTGGCTTATGTCCCACTGCGTTGTTCCTCCAGCAGATATTAGTTGAAGTTCCCTATGAGGACCAAGGCCCGCGAATGTGAGGCTATTTCTAGCTGTCTGTAGAAGGCCTCATCCACTTGTTCTTTCTGGTCAGGCAGCTGACAGCAGACTCCTACTCCAGTGTCACCCATACATGTCTGCTCTTTAATCCTTACTGATAAGCTCTCAGTTCTTCATCCCTAGAAGAGCTCCATGAATTCCAGCTGTTTTCTCACATAAAGGGCACCTTCCCAGTCTTTCTTTCCTAAAAAGCCTGTATCCTACCATTGTAGTCATGCAAGTCATTCCACTACATCTCAATGATCCCAAGAAGATCATAGCCCTGCAACTGCACAGAGATCTCAACTTGTCGTTCATTCTCCACACTAGTATACAGGCACATCAGAGAGGCATCTCAGCGTGCTAATTCCTCAGAAAGGGTCTGTTGGGTTTTTTCCCATGATGCCTTGCAGGCACTTCCTTGTTTACACACAAATGTTAGAGATGATGCCACTTGAGCCTTGTTTTGCTGATTTTGTGCTCTCTTTCATTCACATCACCCCAGACTTTTTGCTGTCAACCCTGACCATCACTCTCTTACAGGGCTGCCAGTAACTCTTGTCCTCCCCAGCATGGCTAGTTGAAAGCCCTCCTTACCAGGTCAGACATCGTGCTGGCTGTTGTGGTTTAACCCCAGCCAGCAACTAGGACAACAGCAACATAGCTGCTTGCTCACTCCCACCCTCTTCCCCAGCAGGGTAGGGAGAAGGAGAATAATAATGGTAAAAGGACATACAAAATAAAATGATACAATACAGGTTGCTCTCACCACCCAATGATCAGTTGCCTAGCTGGTCCTGAGCAGCGATTGGGGACCCCTGCCCCCTGGCCAACCCTCATTTATATACTGAGCATGACCTCTATGGTATGGAACTTGAAGAGAGTATGTCCTACTCCCCACCTGTACAGACCAGCATCTCAGCTGTTAAGAGCAGGCGTTTCCCTGCTCAAGAGGGAGAGTACAGGGCATACACACCACGAGGCACCCTGTGGTTTTACCTGCGTGACCACCTTGAAGGGACTTCCAAGTCATTTCTGCCACAAGTGAATAACGGATACTATGATCAGGATTAGAGGGGCCCTGCCCCCAGCCAGGTGGGGGAAAGGGACAACCGGGTTTATTGGACTGTGTGGATTCGATGGCCTGGCACATCTGAGCCACAGGAGTATAAGGCTCTAGTGGACACTGGTGCACAATGTACCTTAATACCATCAAATTACAGAGGGGCAGAACCCATTTGTATTTCTGGAGTAACAGGGGGATCCCAAGAATTGACTGTACTGGAAGCTGAAGTAAGCTTAACTGGGAATGAGTGGCAAAAGCATCCCATTGTGACTGGCCCAGAGGCTCCATGCATCCTCTGGTCAGCTTGTCCTGTCTATGTTCTCTCTCAGCTTCTGTGGGAAGCTGAAAGCGTCCTTGACTAATATAAACAATACCTACCAACAATATGTGTTATTGACATTCCTCAACATTCTTCCCATACCAAATCCAAACCACAGCGGCTACTAGAAAGAACATTAACTCTATCCTAGCTGAAACCAAGACACTGGCAAAGACACTGTTGCCCTGCTTACAGGGGTGGATCCCCATCTCTTCCAAGCAGATGCTGATCCTCAAGCAGGGTCCCACAGTCATAGAAACCAAGTCCCTGTTGCCACCAACAACTGCAACCAAGTGTTGATGTGAAGTATCCTTGCACCCCTTCCCCTTCCCTGTAAGACTGCGAACAACACCTGGGCCCCCATATCCCTAACTATTGCCTCCAGAGCTCTGTAGTCAGTTTTGATACTCTCCAGGTTGCCCTTGGCAGTATCATTAGTGCCCACATGGAATAACAGCAGGAGGTAACAGTCATAGGTCTGGTCAACCTTTGGCAGTCTCTCCACAACATCCCAGATCCAGACCCCAGGCAAGCAGAAACCTTCTCTAGATGACAGGTCAGGTTGGCATACGGTTGCCTCTAACTCCTGCTGCATGGAATCACCTATTACTATCACTCACCATTTCCTCCTGGTGGTCTTGCATAGCTTAAGGTCAGTTGGCCCAGATGCTTTGCTTGAAAGCACATCTGGCTCCTCCTCAGCTTTGAGGAATTTCTTTTTTTCTTCTGCCAATGATCAAGTGTTTTCTGTTGCTGGGTATTCAGTGTGCAAGCACATTCTTAACTCCAGAATCGACACATCTAACTTTCCAGGTGGTGATTAGTTAATCTCCTACAGCAGGTACGAAAAACTGCATTTTTCTATCAGATAAACTACATCACAGATTATGCACATGGAATATATTTAATTTTTGAACATTATTGATTAACAAGGAGTTATTAGGATACTTCCTGTACTATACTGACACTCTGAGTTACATTTATTATGATTTATGATTTTTATGAAATGGCTCAGACTACCAGACAGGCATTCATTATGAGAGTGTGAAAGTAACTGAAATAAACAAAATACTTTTTGTATATCCAGTATCACAAACTTTGGTTTGTACATTGAGTATTCTAAAGAATTAATGCTTGATATATGAGCCAATTAGACAAAAAGAACCATTCAATTCATTTTATAATAAATATATTTGACTTAAAGTGCCCTTGAAAGCAACTATACACATCCTGAGTGTTCCTTCCTATGTACTCTCTAATCCTTGCCAATGAAATTAGTCTTTATTGATTTCCTAGCTCACTAACAAAAATGTCAAAATAGAAGAGATAAATGAAAACAGCACTGACCTCAGTTTTGTACTGTCTGCTTCTCTTTACATATACGACAATTTTATTCATAAGATAGTTTTATGTGCTTTTTTTTTCCTCTTTTAGACGTTCCAGTCTGTGTAACACAGTGCTTAAAGCACATCAGGATCTCACTACAGTTGTTAGTATTACCTGCCGATGTGTGTCATTCATTAGTTTAATGCAAAGGTAGGTCACACAAAACTTTATCATACCCCACAGACCAGTGTGGAACAATCCTACAAACTTTAGGTTTCTTCATCACATATACATTCTACAACTCAGCAGGCAATAGCAAGTGTAATCTGTATGTCAGCCATCTCCCCCAAAACCAGACAGAAAAATGAATAATGATTTCTAAAAGTAGTAAGGCTATAGGAATGCTGAACTTCTTCTGGTGTCCCTTAACATGGAATGCCAAAGAAAGTTTTAAGTATAGGAAGTCCTGGCACTGATTAAAATAATAAAGCTATAAGCAATGGAATCAGACTGAATTCATTGCTGTTGTCTGCAAAGAGCTCTGTATTTTGTGATTTTCCAAATTTAGGACTCAAATTCTTTCACTTGGAACCAACTCCATTTTTTAATTGCACAGCTGAAGAAAAAAAAAAGCAAATACCAACAGACCCCTCTTCATGTTCTTATTTACCTTAAGTTCTTCTTAGAAAATCTGTCATTTGGTCCAGTTGCACTGTTTTGTTTATGCACAATTTTGTGAATTTTAGAGATATAGATAAAATAGTGAAGGAAGTTTAGCAAATCTTTCAATATAGCCTCTTTGAAATACTCCCTCTTTTTTTGTAACTTTTTAGCAAAAAGTAACAGGAATTGTTCTACACGTCTAGATTTTCTCTCTGATTTTTCTTCAATTAAGAAAGTTCTCCATTGATCAAGAAAGTCATGAGATTATTTTAGATTTTACTTCTAGGTCATACCTGCTATTAAATACATGAGAAGAGGAAGTATCTATAAAAAAAATTCTTGAGTTACTTCATTTCTACTAGAATTATTAATTCATGCTATAATTAGCTTAGAGTGCCTACCTTAAAACTTCCTAGCATTTGAGAATATAGAAAGATATGCAGATAACAATATGAAAAATACATGCCACTATAATATGAATTATAATCCTTTCTTTTGAAAATTCTTCTGATTTTTCGTCACCTAAACTCATAAATGACAGAGTAAAGGTAAAAGAAGAACAATTAACTGACTGGGCATATGTGAAAAAAGTCTTAGTTACTTGTCTATTATGCAACTGAAAAAACTAGCATTACTTAGCATGAAACACCAGCCACAAAAATAGATAAAACAGTCATATACAATAATAGAATGAAAAACTAATTACTAAAAGGGACTTTGAAAAGTCTTCCAGTTCCTCTTCTTACCTGTCACAACCAGAGATCAATCAGAAGTTAAACAGAATAATCACAAAAATAATTAAAAAAGCTGTAGTTTTCCCAGCTTAAACCAATGCAAGCTTTTAAGTGAATACAGACTAAGACCCACCAAATTTAATTGTTCAGTGTTAACAAGATCCATATATTTATTATTATACCATTCTATTAAATATCTCCGTATCATTTAAAGAACAATTATAAATAAACTTCTATAAATGCACTAGCAAACTGTTCTTCAGATCACATTATTTGAGAAGCCTGCTCCATCATTCCCAAAGCTACAGGATGAAATCTACCATGACACAAGGAGATAGCACTCTTCTGTAAATTTCAATTTCTGGTTACCAAATGAAGCAAGTCTGACTGGTTGGTTGCAACAACTGACACATAAGAAAGGAGTTTCTAGCTAACAAACAAATTAAAAAAAAAAAAAAAAGAATGTAAGGATAAGTACTGGAGTTCTGCCAGCCAGCATATTAAAAAAAAAAAAAAAAGTTCAGTCTGAATTTAAAATGAAACATTTGCCAAAGGAAGTTGTAAGTTTTCATCTTTCAATCCAGGACATCTATGGAACGGAGTACTTAGGAATGATGATGTAACCTCACTGGCATCAAACCTGAAACTAAAAGACACTACTTTAACAGATCTGAAAAAAATGTGCAAAGGGACAGAGTATGCATATCTACAAACGGCTTCAAAGTGTTTAAAATGGAAAGACAAAACCATAAAATATCTTGCAAATTCAAAAAAAAATAAAAAATGACAGTACCAAAACCTCTTAATGATATGCTAAAGAAGGACACCGAATGGATAAGGAAAAACCAGCCAAACTCCTAACTTGCTGGGAACTTTGACGAACCATTTAATATCAGAAAATGGCTTATTAGATACGACAGATTTCTCAGCACCTTAGAACTTCTGATCTGAAAAAGAAAAGCCCCAAAATAGCCACCAATGCAATTAATAAAAAATGCACAATTGTCTCAGGTAATACCCATCTTCCCCTTATGGATATGCATACCATTTTTAGTTTTTAATATTTGCACAGAATACTATACTTCTCGTTCATTATCAGGTAACAGACTACTACATCTGTTACAGACACAGCAAGCAATATACCTGAGAAATATTTAGTATGCAACTCATTTCTCCTAAAAGCTGAGGGCTTGAGAATAAACAGCAACATACAATCAACAAGTTCTTCCCAGTTCACAAGATCATAATCTGAGAATCTTATAAGGCATTGAAAATAATATAATCAAAAGGAAAAAATATAAACTTATTAAAGCAGAACTATTCTTATGACAAGGAAAGGGAAATAAACACACAAGAACATACACCAAAAAAAAAAAAATTAAAGTATACAAAAAATATAGTGTATTAAAAGCCTCTACCTTTCCCTTTTGAAATAAAGGACTGAAGACAATCTTACTCATGAAATAATGTTGTCATTCAGATAAATGAGTCAAGCAGAGGATGATACTGAATGGAGTCAGAGCTCTCTAGAAAACAACAAAGTAACCAACTATACACAAACACATACATGCATATATA
>NW_009649228.1:2078429-2094634 GCF_000708025.1 Charadrius vociferus | reverse complement strand
GAGGTCTTGCTACCTTTTTTTTTTCCCAAGAACTCAGCAATAACTCTGGGTCAGTCCCCAAAACTGCTACAAGTAACTTGCAAGTTGCTCTTTAAGCAGTTTCTACTTCATCCTCTGGTACTGACTTTCTGTCAACTCTGTATCAAATACAGAAACTTGGATCTCAAGGTTCCCATGTAAATTTCCCAGAAAAATAGCAAAGCACCTTCAAAAAGCAGCCCCAGGGACTCCTACATCAGGTCTGAAGTCTGCTCCAGCTGTTATGCTATTAAGACAACTGAGAATTTAGTAAGCTATGCCTCAATCAGAACTATTTACTTTTCTGCGAAAGATTTCATTGTCTGGATTTACAGAACCATGTCACACATATGGACTAATGATATTCAAGAATGAAAGCTCAAACTGGATTTAAATATTTCCCATTAGAACAAACTTTGCAAACTTTTTTATCCACTGTTTCTTCTGATTCAAAAAACACAGACTTTGACAGAGTAAAGTGGTTATTTGTTTCTAAGTGTTGGAGCATCTGAAACAGGTAAAATCCCAATACAGATTAAAAGATTTGTGGTTATCACCTTTCAATATATCTGATCTTCAAGCCCACAGCAAGAAGCCAGGCTGGAAGAGCTGGGAAAAAAAAAAAAACCACTCAAAGAGCAAAAAGAGTAATTGTAGCAAGTATACAATCTTATTTCTTAGTTCATAATATCAAAATTATTTCTAATAAAAAACTGGAAAAGTTAAAAGGCCTAAGATGGAAAATAAGAGAAAGCTTAGATTTCATTAAGCAAAACAGACTCTACAATAAATTCTAAATTACACTTAGTTTTAAAAAAGCAGTGAAAAGATGTAAATGCACTCAATGACAAAGAAAACATTTTTAGTCACTTTCACAGATAGAAGAGATAAGAAAAGTATCATTTTTCAAATGCATGTTGGCAAAGAGCTTGAACTTTAATTACTTTGTTCTCTAACGAGAAAGACAATAGTCTTTTCTTTATAGAATAAACAGAATTAGGGTAAAAGCTTCAGTCAAACACAACTGAGAACAAGGAGAAGAAAAGATATTGCAAGAATAATTACAGAAAATGCACAAGTATGTAAGAGTGCAATCTTTTTTTCCAAAAAATTAACTTCAGCATATAGCATATAAAATACTTCCCCAAACCAATTTGTAACTACCTGTGATACTCTAAAAGGAACATTTTCTGAATTGTGTATGTGAAGAATTCTAGAAAACATGAAGAATCTGAAATATGAACAAGTCTTGCATGTAAAGTTTTATTATTCACTATAAAATCTATACATACTGTCTGTGCATGTATCAGTGAATCCTTTTTTAAATAAACGACTTTTTCTGCCTATTTTTTGAGTGCTACATTGTAGACAACACCTGCTTATGTCTATAATTACAGGTATTCTTTACCTCTGAACTGTAAACTTCTATGTAAAACATAACAATGCAAAATAGTCAATGCTCAAGGCTTAAAATCTGGCCCTGCATTTGGATCTACTGACATGTATTTCTGGATGTGTGGAGTCTTGTTCTCTGCAATGGATCAGAACCAGTATGTGAATTTCTATTCTAGGCAACTGGTAAATTTCTCTACAAGGTTATCAGATCGGGGTATTTAAATTCAGTCAAAGCAGCAGATGTTTTGTGTTAGTTCAGTGGCTATTCATGAGCACATATAACAGGTACCAGAGGAGTTGTTACCAAAGATGATTCTAATAAAATACTACTACCAACTGTCAACTTTTTACTATTTGTCATTTCATGTTCCTAGACATATTCCAATTTGTTTTCTTTTCCTAGATTAAGAAAATTGATGACACAGAGATAACGTGAAATGACATAATTTTAACTGGAAATCTAAAGATTTCTAAAGCATTAGGGAATAACCCTGATGCTTTTAAAAAGCACACAAATTGTCTAACTGGCAATAATTTCTGACTTTTTTTTGCCATTGATTATGAAGTGTTGAGGGAAAGGAATGGATTATTTGGAGCTAGGAAAGTGAATCCATTGTAAAACAATCATTTGAGAAAAGGATAAAACAGTGAATACTACAAATTATAAAATAATAGAGATAGGAAGAGCAGAGCAAGGAAACAAGAATGCAGAGCATGTGGTGCAGTTTTCTAGGGTAAGAGTAGAGAGAAGCAGCAGTAATAGCTTTCCATCAGAAGCTGTTACTCCTAGAAGCCTGGCATCTGACCTGATTCTTCAGGATATGGATCAGCTTTCTATGAATAAGAAATAATGAGTATATTTAAATGAGTTTAAGTGAAAGAAACACCGTATCTTTACTAAGACACTAAGCTTAGCCACTTTTTTTGTAGACCCTGAGAGAACAAAAAGCTCCTTGGATCAAAGACTATTGTTCCTTTTCACACGGTTTCCTGAAAAATGGGTACTGTTGCCTTGCTCAGCTCCTCTTGATCACTTCCAGTAACCAATTCCATCTAAGTCCAATAAATGGGAAAAGGTCTCAAACATATAACATTCCTACAAACTTTGTGAAAGCAGGCAGCTGGATAGGGTGTCTGCTAGCTAAAAGAAAACGAACGCAACTTTTACTTAGCAGTGCAGAATCTACTTCTCAGTCAAGGCTTCTCTTTCAAATTGGTTCTATCTTGTCTAATAAAGAGTGAGTTTATACCACAGCCTGAGTATTATGCAACTAAAATACCAATTCGCAAATACAAACCCATAGGAAATAAGGATGCATTTAGTCTTACAGAACTATTTCTTAAACCAAAGCCCTCTAATTCAAAGTATACAAACAGGTCAGTATGCTACAGGGAAAACGGAGATGTGACCACACCTAGGGATTTACGCAGAACTTTGTGCTGTCCAGCTGTAGTGGGAGTACACCTCTCCCAAAACATATCAGATGCCTCCCAAGATGAAGGCAGCATTTCAGTGCCACCCTTTTTTATCTCTGGATTTTAACAGATATTAAGGAGAAGCAAGGATGTAATGATCACACTGGGTAACTACATGCAGGAACCTAAATTTAAATGTCCATGGAAATTAAGATCATATTAACATATATGTGCTGAGATTTAGGCACATGCACATTTAGGCATCTGTGAGAGCATTGATTTCCTGGGTTATTTTCTAGGATTTAGGCACCAAACTTTCACAAGTCTCATTTTAATCACCAAGACACGCCATCTGGTTCTCACTGCTCTTGATCATCAGGAATCATGCACATAAACAATGTCCAAAAAATGGTATGGAATTGAAGTGTTTTATCCATCTTCTACTCTTACTAACATTCTGCCAAAAAGTGCTGCAAATAGCTAGAGGAATGACAATGTGAAAGGAAATGTGCATTTTGCTACTATGCCACAGTTTTCTTTGTATTAGGAATTCAATCACCTATCCTTTGGATCGGATGTTAGGTATAAGAGACAGTTGCTTTAAGAACATTTGAATGGGATCAGATCAGAAGTCCAACTGGTTCAATATCTTGCCTGTGACAGCATTTCTGACACCAGTCCAAGGGAAGAAAAAGAAGAACATAACAAGCATACAATAATTCTTTCCCTGGCATATTCTCTCAACAGTCAGCATTTTGTGTTGCTGCAAGACCAAGACTGTTAATCTCCTGAACTTGAAGATGTCTTCATAATATTTTTCAAAAAGGGTTACGCTGCTGGTGACTCATAGAGGGTCCAGAAAGGTAGCGGTTCTACACTTCTCCTTAAAAAAGTGACCCGTCTGTGCTATCTAAGGGAAAGAAAAGATGAGCAGATGCACCAAAAACTGTTCATTAACAAAGCTTTGTTAAGATGTTAACTACCATAGCCTTGAAAGATGACACACAGAAGTCCAAGCTAAGCTATTAGAAAAGAGGTCAGACATATTTCAATTTATTTCCCACTAAGTTACTTTTGTGGTGAAAAAAAAAAAAAAAAAAAGAAAAGGAAAATTCCCAACAATTTGACTTTTCGCTATCTGCATTTTACTGCATCTCTCTGGAAGACACTGCACAGTCCCGTACATATGTTGAAAACTGCAATTGAAGAACACTGTGATTAACAAGAGATGGATCATATCACTTCTGTTATTACTGCAATGTAACGATGCAGAATTTAAATGGAAAAAATCTCCTGTTAGACTATTGTATGATAATAAGCCTTGCATGACAATTTACTTAACTTTATTAACAATCTTTATATTTGAGCTGGAATAAGAGCAAGCTCATGAACAGTGTTAACACTAGTGAAATAGAAGACTACTTTGTCTTCCCAACTAATAATAATTTGAGAAGCATTAACATTTTGAAGCCTGAGTTTCCAAAATCTACTACTCAAAACTAATATGGTGAGAGACTGCAGTTTGTGCTTGCAGCAGAGTACTGGAAAGATATCCCACAAATTTGTCCAGCTCAAGGTAGCTCCTGAAGGAAAAGTAGACAGCAGTATTGTGTCAGCACAAAGCTGTGTCCAACTTAACTGGTGTGTTAAGATGTACGATGTATCAGCTCAGACAAAACAATATGCTAATTCAGTGATATTATTTTTGAGACCCTAGCCAGTGTCTTTGCACTTCAAATATGACATAAACAGCTTGACTGACCCTCGGTTTAGGGTCAGGAAAAATCTTGTGGGTTAATTATCATACTGTTTACTTATAATGGATAGGTGGCTTTTGTGTAGCTATGATTATCTGGTATATCTAGCTGATTTCAATGCTAATAATAGCTTGCTCTAAGAAGTATTAAGATATGGTATTGATTTCAAAACGGCTGTATCACTGTGCTAATATACGAGAGATTCAATTAGTAAAGATGACTGGCAACATTTATCTAAAAATGCTTGCTCCTTTCCTGTCAGGATCTAAAGTATGACTTAGCTAAATACTAAAAATCAAGATCAGAATATTAAAAAGCAATCAGAAACGTGAATTCTAAAAGTTTAGAAACAAGAAACAATTTCCAGAAAATAAAGGTTCAGAAAGCTTGGTCACTTTTAAGTATCTCAAACTGTATATTCATAACTTGAAGACAGGAAAAAAAAAGAACTGTTATTTTTTTAAATCTCTAAAATAAATCTATTTTTAAATAATTTGCCAGATTTTTAAAATAAGTTCTCCTACCCATTTCATCCCACTAACTGGGTAAATTTTTGTAGTCCATCTGCTTTACTAAGCAGTATAGAGGTGTTCTCTATTGGTAAATACCTGGAAAGTTGAATGACAGTTGAGCAGTGACATTTATTTTCTTTTCCCAGTCTCTCAATAAGTGTCTTGCTGGCTTTTTCTTTTTGTTTTTTCTGCAAGCTTTTTGATATCATACCTTCCAATAAAAAAATTAAAAAGCAACTTATACAGGCTAATACCTCCTTCAGGTGAAGTCTAAACAATTTTAATCATTTCAACCAAAAATACTCTCTCTGGTGTTCATTGTGCTCAAACAAAGAAAAGATCTCTTTTCTTCTATTACTGTAGGAAGAACTTACTCTCAAATATCTGAATTTTCAAATGTCTGCTCCAGTGAGCACCTGTCCGGCACACTGTAACAAAACTATAAACTTTAGTCACAAATTTAAATGATCAGATCCTAGGGTTTGTTTGGTTTTTTTGCTAAGAACCATATTTGTTCATGCACCAGGACAAGGGACTATGCAAGAGCTTTCCTATCAAAGTGCAAGGGTAAGCACTATACACTCAGAGTTGCAAGGGCTCCTTACAGTTTGTCCCTTGGTGAAACACAAATACCATTCATTCAATGCACCTTTGTAAATGCATTTTTTCCAAAAGGAATAGTGATAAGAGAGGACCATTGTCTCAGTCCTTTCTCTAAGATGGGCTGCCACAATCTCCTGGAACACCCAGCTTGTATTTGCACTCAAGTGTTGAACTGGGAGATGTTCTTTTTCTAATTTAGTCCACAAAGGATAGTCATATACCAAAAACGACATCAACCTGCGCAGGGGATAAATTAAAATATCTTTGGAGTGTTGTTTTGCTGGATAAGGTTCACTAAAAGTGGTTAGCTCTAAACATAATTACAGCACAATTTTACAGCTTTTATCAACCTACTTGAAATTATTACATCTAATCTGTTATATAATACCATTGTACAATTTTCATTTTTCAAAAATAGCAGTTTCCCTATTTTGGTAAGTACTGTTAAACCTATTAGAATATACAACATGCAATTAGATATGATTCATTACTTATGCCCACTAGTTAATTTGAGACACATTTTCTGATACAGTTTTCATGATAATGTATTTTCATTTCTGTACTTTAAGCTTGATGTGAGACAGCTGTCAATTTATTCTTACTGCTCTCTACTTCCGTTGTTCCACACATGTCAGACTGACAACAAGGAACGTTTAATGTACTTTTAAGTCATATAAGCACACCTGGAAAATTACAGTACAAAACTCTCATCAGGAAACCTGAGAAATCTCTAAAAAAATTATAATTCCTCACAGCTTGTGTGTGTATGTGTTTACTAAAAATACTGTAGGCAGAATGAGATATAAGGCATTTTATGAAGTGGAAAATTACTCCTGTGCCAGACAGACAAACTTCCTCTCCTCTCCTCCCAGGAAGAAATCTGCCTCTGGAGATTTTCAGATCTAGTTATCAGGCACCATCATCATCGTCCTGTATCATAAAGCCTTTCTCTGCAGAAAGGATAGTACAACTCATATTCACATCATAGCATGGACATCTAGAGATAGGATCCTAACAGTAGCATTATTTTCAGTTATCATACAGACCTAGCCCTTTGAAGGCTAGATAGCAGCTACTGGGAACAAAACTCCACGATAGACACTTCAGAATAGTTCCTTTGTACAGTCATGTTAAAGTTTGCTATTATGAACTCTTCAGCCAGAATGTCTGTTTCATTTAAGTGGTTGCTGTCAAAACAAAGATTATATCATTTTACACCCATGTTTTACAAATTAGGTAGCCAGGGCATCTGCAAAATGAAGGTTACGGTCCTTTCCTTTGGCAAAGGCTTTGAGACCAACTGATGAAAAGTGGTGTATGTATACAGTTGTATTAATGTACTGCCTAACAGCTCATCTTCAGACAACCTGTACTGATTTCTATATACTTTTTTAAAAGCCTTTGTTTTTACTGGTTCCTATCAGGTTTTGGAATCCCTTTAAAGGAAAAGGTCTTCCTTTCTTCACTATTCACTTTCCTCTAGGGGAAAAAACAAAACAAAACAAAACCAACAAACCTAATAGGAAATAGTTTCATAAATATGTTTTTAGTATAGTTAGCTAAAAAGTAGTTCTATGACACACTGTTCAGACAACCTCATCCCACACACTGAAATAAGTATCATGGTTGATGAAATCTAAATGGATGAAGAAAAGCTTCAGGTCTATACGATTGTGCTGTTACTGAGTTCTAAGAAACAGAGCAATGGGAAATCATAATAAAGGTGCGCAAAAGATGAACAGGGCAGTCATGACCTAAAATAAATAATAAGTAAAAGGAAACTAAAGAACTCAATTCAAATTTTAAGACCTCTGTGCAGAATTCCTTTTAAGAATGAGTATTTTTAAAAATTTCCCTTGCAAATGTAGAAATACACTACACATAAAAAGATGTTTTGTGTAAAAGATGTTTCTTGGGCAATATACTAATGACCCCTCCCACAGACTCACTAGGCAGAAGCTCAACAGAACATATTTTCATTGACCATTTGAAACATCTGTTAATCTCCACACTTGTTCATATCAACTTGTATTTCTACATTTGTTCAAGTCCTAGAATATCTAGGAGCCTCCTGGAGACTTTAAATGAGAGTAAGATGTCATTGGTGTGCTTTAATGACCTACTAAAAGAGAAAAGCTGCATTAAAATTCATACAGTCCAAAGAGATTTGAACTTCAGATTCTGCAAAAAGTAGGAAGATTTCCTTTTCTATTACATAGTTGAAGAACGTAGACAAAAGGATGAACTGAGTTCCTGAAATCATACAGATAAGCCATGTATATTGAGAAAATGAATTTGAGTTGTTGCTTTTGTATCCTTTTTGCTAAGACATCTCTGTTTTCTAAGCTGCTAGATAAGGACCTGAGATACGTACATCACTTTTTTCTTCCGTTGTATAAATATTACTATAAAATTCAGAGGGGGTGGGAAATCAACAGATTTTCTTAATTCAAAAAGCTTTGAAGTCATGCTAAGTATCCAGTAGTCATCCAAAATTTTCTTTTTAGCAGGTTACACTGAGGCAAAGAGCACAAAGCACTGAGGAAATAAAAAGGGAGTATTACTGAGATGAGACAAGAATGGACAAAATAGTATCCTTTTAGAAACCACAGATGAAGCTTGTTGGAGACACACTTTCTTGAATGATTATTGTAATTCTCAAACTACACTGGTTAAAGCTAGCTATTTTGCTTTCTAGACACCTGTTTGAAAATGTGGTTTACACTCAGAGTGCCTCTGTGTGATGCCCATATTCATACCCACACAGATCATTGATATGCTTTCTAAATTTTCAGCCTCTGCACAAGCCATAAGAAAAGAGCTTTGCTAACTCGCAAAGCAGGAGCACAGCCTCATTTCCCAACATTAGACAGTGTGAGTTGGAGAATAACAGATCACCTCACGGTATTATACTCTTTTCTAATTCATAGAATCATAGAATGGTTTAGGTTGGAAGGGACCTTCAAGATCATCTAGTTCCAACCCACCCTACCATGGGCAGGAACACCTTCCACTAGACCAGGTTGCTCAAAACCCTAGGGTTTTGAACACTTCCAGGGATGGGGCATCCACAACTTCGCCGGGCAACCTGTTCCAGTGCCTTACCACCCTCATCATGAAAAATTCCTTCCTAATATCTATTCTAAATCTACCCTCTTCCAGTTTGAAGCCATTACCCCTCATCCTATCACTATGTGCCCTTGCAAAAAGTCCCACTCCAGCTTTCTTGTAGGCGCCCTTCAAATATTGGTAAGCTGCTATACGGTCTCCCCAGAGCCTCCTCTTCTCCAGGCTAAACAACTCCAACTCTCTCAGCCTTTCTCCATAGGAGAGGTGCTCCAGCCCACTGATCATCTTCGTGCCCCTCCTCTGGACCCACTCCAACCGGTCCATGTCCTTCTTATGTTGGGGTCTCCAGAGCTGGACGTGGTACTCCAGGTGGGGTCTCATGAGAGCAGACCAGAGGGGCACAATCACGTCCCTCACCCTGCTGGACACGCTTCTTTTGATGCAGCTCAGGATACAGTTGGCCTTCTGGGCTGAGAACACACATCGCCGGTTCATGTTGAGTTTCTCATCCACCAACATCCCCAAGCCCTTCTCCGCAGGGCTGCTCTCAATCCATTCTCTGCCTGGCCTGTATTTGTGCATAATTAACCACCTTCGTTCAAATACTGTCAACTACAAATCCATGCAGTGGTGGTAAAGCAGATACTCTCTTTTTAAAAATTCTGCACCAAAACGTTTGTGATATGGTCTAACCAGAGGTTCCTGCTAAGCCTCATATTGGATTGCAGAGTTGTACCTTCCACTACTCCGTGTATCCCTTCACATTTGATACTACCAACACACAGTACACCAAAATGCTGATAGACAGCAACCCATCCTCCAACATCTAGAACATAAGTATCACACCATCTCAAAAGCACTGGTTCTTTCCAGTGCAAATGAGCAATGAAAGCTGGAGTTTAATGAGGATACGAAGTAGCTCCTAGCATGATAGTAGGTACAAAAAGTGTGCATAGATGATGAGACAGAAGAGAAGCCAGTTAGAAGCAGAAAGATGCTTTTCTACAGTATTAAGTATTCTTACTACTGTTTTTTTTTCTAGCCTACTATGGATGTAGATAAGAACTGCAAATTTTTATGGATTTACATTTTATAGAAGATTGAGTTTGTGAACTCATACAGTACATTATGCTATTTCTAGTTTGACTTCACAAAAAGCCCAAACTGAGTTTATAGGATGAATATTTATCACTCTTCTACTTCATATAACATATACATAGGTCTATACATAGATTGGAATTCTTAATATTGAGTCAATTACATGGAATTTTACTGACTAGAATGCATATGATCTACTTGTGAAATATCTCCTGGAAAGCACTAGTGAATGTAAATGAACTTGAGATTTCTATCAGAAATTCTGATTACTGTTATTCCATTGGCATACATCTTTCAGTGGAGAAACAGATAAATTTGGAATTCAAAATATTATCAACAACTCTGTTTCCACTCTCAATATTTGTTTCTTTTGGTTAACCCCATTCTTTGTCAATCAAGTTAAAATAATGACTCAAAAGGGAGATATTCCGGCATGTGTATCCATTATTCCTTCTAGAATGTAGTACTCCCACTGGTTTACATGGGAATTATGCATATGAAAGGACTACATTATTAGGCTAGATTGAGAGAAGACATTTGGAAATACTTAACTCATCATACCACTTCAGAACATAATATTTATAATGGTACTTGAGCCTGGAGCAATATAAATAAAAGTACAAAATACTACTCCTGGAAATATATGATGGATGGATTTTTCTTAACTTTTTATTAGAGATATCACTAACAATTGCACTGATTTAAAAACTATTTTCTTAGGTTTTTGATATAAGAACTAATACAGAAATGCAAATCAGTTCACTCCAAAAAAATCACAATATTCCTGAACATGGTAAGTTACAGGGCAGTAAGAGGACTGTAAAAGGATTACATTCCAAATATATGAAATACATGCCTGTGTAATCACATAAAGGTCCTTAAAATTTTCTTTGGTAGCTGCTATGTCTTCATGACCAGATTATATTAACCCTGATCCCCTGGAAACATTGCAAGTCATCTTTAATTCTTCAGACACACAACTCTTCCATTTTTGCTTGGGAAATGTTGTTCTCCCATGCCATGACACTCAGGGATACTATAAATTGTCTTCCTCTGACCTAGGAATGACAGTGGACCCTTCCTCCTCAGAGCTAAAAATGAATTGACAACCACTTTACTCTAACAGGCTGGGTAGACAACAATTTGCTCTTTCCCAGATACATAGCTCAGATGCAGAATGAATCTTCTAGGCTAGTTAGAATGGGCTAACTTTCTAAGCTTTTTTTTTTTTTTTTTTTTTTTAACTAAAATATACTGTTCGCCTTTGTTGCAGTTAATCCTGGGCCTTATTTTCTGGTTGCCGCTAACACCCTCGCCACTTTCACAAAAAAGTTTTCTCACCTGACTGTTGTAGTGCCTCAAACTCAGATTGTCCAGTCTGGCTGGGGTTACGTGAAGAAGTTCAGATTTTAACAACTACTGGCCATCCATGCTGCTTTACAACAGGAGCACAGGCTAAAATTTTGACTCTCCATTAGTGCTTCTTGAAACAATCCTCTGAGGACTGAACACTTCTGATATTCTTTTCAGTATGACGGCTCATATCTGGGCATCACTGACCAGGTCAGTCACAGGCACTTACCATGAGAGTTAAGGCTATTGGGTAATGTGTCCATGAAGACTCCTGCTAGGACCATAAACCTCTGAATTAAAAACCTATTCAAACACATGCTGCATCTTTTCATATTGTACTAGATTGTGTTTTGGATTAACAAATGTCATTGCATCCATAATGTGCCAGTCATACTGTTGAGACTTTCTTAAGAAAACAAGAGAAGTGACAAACTACCTTTCATTAAATGAAAATACAGAAGTTACATGGCAGTTGGAATATCACGCCTTAGTCTCGAGCAGTGCATTTCAAGAAAGAAGAAACAGTGAGAGGCCATAGGAAAGCAACAAGAATTAATGATTCGAAGTACAAGAAAAAAATAACCATTTTTTTTCTATAAGGAAGAAAACAGGAAATTGGGATTGGTTAAGAGAAGAACACACTGAAAACATGACTAAGAATCTTGAATATGTAAAAGTCTGCTGCAAAGAGGAAAATAAATTCCCTGTAACTCTGCTGTGCAAAAAGTAACAGGTTCAAGTAATTTACTTTCAGCAAGTTTAAGATCAGAAATCAGGAAAAACTTTTTAATGGGAAGACTATTGAAATGCTGGAATAGATTACTTGGGTAAGTAATCATAACAAATCTTTATGAAGACAGGCAAGCGTTCATGAAAAAAGAGATTTTATTGATCCTGGCTTTGAAGGAAGAGTGACGGGGTGGGCACGACACCTTCTTGGAGGCCTTTTCAACTGTATGATTCTATGCTGAAGTAACTGAAGAAATGTAGCTATGTAGTGACAGTGATACCATATTACAGTACCACTTGCTGTGGGATCTTGACTTGGAATGAAAGTCATATTCTGCAAAAGACTTAATCAATTTCTTCATGTAGACAATCACCTAGATTCTGATACAATCTTCTAGCTATGGATCACCTAGCTACATTGATCTAATCTGCAGCTACTTTATTCAACAGTTGAACGATAATTACTTTCAGGACTGGACTACACATAAACATAATGTCGAATCTGGTCACGGTATATAGCACTTTGTTCGCTAAAAGGAATAACTTAGCAACTTGTCCCATGGCCTTTAAGGCCAGACAACACTAGCAATAACTGCAAATAGCACCGAATTCCAGCTGTAGTCTTTGGTGGAAATTTTTTAAAGAAATCAGCTTTAAAATATTTTGCTGCAAAAATCTAGATCTACTCAAAATTCGTAATCCCATATCTGCACTTGACTATCAAGTTGGGATCTTTAGAGGGTGTTTTTAAACTTAAGCCTAAAACTTATATTGGTAGACCATCCCTAATAATTAGAATCACAATCCTGTAAACACTGCACAAGAACATGTTTATTTCAGAGTGGTCTTTGGAGAGTTAATACAAAATAAATAAATAAACTTCTCGAGTCAAATATTTTGTTTCCAGTAAAAAATTATGATTTTTCTAATGTAAGAATTCAGGACAAATGGACAGATGCCAGTCTGACTAGCGACTAAGTATGGAAAAAGTAACATTTTCCAACCTCATTTCAGTATTCTTGGGTTTTATTGTATAATATGCAGCATACAGAAGTAGATAAATTACATAACCGTGCACATTCCCTACATGCAAATCACCTGACATAACACCACGTAAACGATCCACAGAAAAAAGAACAAACCTGCATTATGATTCACGTTTTGAACAGTGAGACTAAAATGTTCAAAAAATAACATATTTTCTATAATATGTATACAGTAAAGACCATGACAGCTGAAATAGGTACAACAGCAATATAGCAAGCATCAGGTGTTCTCAAAGTTTCTACACATAACAAAGTAGCTCCCATTCAAAACACTCTGATTTGACAGAAGTTACAAATACCTGTGCTTCAGACAAAATCCTTTAAAACACATTTAATCTCTCTTGCTGGTGATTGCTCTCTGACGGTGTGTACATTATTGCCTTTTTCACAACCTTTAAAAAAGAAGCACAAAACGCAACTCCACCTCCACTCTCCGATAAGTTGAAGTTGCCAGAAACACAACTCCAATGTGAAAAGAGACCCCGGTTTGGCCCCTTGGGCTGTCCGCATCGTACTCACCATGGTGGGCTAGTTTTGAAGACTTTCTTCCCCTCCCCCTGCACCTACGCACAATGAAGGAGAATGGAGAGCAGTTTCAGCATTAAATTTGAACTTCCCTGCTTTTGTTAGCATGAATCACCACCTTAACATTATCTCAACTGTAGACTTTTATCTGTGAATATCTAAGCCCTGTCTTGTGGAAAACTAATTACTGAGCCACTGAGAGGCTTCATAATGTCCTGCATTTAAGTCCTGAACATCATACATAATGCATAGGAAGCAGTCTCTGCACTCTGATTACAGAACACTGTCATTAAGAGAGCAAATTAAAGATGTGAATAATTCACTGGCTGAGCTTATTGTCACTGCTGCATTGTGAAATTAGAATTTCTAATAAGTACTGCAATTTTTTTAACCCAATTAACACAGAGAACATCTTGAGTCTGATTAGTACAATAAAAATTATTACCTTATTCTTTTGCTTCACAACAGCCAAATTAAATACTGTACTTAATTATGCAGCATTCATCGCTTCTGTGCTAGAAATAATAATAATTAAAAAAATCTCACTATCGCTTTAATATGACTTCCAATATTTAGAGTGCAACTGAAAAATAGAGCATACGTATCTCCAGCACAATTTCTTATCGCAAAGTTACTGGCTTTTTTTTTTTTTTAAAGACTTTGAAAATCGGTTTAATATCAGCAGTCGACCATGATGTCACTGCTGAAGTCCTCTCTGGAAACAAAAACGTATTTGAAAACAAAACCCCACAAAACGACCCTTACAAGCAAGCTCTGAATATATATTGTGAATTAACTTTCTCTGGATTGATGTGAAGACAGAAAAAAAAACATTACCACTTACTGACTTCAAACTGAATACACAAATACACAAACATGGAAATATATAAATATATATATACACCTTGTTTCAGAAAAATGCTTAGGAAATATACTATGAAAAAACAGGAGCTGGATCAGCTCTCTTACCTCAGTTCCCTCTTGGCATGGGATAGATAACATCCTTTCATCCTAGAAAGGAGAAAAGTCCAATTCAACATCCAGCATGTTGATTTTCCCCCACACGGTGCCTGCTGCCATGTTAAATAAAGAAAATGATCACTGAGGATGCAGCTTTTGTCTCCAAATATTTTAATACTGCCTTTTAGTGTCAAGGACCCCAGGAACCTTAGCACATCTGGCAGCAGACACCACTGGCTGCAGCTGCTGCAATGGGCTTTTTCCTCAATCCTATTTCATTTCCAGCTCCTCTTTCTTCCCCATCCTGGAGAAGTTTAATCACCGAGCATGGGTGGGGAAAAAAAAAAAAAAGAAAAAAAAAAGGAAAGGTGGCATTGCAATCACGAGCTTTCTTGGTTTTGTCCTAGAGACAGGGACTGCAGCAACCACCTTGCATCTTTGTCTAGTTATTTTAGCATGTGTGTGCAAGAGGGGAGGAAAAAAATAAAAGCTGAAAATTATTCACGCATAATGCAATAGGCATAAAGAGAGACAAAAAGACAGAGAGGAAGAGAAAGAGAGGGGAAGAGAAAGAGGGAGAGAAAGGGAGGGAGAGAGGAAACAGAAAGACTCAGAGAGGGAGAGGGGGCTGTCAGTGCAGATAAATCTGCATATGGAAATCAGGGTTATCCTGGGTACAGTTTTATTTAACCATGATGTACTGTTTTTTTAATTAGACAGGAATTTAAAGAAGGAAATGAGAGTTTCTTACAGACACAGGAGCAAACGAAGCATTTTTAATCACAGGAGAGTTTTCACAGTAAGCTGTAGCAGCAAGAGCAAAACTTCTTATAGCAACTTTCTTGTTAGAAACAAAAGTTTCATGCACTGCTGCTAATTTACACCTAAGAAAACCAGGCAAAACTGGAGGAGCATTTTCAAATTAAACCAAACCAAGGCAATCCAAAATACTACAATAATTGCTAAAAAGACCCAGAAGCTGCTAGGTGCACAGTACGTGTTTTGAGCCAAGTTATGCCAGCCAGAGGTTTTAGGGCTTTCTCCCTGGCCCCTATTCAGCGGTGACTGTCATACCCAATGAAGGCGCTCCAGCAGATGAAAAAAGCAAAACCCAGCTTGGATTTCAAGTGTGCTAAACGCCGCTTTCCCATGCTTGATGAGAATTGCTCCTGTCTCTAGAGGGAAGCGGTACCTGACAGCCATGGGAAGGTTGGATGAGGGTCTGCAAGGCACCAGGGGAGACCAGGGACCTCTTGCCCGTGGCTGTGAGGAAGCATGGGGATGAGGGAACCGAGGTGGCTGAGGAGAAGGAAGATGAGGTTCAGGTCCAGGCTAGAGGAGGAGGGAACCACAGAAAGGGAGCGGACAGCTGAAGGACAGGAAGATTAGGGCAGCAACCTGATCTGGGGCACTTACTAGCGGTGGCAAGATGGTGGCGCTCAGGTGAGAAGTGGCCAGAAACAACTTGTGGTGGTTGGGACCCACCGAGGGGAGCTGCGAGAGTGCTGTGGGCTGAGGCGGTTGGCGGGGGGGAGGACGAGGGGGGCGACTGGCGGGAAACCCCACCTAAATTACAAGAAACGGACGAGTAAGACGCACATCGGGAACGAACAGGAGCTGGGAAATGGGGCAGCAGTATAGGTGAGAGGAGGAAGGGGGATTTACGCTGAGGGGGAGCGCGGCGGGGCCTGCCGGCGACGGCCCGTGCCTAAACAGGCCCTACA
>NW_009649228.1:2022922-2077921 GCF_000708025.1 Charadrius vociferus | reverse complement strand
CAGCACGGCGTGCAGGGCACGGCGGCGGTTGCGGGGGTTGCGGCCGTGAAGAGCTGCCCCTCTTGTACTGTTGTTTTTCCCAGTGTTTTCTATCGTGTGGGGCGATTTTGGTACCCTAAATCAACCAGACTTTCCTTAGAAACTCGACTAAATTAGGGCATGGCCTTTAGCTGCTTATTTCTGCCTTGCCAGCTGTGCTAACACACCTGTACATAGGGCCCTGCTGTAAACTGAAGCACTGGAATCATCCTTTCCCTCAAGGGTCGCACTGCTGCTGCTGCACAGCCGACTGCACCGCAGGAATGGGAATGAATGGGGAAAAGTAGGACAGAAACGTCTTTTTTTTCTTTTTTTCTTTTTTTCTTTTTTTTTTTTTCCCCGCTTGAGCTTGCTTTTCAGTCAAGTCTCTGCATAACCAACCTCTAGGCACGGTGTGAACTGGTTTCTGCCAGAACTGTATCAAAAACTGCCAGAGTTGAAACTTAATTTAGAGTTAATAACTTTAATTATGTTTGTATATTACTGTAGAAGTGAGGCACCTTTTGCCTAGTTCTAGTTTTTCAGTATGTCGTATAAAATGTTAATTCACTAGTGTTAAGTATACAGTGAACTTTCTTTTGGACATGATCTTCCTTCTTTTGCTTTTGCTTCTCTTTTTTCAGATTACTGGGAAGTCAGACTTTTTTAATAGAAACTTCCAACTTGAGCTATGTCAGAATCATTTTCTGAACTTTAAAACTTTAGCATTTCAGGGTTCTGTAATTATCATGTGGGATGTATTTACTGCTTCATAGAAGGAACATGACCTGTAATATTGCCTTAAAGTCATGGACAACTGGGAGCCTGTAATGCATGTAACAATGAGAAAATTATTTGAAGAAACACTATGAGTGTGTCTTAATTTATCATTTTATTTTCTGGATCAGGTGTAAACAATGGACAATGACTTCGTGGACTATGAGTGTGTCTTAATTTATCATTTTTGGATCAGGTGTAAACAATGGACGATGACTTCGTGGCTTCCTCCACACCCCCATTTCTCACTGAAAGCTTGGAGATGGCAATGGAGGTGGAGAATGAGAACTCAAAGCCGCCTTGTTTCTCCTGTGCTTTTGACAACCAAAATGGAGGGAGAAGCTTCTCTGCAGACTCTTACTTAGCAAGTGGGTCTCTGAAGAGGTATGGGTTTTTTTTAAGTTACAAATATAATACACTTCAAAGATGTTCTTTCCACTGATGTTTGGTGCTTCTAAACGCTGACAGGGTTTCCAAATCAGTTTGTTCTACAGCAGTTAGGATCCTGAAATCAAGTTGGTGGTATACCTAAGCAGGAAGGGCAATTGTGTTGATACACTGCTTCAGTGTTCTTGCTCCAGTTCCTAGCTTGGTGAACTTATAGATATTGTAAAGGACCTCTTACAGGCCTGTTAGGTATCCAAGACCTCTTAAATTTCTGAGGAGGCTCCAGCACTGCTTTTCCCAGTCATACGCTCTATTTGATGCTGGCTCTTTCTTTCTTTTCCACGTGATAGAAACAAACCTCCACTGCCCAGCTTCCCCGGAGCGCTGGGACTGTCCTTTGTAGCTTTAAGGCCATCTTTCTCAAAGCTCTACCTCTGCATGCATTCTGGATTTAAGGTTTGGAAGTCACATACATAACAAGCAAGTATTTTCCATGAGATCCTAAAATGATACTATGGTTTAGTTAATATCTTCTTTACTGCTTGTGATCCAGCTTAGTTTTCTGTGCCATTTACTGATCCTTCATGGATTGTCTTGTTTTTCCTACAAAAGCATAATCTGTCTTTCTGTCCTAGTACTTCCTTTATACCTTTGAATTGAAGACTTAGTTACTGTGGGTTTCTCCTGCTAAGCCTCATATTTTGTGTTGTTTCTTTGGGGTTTTTTAACCTTCATTTCCACAGCCTTTTCTGTAAAGCCTTAAAGAGTGTTCCATTGCACCTCTCCCATTCCCTACCTTATTTATCATCTTTTTTTTTTTGTTGCTGGATCAGAGCCCATTAATTCAAATTGTTGTCAAGTAGAGGATTGAGAGAGCCTTTGTCTGCATGAACATACCAGTAGTAGATTCTACACTGACAAAGAAGCATTAAATGACAGAATCAATTTCATGTGAAAACTCACTGTTTCCCAGATCACTAGAGTCATGGTAATACTGTTCTCCTGTTGTTTATTCATCTTGTCTACTTGGATTGTAAATTCTTGGAAAAGCCTGCATGTGAGGGACTCCTCTGTCTTGATTATATAGAACAGGAGTAACTGGATTTAATTGCTAAAGGCTTCAAACCAGACCAATGTTTAGGTAGTTACCAAGTGAACTACAGGTGTTGTGGGAGGTTGAGCCAATTATTCAGCAGATGCTCTTTTTGCCTCTGAGAACTGAATTGGTAATAGTGCATAGTTCAAGAAGAATATGAATTTGGTGTGTAATATAAATAAAACTACATTTTTTTTTTAATTTTTGAAAATAGGAATATTTCTTGCATCTTAGTGAATTCAGCTTCATCTACGCTGAAATATTTTATGGAAGTCAATAGGAAAATTCTGAAATAATTTGTTTTGCTGTCTTATTATACAGCTTGCTGTGGGGTTTTTTTTGAAAGCACATTAGTGAAATATTTTTATATTTGCACAATAGTAATGTTTAAACAGTCTATATGGACGTCTGATTTTTTCCACTTTGAGTAAAATGGTAATTCTGATTATTTCTTTTTTTTTTCTTCAGCCAGAGCAAGGAGTAGTCATGGCCTAGTGTTAGTTTAAGTTATCATATGAAGTCACATTTTGTGACCCTCATCAGTTCACCTACCTAAAAGCGTTTTTATTAATATGCTTTTCTCTATGCGTTCTATATAAATATTATTATATGTATATAAAGGAACAAATGTATGTTCTAGCATTAGTTAGTAGGTATGTAGTGTATACTGCGAAATATTCCAAACATACACTTAGAGTGGAGCATGTTATCTAACATAGCAGCCTCCTCTGTTAAGGAGAGTGTGTATGTTTTGTCTCAGCCTCTTTGTAAGGATGAAGACGCTTCAAGGTGGTAGCTTGTTAATTTTTGTTTGTTTCTAAAATATACTGTGCCCTGTGACTGTATCCTGGTTTTCTGCTCTTGAAGCTAGGCGTTGTCATATTTTATGTACTGTATATTATATTGCTATAAAAGGTGTAACAGGCTGTCTTTTGAGAGCAGTGCTTCACCTTTCTATCCGTAGTATACATGTTGCTGACATATTGATAAAATATCAGTGATACATAAGCCAGCTGTAGATATTGTATTCTATAGGTTTATTATTGGGGAACATATGACTATTGTTTGCTCTATTTTACAGGGTTTTGCTGAGACTAGATCCTTCTCCAAATGACTATGAAGATGATGTAGTGGAAATGTTTGGCTTTCAGTGGGTTACTGAAACGGCATTAGTTGAATCCTGCGGGCTTCTTTTTGGATTACTTAGGTATGTTGATGTTCATGCATTTTATAATTAATCCACTTCTTAAATTATACCCACCTTAAGTATGTAACAAACTTTTCAAGTTTTCGGTAGTTAAATCATAAAATAGACTGTGGGCTACTCAGTGCATCCAAAAAGATTATGCTGTCTATCTAAGACTCCAGTAAGTGATGGATAAGACAAAGATGGAATTATGGGAAGAAGTAAATTTTGTGTCACAGATTTTTAATATTATGGGACTTAGTAATAGGTTTCTAAGCAGCGTGGTGCGTATTTTAGCTATCACCGGGTAAAAATTGTTAAGTTTAGTAATTACAACAGTGTTGTGATTAATTTAGCAGGCTCTAGCTTCAGAATATGTGAATAAACTATATAAGATTTCCTTGAATGAGATTGTGCTACTGATATAATTGAAGTTGTCTTTTGAAGATTTTAAGTCCTTTTTTTGTGCATGAAGAAAAGTGGAGGTTAAAAATCAAATACTGTAAATGCTGGATGCGGCACTTCCTTCAATTGTTTGGATTAGGATAGCTTCAGCAATCTCTTCAGATACAGTTACTCAGTGTTTGACTAATTCAATGTAGATGTTTAATCTGGTCAATGCAAATACACAGATCACCGATAATCCTCTTTGCTACTGATAATCCTCAGGACGTACAGCACATACAGAGAGTGGATGGGAGAGGAGCTTTTGTGTGATTCCACAAATATATGTGGTATATTCCTTTGATTGTAGTGGATTCTTCCATCCCTTTAGGTTATCACCAACAGCATGAAGTGAAACATCATTAATAGGGTCTGGCTTATAGAAACACGATGGCATAGATGACCAGACTTACATTAAAACCAGTATTATTTATCTTTGCTTGTTTGATGCAAGCTTTGACTTCACTGTGATTTTAAAAAAAAATATTTATAAATATGATATAGAAGGAGATCAGAGGATAACTTAGTTAAAAGAAACACTGTATCCCTTTCTGTATTTAGTCCGATCTGTTTATTAACTGTTTATTAACATGAAATCACTGGACAGTGATGCAGTTGATCTCTTGAATTAAACAAGTTGGGTTTTTTTTTTCTGTAATATAAACTGCTCTGTGATTGTAATAGAGATGAACATAAGGTATAATACATTCTGTTGTGGTTTTTCAGTTATTCAAGCTATGCATGTTTTAAAACCTACCGAACTGGTAGGAATAATGGATTTCAGCTAACTCTTGGCTATGAGAATTTGGTTGCTAAGCTGTCTTTTGGTGTGACAAGTTCTTCTGCAAAGATATTCTCTCTTTCAGTTCATTTGTTCAGTCATAAAATGGAACACTTCCATTTATAGACCAGTTGACAACTGAAAGTAGGAAAACTCCTTTTTCCATTGTAGAAATCATATGTGTTAAGTACAAGTTATAATGATTCTTGAGGACAAGGTGCCTGTAAACAGTTCAATTTATAAAGTACAGATAACATCTATGTTTGAATGCATGCTTACAGAAACCTGATATTTTTTAATGTGTCTGTAAATATTAAAGATTGTTATTTAATATTTTTAAATATTGTCATTAATAATATTACACAGCAGAACTGCAAGTTAAAAATGTTAATTGCACTTTAAAAAGAATTCTTACCTGTGATTTTTTTAAATGCGATTGAAGATGTGTGAGTCAAAGTAAGAGCTATGTAACCATTTAAGTGGGTATAGTAAGACAATATATCTTTCATTCATAAACAGAAGTACCAGCTTAACTGTCAGAATATTTATTTGCAAATCGAATGATTTAATGATTAACAACCACAAGGATCAATCTTTGAGGTACAAATGCAAATTGAAATTAAAATGACTTGTTTAACTGATTATATCATTGTTATGCTTCTCATGCCTGGTTTGTGCTTTTATTTTATCAGCCCACTATATTCTGTCTTTTGTCAATTCAGTGGAGGGTCTTTTTTTTTTTTTTTTTTTCCTGTGTGGCTCCTTTCTGACACTCTCTCTCTCTAACCTTCAGCCTCAACAGCCCTCTTTCATAAAGTCCTCCTGCTTTAGACTTCCTTCCTTTCTACATGGTTGAAATACTTGAAAAGTTAATGCAGAAATTCAGCTTTGATTTCAAAACAAAACAAACAAACAAACAAAAAAACCCACAACCCACCTATATGAAGGTAATATTGGGTAGCTGACAGGATTTTATCCACGGAAGGAAGAGCTAAAGGAGATAATTTTAATGTGTGCCTGCCCTTTAATATGCAGGTTACAACCTGGGGTTTTGGATCCTTGTAGGCATTTCCTAGTTTTCAATTTATTTTATTTTTTTTTCATAAGAACATTTGATCTGGGTTGGATCCAAGTATCCTGTTTTGAATCTTTCAGTAGTTGCTGTTTTGACTGTATAAGAAATGAGGCAGAGAGCTCCTTCCTCAATTTATGCAGCATTTTCTTTCAAAAGTCTGTCTTACACGGTTGTGCTTTTCATGTATTCAGTTTAGTACACGTTATCTCTGTGGAGACTATTCTTGAGACCACTTGAAAATAACAGTTGTTGCAGAATATGGCTGAGTACTTACCTATGTTACAGCTTCTTTTAATTTTCATTTGCAGTGGCAGTTAGCAGCTTCTTTAAAAATGCTCCTTCTCCCCTCCAAAAATGAACTGAGCTCTAACTTTTCTAGGACACTTTCTCCTTTTACTCTACTATATTTGTTGCTGTTTATCTTTTGTGCTCAAGTTAAACATCAGATCACCCTAAGCAGGAAGTGGGAATTAATTCACAAGTGAATTAATTTAGTGTATACTAAGTGTATGCCACGAGGACTAACTTTCAGGTTTATTCTGTGGTCAGATACAAAGTTGAGTTACACTTATGGAAAGATCAGTTAGAGGGAATGGCTTTTGGGATTTTTGTTAGTGATTGTGGTTTTGCTTCCCCTGATAGCTAATTTTGTATTTGTCATTACTGTGTTTGATGTTTTAAAAACAAGCAAAAATTCTGTCCATTGTCATCCCTTCATGCTTGGATGTGTCTGTTGCCTTCTGTTACTACTCTTTCCTAAGTTACATTTCTGTAAGCTTTTTCAGAAATACAAAGCAAGGAACACTTCTCCCCTCTCTCTGTTCTGTTTAGACCTTACTGAAATGTAGTTAAACAACTTCTACCTATATAAATACCATAAACCTTTGTATTCCTTTAATTAGGCAACAGATATACAGACTGGAAAACCTAGTTCAAATGAGTTCATCTGATTTTGGTAAGTTTAACACGTTTAATTTGACATTGAGATAGCTGTCTACCTTTTCATTATGGAGGTATATTATCACAGATCACACTTGTGCTTTAACTCTTGACCATGTAAGGTATTGTGGAAATAGATAGTAGAAATGTTGTCAGTTTGGAATCACAATACCATGTAAGGTATTGTGAAAATAGATAGTAGAAATGTTGTCAGTTTGGAATCAGATCTGCCTGTGTAGTAGGTGCACAGGGCAATTCTGAACTTAGTGGAGAATTTCACATTAATTTGACTTGAGCCAAGATGTCACTCCTAAGGTAGAATTTGGCAAAACTGTTAACTTGTTTAATTGAAAATGGAACTATTTGTAACTATTTTAGTTACAAAGGTAGTGGTTGGGACTTTTTTCAGTGTTCTCTTGGCTTACATTTAAAGAAGCTAGTTATATTCACTTAGTTTAGTTATTTACAAACTTAATTTATCTTTGCTGCAGGATCAATAAAATGAGATCACTACAAAATGCTTTGTTTCAATTAAATACTAAAGCATGAGCAGCAGTATGTTTCTGAAAGATTATTGCAGCCTTGGGCTTATTGTAAGTTTGAAGGCTGAATTACTATCAAGTTGGGAAGTTCAGTAATTACTCAGAAATAAACTGACTGTAGTATCTTCTCATTGCAGATAAATTGTTAGTGTTGTAAAAGTACAAGTGAATATTTTTACACATGATTATTATTTTGGTTTGATATTGTCATGCTCTGCCATTTAAATCGTTGGTATGAATTTATCATCAAGCTTCTTTCATATGCTTTTGTTGATTGTATCTTAAAAGTCTAATTTTGCTGACATTTAGTACATAAGTGGAAATACCCTTATTTTAAATTACATTTGAAATTTTATATGGTAGCTGGACACCAATAAGCTGTTCTGTAGTTCTTTTTTCCCTTAAATTTACACATCTGCTTGGTTCTCTCCTCTGTATCCTGTTCTTCGTCTTGTCAAGTAGACTAGAAAAATAAACTGTTGAATTTTATGCTTTGCACCAGCCTTTCTTTGTGACTTAAAGCAAGTCACTGATACATCTGTGACTTAGTTCCCCCTTGACACAAGCAGGCTAGTAGTAGAGCAGTGTCATGAGGTTTAAAATATTTAAAATAATCAGGCACTGCGATGTTAGGTATTATTGATGTCTTAGATAAATGCGCTATTGCCACTGTTTAAAACCTCCACTTAGTTGTGCATATATGTTTATACAGATACCGGTATCATCCATTTAATTTAATTTCCTACCAGTCTTAATGAGCTTTGGAGACTTTGTACTGAGAACTGTGTAAAATCTTTTCTTATACTCTGTATTGTTTTGCCTTTTTTTTTTTGTGAATGCCTGATCTGTTCATAACACTGTTGTTCCTGTTTTGTTCCACTTATTTCACAGATCAATGATTTATGACAGTACGCAAAAGTCTTGTAGTGAAATACTATAAAACTTTGCTTAAACAGAACTTCTGAGAACTTACAATAACATATTTGTAATTGCTAGAAAGAAGCAGTAATATCCATAAATAATTCCATTAGAACAGAGTGATTTGAGCCTCTAAACCATGGCAGATCCTATGGCTTCTTAACTGGTGGGGGTAGGCTGTACACTGGAATATTATGGTACTTGTACCAGTTGATTTGCTTCACTCGGTGAGTGTTGTTGCTTAAAAGATATTGAAATAGGCTTATATGCACAAAACTTTATTTATGGAGTCCATAGCAAGTTGCATACTTGAACTTCAAGGTTACCTGGAGGGGATGGGGAAACAAAGGGGACAGAGAGAGCAAGATAAGGAAAGGGAAGACACCCCAGTGGCCAGCTGGGGAGAGGAGCAAAGGTGTCTGCCTTTCCCTGGACATGCAGTCCAGTGCGGTAGGTGACAAAGGGTTTTTGCCACACATCTCCTCTGTCATGATACACTTTCATCAGGGCCTGCTCAAACTCTTCACTTCCTGTTCCCATTTATGATGCTCTTAATGATTGACTCATGCTTAATCAGGTACAAGTGTTGCAGGCTGACTGGTTGCTAAGCATTTGTGTATATGTATTACTGGGCAGTAGTTATTGGGTATTTAAATGACTTTATCTGCTTTGTTATGCGCTGCTTCATCTTTCTGTAATATAAGCTGAAACCTACAAGGCAAAGTGTAGGAATAAATAAGAAGTGATTCTCACACCACTGGCAATAGCTTCCAATGTATCTCTGCCGTAATGATGGTGTTTGAGCTGGCAAGTGCAAGGTAAGGAGGGTAACAGCATGAGAACAACAGCTCAGAGAGCAAAGGAAAGGAAACATATAGCTGCAATAAGTGGCTGAAAGGATACAGAGCTGCAAGTGAAAGGCAGGCTACAGGATTGTGAATGGAGGGCTCTTAACGTTGCACATCTTGAGACACTGCAACAATGTGATGCTTCCTAGGAAGAGCAGTTACAAACCATGTTTCCAAATAAGTCCACCTGCTTAAGTCCCCCAAGAGAAAAAGATGCTGAGAAATTTTCACACATGTCTTTTTTTGAAGGTGTCTTGGAAGCAGACAGGGGGTAGGGCTCAATGATTTCTTCTAGCACTGACTGCTTGCCTCTGCCGCGTTTCTTGAGGGACTGGATACCTTCTTTTCCATCTGTATCTAGATATGCGCCTCATGGTAACATAAAGAATGGATCCCTCTGGCAAGATGACATTTAGAAATGGGTGTTTGCCACCAGCCCCCTCCCAAGTTGTCCTCAGAAAAAAGAGTCGTTTTCCAGTGGTCTGGTTTAATTACTGTGGAGAATGTATATGTTACATGAGTCATGGTGTGGACACCTCTGCTTTAAGCTATTCATCTCTTTTACTTCAGGTCAAGCTGCAAACTTGCACTCTGAAGCAGAGAGCATCAGGCATCAATGTATTGAGTTTTTGCATTATGTGAAGGTTTTCATCTTCAGGTGAGATTTGCACACAATTTACTAGCTTACGTACTAAGCTTTGCGTAGCTACTTCTTACCTGTTTTCTTATTGTGTGTATGTATGTTCAGGTATCTGGAACCTCCTAAAGTGGAAAATGATGGAATGCTGCATCCATATGAAGAACTAGAAGCACAGTTACCATCAGTGTTGGTGGAAGAGCTTCATGCTTTGACCATGCACATTGGTCACCTTTGTGAACTCCCTAGTAGTGTCCTGGCAGCATTTACTATTCAACATCAGGCAAAGGTTGATGCCTTTTATAATTTTATTTTTTTGTGTGTGTGTAAGAGTACATACTCCAAGTTGATAATTTTTGGCTGAATAAGAACGAATCTTTCTTCAGGCTGAAACTGAAGTTACACTTTATATTTTGGTTTTTTTATCCCTTTATTAGCTAAGTGCCATCCCATACTTGGCAAATACAACTAATGAGCTGTGGATTTTTTATTTTTTTATTTTTTTAATTTACTTGTATGTTTTATAGCTTTTAAAATTCTTCCTGCACTATACAAGTGATAATACTAGTTACAGGTAGATAAGTAGTCTTGAATTAGTGTAGCATGTTTAAAAAAATTCCTCTGTTGTTTGTCCTTACTAATGGTTAACATTTCTCAGCTTCCCAGTAGGAGGGACACTTTTAAAAAAATACATTCTGAAATCTGACTCATAATAGGAGGTGATCATGCATATAAACACTAGTGAAGTATACACCATTGATTTGTGCATACACATAATAACTAATGCTTTCAAATATTTTTGAAAGAAAAAAGGAATTTCAGTCTTATGCTGTAAAAACTAGGATCTGGAGAGGGATGATCCACTGAGAAGCAGCATTTTGAAACTTTGTTTAGCTTGTCAGTAGGGCCACTGTTGAGCTGATGGAAAAAAAAAAGTAATTTCAAGTAAACTTTAAGGAAGACAATATTGAAATTTTGGAATCACTTTAAAAGCATGCTTTACTTCCGCAGTTTGTGCGCTACCTAATACTATTCTGGCAAGCTTGAATCAAGACATTGTGTTTAAATTGTAGTTTAATTCAGATTAAAGATTTCATGAAAATCCTCTACAGACAGAATTGATTGTCATGAAGGTTTTTTGTTTGTTTTCTATTTTTCTTCTTGAACTGAATGGCATGTTTGTATGTTACAGTGTATTTGATCATAGTTATCCATAATGTTCATTGCAGACAAAATGTATGCCCATCTTCATCTGTCTTACTACAGTATCCTGAATTTGCTAGAATTTTATTGTTAAAAATAAATAAATGTGTGTATTTCTAATCACAGGTCTTTCCCCCATCATGGCATTTACTACACCTCCACTTGGATATTAATTGGCTAGTATTGGAAGTTCTTCATGTACTAGGTGAAAAAATGATGAGTAAGTATGCAGGGGTTTTTTCTTGAACTTATTCTTGTACATACAACTTACTTAGATTTCTCATCTTAATTTGTCCAGAATAATTTACTACTTTTTCTGGTTTTTAAGCATAGCTATATTTAATTGGGTAAACTCAAATATGGTGAAGACAGGTCCTCTGTGAATCTTAAAGTAGCTCAAATTAAATGAAATAGTATTAGGAATTTGGTCTCTCAAAACTCGATCAGGATTATGAAGCTTATTCTCAACTGATGCTTACAGCGAACTAAACATTTAATAACAATACACTTTTTGACATCACAAATAAAAATGCATTTGCAGAGATCCAGAATGCATAACAGCGAACAGAAATATTATGAAAACAATGTAGGAAAAGTGTCCAAGGATGGACCAGAACAAAGAATCTTAGAACAGAGAATTTGCATTGTTAACCATATGGGACACTAAGAAAATACTGGGAAAAGGAAGAAGCCTCAGTCAGAGGAGCTTGTAAAAGTGCAGCAAGAAAAGGGCAAGGCAATACTTTTTTTTTTTTAAAGGCTTTAAAAGGGCAAAAAGTAGATTGATAAGAGTAAGCTGTTCATAGAAGCTAGATAAAAAAGGTCATAGAATGCAATTGAAGAACCCAACTTCAAAGTAGTTCAGTTTGCTGAAGAAGAATTGTTAAAATACAGAAGAGAACTTTATTTGCTCTGTCTATTTTTCATGTCCATGCTAGCAGAATAAATCACAAAAATGTATTTTCTTCTATAACCATTGTGTCACTACAACCAAACCTTCTGTACCACCACCCCCCAGTTGTATAAATTACCAATGTAAGTTCCATATAGGAGTTGCAACAGTTAGAGTAACATTGAGGTCTAGAAAGAATGCACTGTATGTTTAGCCCAGGTAACTGGTACTGAATCTGAACTCTTGGATTAGCTTTCGCCTGCTCTGAGTGCTGTCACAACACAGCCTTGCTTGGATTAATGCATCTTCACTGTTTCTGCTTGACTCTTACTGGATAATGTGTGGGTTGGCTGTTTGTTCTATAATTCTAAGGTTTTTTTTATGATCCGTTGTGGGATAACCTGTTTTCCTTTCTTGGGGCCTTTTGGAGAAAGGATGGGAAAACTGTTTGGAGGCAATTTACTGTCCAGAATTCTATATTTATTTCTAGATAAAGTTCGGAGTACTAATGCAGTAATCCATTTTTGTGAGAGAAAGCTCGTGCTTTTTAACAACACTTAACTAGTCAAGACAGTAGTATCTCTGCATGTATTATCTTGTCTTGTATTCTTATGTGCCTTGCACAATTTCTTACGTTCTTATCTTATTCTGTAAAGTATGCTGAATAGAAACTTCACACTGCTGAGACCAATGGCTGGATAGTGGGTTCAGGGCTTCACCCTGCATTTCCAAGAACAAAATTCAGACTCATTATACATATCTTCTGTTCCACTGATGTCAAGGGAGTTCTGCTCTTGGAAAGCTTGTAGGATAAGATCTTACAGCCTCTTAACTTTACCATTTTATCTGTGTTAATGTCTACAAATGCTCAAGCTGGAATATGATCATGCCAGCTTTTTACATCAACACATCCAAAGGGAAGTGTTAGACCTCTCCAGAATTGTTTGTCATCAAGTTGCGTATCTGCAAAACATGTCATGATTTCAGAACATGCACACTGGCATGTGACAAAGAGGAACTTTCAGATAAATAAATCTTTATTCCACTGGAAAAACTGTGCCAATAAAAGGCTGTAAAGTGCCAAACTATTTTACTGTCAACCAGAATAATACCAGACTTCAGTGTAATAATGAAGGGACTAGCTTGAACTTAGAATGGATGAACTTTCCCAAATGAGTTTCTAAATTAAAATCACATAAAGCTCAACAAACCAATTCTAAGATATTTATAGAATAGAAAAAGAAAAAATAATCTTGTCTGTCTTGTATTCCTACAGCCAAACCCAGGACTAAATAGATCTAATTTTCTTTTGTGTTTTAGGACAAGTTGTATATGCTAACCATTTCATAAATCTAACCGGAGAGAATTTAACCAGTATCAGTTTATTTGAAACACACTGTGGAAGTCTCATATCTGATTTAATAAGCTTGTCCATCAACAAGTATATAAAGGTAACTTTTTTCTTTATGTAGGACATGGGCAGTTAGATGCTTGTATTGGGAACCGTAGGAATTAGATATTGTACCAATGCATAGATGACTTCTTACTGCTAAGTTTTAAATGTTATGTATGGCTTTATATCTCCATGTTTTAAAGAGTGTTATTTGTTAGGAGCTCAAATTGTGTTATATTTATTCATGACCATCTGGCAGTTGAATGAGAGTAATATTGAAATGCGCTGTGTACAGAGCAGAAGTGAGTGCCACATTTTGTAAGTTCAGTGTTCCAGGTTTAATGCCAAACATGGCACAGTCTAAAAGGTTTAGAGATATAGATGCAAAAAAAAAATCTTTTCAAACTCTCTCAAAAGGAACAAAAAGACAATAACTGTAATCCTGGCAGTAAGCTAACTGGACACTTACAGAATGTCATATTGCAGTTTATTGTTGCACTGCTCCTATTGCCCCAACCGCATCTTTCTATTACAACGCTTTTATGTTTGTCAAGGGAGAACTTGTGCTTCTCTTTTTTTTTTTTTTTTTTTTTTATTTTTCTTTCCTTCTGTAGCTGCAGTGTTTTTCTCACATGTTTTGAGCACTCCAAAGGTAGAGTCATAATAGCTCCATATAGATATTGCAGTTTATTGTTGCACTGCTCCTATTGCCCCAACCGCATCTTTCTATTACAACGCTTTTATGTTTGTCAAGGGAGAACTTGTGCTTCTCTTTTTTTTTTTTTTTTTTTTTTATTTTTCTTTCCTTCTGTAGCTGCAGTGTTTTTCTCACATGTTTTGAGCACTCCAAAGGTAGAGTCATAATAGCTCCATATAGGAGCTAGTAAAAGAGCTGCGTAATCTTCTTTGACTGCTTCATTGTGAAACCTGATTTAGATGGGTATGTATGATCCATGAGTGCAGGACTGAACTCTGAGAATAAGTAGCAGTGACCACTGTATAATCTATGTTTTCCTTGTACAAAGACATGAAAAATTGAGTTCCCCTTCTTTCATATTACTGTTTGGGGCAGGGGGGAGGAAATGGCTATGGTAGCGTTTGATAACTCTTCTTTTAAACTACCTTTCTGTTGAGAACTCTGTTACCTTTTAAAACCAGTTTTGATCTATTTAATTATCAGATAATAGTGCAACCTCCTCCCCCATCGAAAGGCAAATGACAGTAATTTTTTTAAAAGGAAGATTCAAATAGTATCTGGTGACCATTGTGCTTGATGGTAGGGTTTGAAATGTCAGATGTTAAAATGACGGATTCGTCCTACTTCCATAGAGCCACATTACAAAGTCAGACGATTGCTTTGCCACTGCTTTCTCCTCAGCTCTCCCTAGGCTTGGGCAGCACAGTTTGAACTAGTTCTATTTGAGATTAATTTCTGAAGTGGAGCTTGGACTTGAGCAGGATCTTCAGCTGGTGCATCCTCTAGCGTGCATTCGTTGCCATGATCCAGTAATGGAAATCATGTCCCTCAAAATTGTTGAAAACACAACAGATACCTGTAATAGATTACATTGACAGCTCATCACTAAAACATATCATTAAGCTTTTGGCTGAGAATATTCACAAGCACAGCTTTTAACATCTCTGGGTATCCTTGGAAGGAGGGACGTATTCCACACTCATATTTTCAGATCTGTTTTTTGGGCAGCTCTGGTATCAAGACGCTTGACTTGGATCTCATACTGAGCCCATTGTGCTCTGTGGTACATTTGGCAGAGAAATATATGTCCTTGGATATCTTTTTATTTTCAGCAGCACATCTCTGGCACTAGAGCTCAATTGCCCCAACAGTACCACAGTTTGAGGTTATAACTCTTACCGAGACACTGAAGTCAGGATGTTACAAGAGGAAATCCAGACCATCTCTGAAGAAAACAATGTCTCAGTTATCCTTAGCGTAACAAATATCTGTGTGGTGTTTTGCTTTGATACTACTAGCCAAACTCTTTCCTGGGTGGATACTGCACATCTTCTGCAGAAGAGATCCTGCTATCTTGTAGAAGAGCACAATAGTAGATGCAAGTAGTAGATGAAGAAACCTAGTTACTGCAACAACTAGTACTCCATGTAAAAGGCTTGAAACTCTCACTTGTAAGATAGTTTGTGTTCCTAATACTTCCATAAAGTCCTCCAGTGTTATAGTGCATCTGTAATAAGACTGCCTCTTTCCGTGGGATCTATTTTGCTCTTTGGTGATGAGTCATAACCAGAGTATTTTTTGAGACACTTCAGTTTTGGGACTTTAGTAGTTAAATAATTAATTTTTTCAATGGACTTCAGTGGTCACACTGATGTTTATCCTCAATATAATATTTACATAAGATTAATTCAGGTTGTTGAGAGATTCCCATAACAGGTCGTCAACTAGAAGCGTGAAGTGGCATAGGCACATGAAAAACTCTAAACAGCATATATGGAAAGCGATTAATAGAATTATTTTAAATATTTTAGTCTTGACCTCATGATGTTCTTAAACTGATTGTCAGGGTCCACCCTGGCAATTTCATAGAGTAAGTAGGGTTCTTTATAGAGAGAGAAAAATAAATTATGTGTCACACTTATAAATTCATATTTCTAATTAAATGTTCAGTATTTAAACCTGATTTAGAGCTGTATGAAAACAGCAGTTGCAAACGTATTTCTCTAGAGGTGGATGATAATAAAAAGTCTCTATAGAATATTATATAGCTTTGAAAATATTGGTGGTGTACTTGTTCTTCTAATTGTGAGTGTGGTCTTTAGTCATTCACTGTTCAGTAATGTCTCTTTCACACAGCTACTGTTGTCACTGGCATTGCGTATTTTGATATAATTTTTATTTTATACCATTAGGTTTCCAAATTCAGAAATGATTCTAAGTACCAATGTGATTTGAGAATAGTTGTGCATGAAAGAGCATGAGGATATCAAAATTCAGCATTCGTCTCATCAGATTAAGGTGTCTAGGGGTTAACTGGGTAAACTATTCACCTTAGGTTCTTTTTTTTGTCAGGGAAGGATAACAACAGTTCTGCAGTGAGTTAGATGAATTAGTCTCTCTAGGTGCCCATTTCCCTCTATTTGCCTTAGAGGAGTGTAAGTTGATCATTAAAACTTGGACTACTCATTGTTTAGGGATAAACTGAGTATGAGCTGCTTTGTCTTGCCTCTTTCCTTTCTGCATTTCTGCCATCATGTCCTTGCTGAAGGTAAAATGTGCTGAATTACACTATTTAAACAAAGCTTTTTCTCACTGTTTTTACCACCTCTGAATACCATACAGTGGATTCATAGGTCCTAAGACAGAGTAAGTAAAGTTTTGTCTATGCTATGATTATTTCAAATACAGTGCTGGTAGGTCTCAAAAACATTAAAGTGTACAGAGAATTTTTATGTATTTAGCGCTTCCTTTTGCTGTTTTGCTTATTTTATTTCACAATTCAGGGAACGTAAAACTGAAAGATGAATCACAAGAAGACTACTTTGCATTTGAAATGCATCAGTCTGAATGAATTTTGTTAAATATGGAATAGTAATCAAATAACGTACATGACTTGAAATATGCTGTTTTCTGCATATTAAAAGAATGCCTTGCAGTAAATTTACCGAAAAGCAGATTTTGTGAAATGTTGTGGGAACATTAACATACTCATGCCAACAAAAACATATTCTACTAGCATTATGCCTCGTCATTAAGGATTTTTCAGTTAAAAATAACAACAATAATCGCTATTAAATCATTTGAAATCCTTTTCTTATCTTCCCAAGAACATCAAGACGATCTAATCAATCATTTTCCCTTTTCCCCACTGTCAGACAATGAATCAGTATTTATTGCAATTCCTTTTCATTTAGGCCTCAGAATCCCATTTTCATTTGATTAAATAATGTTTTAAAGTGGCTCAGGAGAAACTAAGAAATAGTACAAACTATAACTTATGCAGAATTAGGAAACAGTCTTTGTTGTATGATATATACATTTTAGATGTTAATGGAATAACACACTTTCCAATATGTAATTGTACCTATATTATTTAACTGCACCCCCCCCCCTTAAAGAATTATGGATTCTACTTATTCAGCTGCTGGACCACAGAAATAAAGGGTCTCACACAGAGGTAATGGAGGAACACTGTTACATATGCATGCGTGTTTCATATGCAGTACAGTCACCAAGTGTTCCCAGATTGCCATGAAGGCACTCATTCACATATCTGATGATAGAATTGAACTCCATATTTGCTTTAGGAGGATGCATGCTAACTGTGATGCTTTAGGCTGCTGTCTTGAATGTGCATCAAGTTCTGACTCTAGGTTTGCAGTGTACTCTTCGGTTATGACCTAAGGCACTGATAAGGAGTGCTCCCTGTGCTAAGGAAAGGCAAGCAAAGGAGCAGACTGCAAAAGTTGTATGGTAGAACAAAAGAAAAGAAACCATCTTCACCCATTTTTTAAAGTGTTTATTATTATTTGCAATTTATGTGTTATGTCATGCAATGATTCATCTCCAGGTATTAGAAACACAGGCACAGTCAGACCAATGATGCATCTAGCCCATGTTTCTGTCTTTGATACCCATACCTTAACTACCTATACAAGAACAACCTGATTTCTGTTTTTGAGTCTTGTAGTTGCTGACTTCTTTTGATGCCCCCTTATACTTCGATTGGAAGAGACAATTACTACCTGTTTTCCTTCCTTATACCAATATGACTTTATATGTCTCTTCAGATTTTTTTCTGATATCTCCTACCTTCTGCCTGTTCTAGGCTGAAGAGTCTTACTGTATTCAGTCATTCTTTTTACAGGTGCCATTCTCGACCTGTGGTCATCTTTGTCACCCTTCTTTGAACCTTTTCCATACTACTACATCCTATTTTGAATATTAGAGTACCAGGATTGCGTGCAGTATTCAAAGTATTGAATATAGGTGACCATATGATTTTATACAGTGCATAATGATGTTTTCTATTTTGTTCTTTTCCTTTAGTGATGTTTTATAGTGTTTTGATTTTTCTTTCTTGACTGCTGGTTAGAATTGAGCTGATGTTTCTCTGAAAGAATATTAAGAAGCATCGAAACCTTTTGAAAGTCTTCTGAAATAATCTTTATAAAAACCAAAGCTGCCATCTGTGCAATAAGTACTGTTCACTTAGTATAGAATGAAGTACTCTGTAGCAGAATGTTTGTACTGATAGTTGTTTTCTTGTTAATGACAACAGATGTAAAGGTGGACAACACAAGTGAAACTTCATTAGTGTTTAGTGTTTGCACTAGCACTTTGAAGAATAAGTTAGGATCAGGGCCCAGCTAAGGTGGGTGAAATACAGAAAGAAGTTCCAGAGACTTTCTGTATAATTAGGGAATTTAGGCACAGACTGTAAGAAGAAGTAATACTGTGGTATAGACGTGGATCTGAGCCAAAGATAATTCATCAGTTTGTCCATGCTGGAACAGACTTGAAACAAACCAAGGACTTTGAAAAACAGCAAACTGAGGTTCAGACTCATCGTCTACCATTTACTACAATCTTCCTCTTGGTTAGGTTAGTCTGGCACTAAAAGTTTTTCAAAAATCTGTTTTAAAAGGTCTTCATTAAAAAACTCTTATCTGTCTCATGTGAGTGTTGGTGCACCATCACATGTGCATATCATCATTCCATCAGTTTGTAATTTGCCTGTGAAATATCATACTGTGTTCTTCCTTGTGACCAAAGCTTGTCCTTTCACATTGCTTTCTACTGGCATTTGAGAGGTGACATTCTAAAGCAGCTCCAGGCTTTCTCTTATAACACTGAACACTGTTTTGTTTGGGTTTTTTTTCTACATTAAATGACTGTCATCTTTCTTGTTCTCTGTAAAAGCAAATGAATCAATAGGACAGTATTGTAGAGAAAATTGTTAATACATGCTTTATTATTCAACACAGTTCAAATTTACTTTTGCATTTTCTACAGTGTTTCTGGAGCTTGGTGAACAAAACTATAAAGAATATCTTTGAAAGGCCAAGTAGTTCTGAAAGGATGACTGGTTTTGAAACAATTCAGTGTAAAGACCCATTGAGTTTTAGCTGGTGGATTATTACTCATCTCTCATCACTCTACCAGTTTGACCGTAATGGAAATCTAGATGAAAAGGTGGGTGCAATTTTTTTCTAAATACCTAAAAGTTGTTATAATTCACTTAGATCTCTCACTTTGGTTATTTTTGTTGACAGAAAATAATCTATGTTGTAATACAGGAATTTTCACACTCTTTAAAAAACGGTCCTTTAAGGTTGGTAGTGTTAAGGTGTGCTTTGTAGAAGTCAGTAAACATTCCAGGAGCCCCTCATGTATTCATGTTATATACCGTATATTCAGTAGATTAATGTATTAAGGAAATTTGAAATATCCCAACTAGTTAGTGGCACATATACTTAGTGATGTAGCATATGTTTTAAGACTGTCTGCCTGCAGCATAAATCCTTCACTGGGTTTGGTTTTTTTTAGGAAATGAACATATTGGATTGTACCCTATGAAGTATAAACCTCAAACATTGACTGTGTAATTGTTAATACCACTTTTTTCAAAAAAAGTGGTAGCTCTGCTCTGGATAAGATTGCCTTAGCTTTTCTTACTGGCTGGAGCAGGCAAGTCCCCGATTAATCAGGTTCTTGTCTATGAATCTCATTGTGAGGGACTTGTCATCTAGACCCCTTACGGAACGTGTGGTAATGTCACCTGCACATGCTATTGCTGTGCCTGTAAGATTTATGTAGGGTCATATTTAGTAGTGATGCATCAATTTCCTTCATGAGCCTCACTTCAGTTTTCTGCAGTTCTGGGGTCGTGTAAACCCTGACTCTTCTTTCAGTCTCTTACTCTGAGATTCATCCGCCTGGTTTCAAGCTTCTAATCATGAATGGGGAAGGAAGTAGGTACTTACTGAGGCAATCCATCCATTTTGAGAGGTATGAAGCTGCCACTTTTTCTTAATTGACTATAGAGGGAGCTGACTAGAAGCCAAAGAGATACCTAAAGACCCAGAAATTTTTGTGGTTCTTTTTTTTTTTTTTTTTTGTCTAATAGTGGTTTTGGCACTAGGGAGAATCAGATTGTGCCATCTTCTGTCATCTGCCCTTCTGTTCTTTTATCTTTTGCCTTGTAGTTCTGTTTGTTTGGGTTTTTCTTAAATTTTTTTACATTTCAGATGGATTACTTATATTCCTTAGTTTTGCAAGCATCAGCTGTATGGCTTCTTCCAAATTGGGCTTAGTTGCCCTTTCTTGTGAAGTGTCTTTTATTATTTGTAATTTAATAGTGTGTATTAAAACTGGAAAGGTCATACCCTTTTTCTGTTAAAATCTTTACCAAGACTTCCTGTCCTGACTTAAGACGAAGGGTTAAAACCTTGAAACATGTTTATGAACTGCACATTTGTAAAGAGGGAGAGTCTGCTCATATCAGTTGATGAGTTTGTTTTGATAACTTAAAATCCATGCCTTCCCCCTTCATCTTTAGATCTTTAAAAGCATTAGTATATAAACAAAAAAGGCATAAAAAATGTTGAATGCTTTTAATCCTTACTAAAATGAGACTTTCTAATAAAAGTAAGAAGTACTTTCATTGATTTTGATCTTGTAAATTCCCTGATTTGTCAAGGGAAAAAAAAAAAGATAGGGAAGGTGTGATAACTCAGTGCTTGAATACTTAGTTGAAAAACTCACAACCATTTCTGGTGACTAGAGGACTTAATGAATGTGGGATGCTTACGCACAACCATTTCTGGTGACTAGAGGACTGAATGTGGGATGCTTACACTGCTTGCGGGCTGACAGATCCTTTAGGATCCCATGGCAGGCTGCTCATTATCATGTGGTTCAGTCTTTTCTACTAATACCATGGCAAAATGAAGCAACTTCTTACACGTGTGTACAGTGTAAAATTGCAGACCATATCTGATTGTTACGTTGAAGGTTGTCTCAAGCTTCCTTTGCTTTCGCCCTGTTACTACTGTAGTAGGGGAGGACCACAGTCCATATTGTATTTCAGAGGGACACTGGGAAGATAGAATTACTACACTTACCTGCTTATTAGAGGGACTTCGATGGAGGGAAAAGGTTATTCCCAGGTTGAATACAGAAACTAGTGTGAAGCAGGCATTTATCCCAGGTTTCTTATATTTTATGCCGTAATCAAAATGCAGTGATACTGTTTACTTTGATCACTGGATTTTTTTCTCTCTCTCATACTGATACATACTATGTTTTAGCCTTGTGAGAGACTATTTTTTTCCCCCAGGCACTATATTATTTAAATAAGCCAAACAGACGTAGAATGAAAAAAAGGATTCCTGTTGTTCTTATGTTGAAGTAGGAATCTGAGACAGTGACAGGAAGTGACTTGTCCAAGATTAAATAATATTTTTTCCTTAGAGCCCACCTGGGAGAAGAGAACTACCAAGTCTCGATTTGTAAATCATGAGACCGTCCTGTGCATGCTCCTCTTGATTTCAGTAGTCTCTATGTTCAAACTGTTAGCCGTGTTTTGCATTTCTCTGAGTGTGGCTGTCAGTTTGTTGTTTGTCCAGGGATCCCTGTTCTCTTAAGTGCCATGGGTGCTTAAAAAAAAAAATCTATCAGTAACAACAGTGCCTTTTCACACACCACAAAAACGTAATCTGTCTAGACAGTTGATAGTAACCATTTCTTTAGGTCCGCTCCTTCACCCTCCTCTCTTCCCCCCAAAATTACAGTCCCATTCGTTGAACGTTATAAGATAAAGTAGTCCGCGATACAAATTTCTGAAGTCAATGCAATTACATCGGGGCTCAATGTAGTCCTGTTTTGTTGGTTAAACATCTGATGCGATAGCTTCATGACACATGCTTTCTTTTAATTAACTGTGATCAGAGGTGGGAGGGTGATGTGTCATAATGATGGTTATTCATGTGCTCTGTAGCAAAAATTGCCTCTAAGCCTATGTCATCTGTGGAAGATTTTCAATTTTTTAATGTGGTCTGCATGGCCTTGAGGTTATTATGAAAGCTTTTAAAATTCTAAATAGGTTTCAGTCTTGCTTCTTTCTATTTTTTCCCCTTTAGCTCATATAACGTAATTTCAAATATGCAGTGGATCAGAGATATTGAATATATATTTCATACGCATGAAACCATTTTTTTTTAAACTGGAAAATTCTGGCGAGGTTTCCTAGAGACTCTCTTATGAGAGAGGTACAGTACACGTCTCTTTCCATAACCCTACATTCAGGTCCCACTTCACTCTTCTGAAAAGCAGGATTTGTACATTTAAAAACCAAATGGGACCTGATGAGAAAATTTGCTGCTTCTGAACATTGCAGGGGTCAATTTCAATATACTGTGGGCTAGGGAAATATAGGCAGAATTACCTGGGGCTAAGAATGTTTTCCTTTGATAGAATAATCTGAAATGACTACGTGGCAAGATATGCAAACATGGACTTTCAGCTGAGATGCCTAGTATGGCTCTTCCAGGTCGTCAGCTGTTAGTCCTTGCAAAAGTTTCTCCCTGAGAACCCAGAGGGTCTTAGCTCAAGTTTTTGGTTTTAGCAGCACTTCTATGCACTGTAAGGTCTCCAGGCTCTGTTGATTTTAGGACTCTTTGTGGGTGGAGGGAGGATGTTGTGAACCAGCAGGTTTGGAGTAAGAGATGTCGATTCTACATATTATCTGACAAGGATGGATTGTAAACAGTTGCCATGCCGTATTGCGAGTGTAGCAGGGAATACTGTTAGGATGTAGTGGGATTTGAATGAAAAAAGTCTGTTAAAAGATGGAGACAATTGAAGCTAAAAAAAAAGTGCAACAGGTGGTTGGTGTCATTCTCTCCTGAGTTTGTGCTGAACCTGAGTGCACTCTTGTAATCAATTCCAGTTGGTGTTAGGAGTTTACCCTAGATTACCCCAGGATTTTGGAAGGTGATCTGCATACTGCAGCTGAGCTGGAACTTTGGCAATAAACACCTTTTGTATAAAGCAAGAGTCCTTGGACTATGGGAGTGCTAAAAGCATGTTCTGAACAGGCTGATCCAGACATTCGAGGTCTTGTAGCCATTCAGCTCTCTTAACATCTACTCATCGCTGATAAAACTGGCTTTTGAGCAGTTGATTAGCTTTACTTGGAGTCTGCAGTAGGACCATGCCAGTGTGTAGGTATTCACATAACATCAAGCTCTAAAATACAGCAGTCAAAATAAAAATCTGACCTAAATGCTCGCCAGAACTGTCTGGGAATGCTGATTGTGCACTTTCTGGGTTTTACTCGTTATCGAAGTGCTGCCTTTACTCCTTGGCTACTTGTTGATGCAGTGGTCTCTCTTTCTGACAGGATGCTAGCTCTGGTTTCATGATACAAAGGTTTTGGCATCCATAACAGCTTAAGAAGTCCTGTTTACTGCCCTAGGAATGATACGCCCTCTGCTGTTCTAGCACATTTTTTTGTGTCCCTGTTCTATGACCTAGGTCAGGCCCTCCTTCCTTTTTCATTCTTTCTTTCTCTCCTAAGGCTTTGAGTCTGTTCACTGATCTGTGTCTCAAAAACAGAAGGACCGGAGCAGCTGAGCAGTGGCATGCTACAGCTGTGAGGGCAGGAAGAGCAGCTGGCAGGATGAGGAGGAAGCAGTGGGGACTCCTTAATTGATACTGCTCAAGTTCCTCATCGTGAAATCACAGCTTTAGTGTAACTTTCTGCAGATCTGTCCTTTCATTCATAGTTGTTCCATTAGCAGTCTACAGACTGCGACTTGCTACCATCGTCAGTCTTTCAGAATTCTCTTTTTCTTGTCGTGCAAAAATGTAAAGCCACCAAGTAGTCAAATTGTGTTACATAAGTATTAGTGGATCTTTTTAAAGAGTTTATCCTTAAAATTCTCTCAGTACTCTCTGGAGTTCTGTGTGGAATTGTTACCAGGTCACAGCATTAAGTAGTGTTGCCAGTAGCAGAGGAGGATGGGGCACGTTGGTGTTGCTGCTGGAAAGTACTTATATTTCAATTACCAAAGCATAAGATGCTCTTTATTGTAAGCTCTATACAGACACTTAAAGAACAGATAACTGCAGAATAATTTATAAGGCTTAACAGTTGTGACAGTGGAGGGAATGAGTAAGGCAGGACAATGATGAAAGTACGATGTTCACACGTTTGGTTATCTATACAAGCTATGTAGGTAACTGAGTGTAGATGATTTTTGGATGTCCTAGAATTGTAAGCTTGTTGGCTTGGTTGCCTTTTATTTTTTTACTGAGAAATAGCCTTAGTTGCAAAACCTTCTACCCTTTTCTTTCCCACTTTGCCTAAATATATTTTTTTTCTCCCTTTTTAATATACTTTGCCATGAAACTCTTTTACTTCATTAGCGTGGTCTAGTTGATTCAAATGTCTTCCAAAGCTGAAGAATATGAATTATGGGCCATATTTGACCTACCCTATATTTTCTTCTGTCTGTATAAGCCATTACTGTCTGGCTAACTCCTCACCAAATTGGCCAAAACAATCCTTAATGTTTGGCCTGGGAAAAATGAGTTAGAAGTGGGGGTTTTTTTCATTGAAAAGTGAAAAACAAGAAAAGGTGAGATTGTACCTTTTCCTGCTTATTACCCCTTATATCTTCCTTTTTACAGAATATTAAAGAAAGAAATTGTAAGATATACTTAGTGCTTGTATTAATCAAAAATGCCTGAATGTTTTGCTTCTTTACTGAAAGTGAAGGTTGGGATTGCAAATGAGTCGCTTAAACCAGTTTAAATTGCGTAGTCTTTATTTTCAGCTTTGTATTTGTTTTTGAGGCCTAATTTTTAGGACAGATATCAATTACATTCATAAAACAAAAAAGCTGTTTTCAGTGGCAACTACAATATGCTGTCAGGAAATGAAATATTTCTGGAAATCTCTTGCCTGCTTATTTTCATGTTATTGCATAATGATGTATGTGAGGAAAACAAATGCTACTTCATGCTGTTAATCATTATTTTTCAGAAACAAAAGGAATCCAATTGGAAATATGTGGAAGAACTCCTTAAAAAATCCACTGATGCTCAAGTAAGTGTGTAAAGGAAAAAATAACAAACAACCGAAGTGTCAGGAATTCTTTCAGGAAGAGACAGTGTATGAAACAAAGTCCAACTAACAAGTGTATTTTTGGAATTCTAGTGGTTTTATCACAGGTAAATGAACATCCTTGACGTCGCTGAACTATGGCAGTATACAGTCCCCTCCTTGTTGGCAGTTACACTTGCTTTAAAGTAGTTGTGCCTGATGCTAAATTGTCAAATAAAGGAAAAAGATAATTATCCTGGAAGGGTAGGCATATGGCTACTACGACAAGATGTATTCAGAATAAGAACCGGATGCTTAGAAAATGTAAACCAGATATTGAATGTAAGGACATCAAGTTGAGGAGACATGATGAGGGAGATAGTCAGTTGCATTGAAAATTCAGCTATATCCTCATCACAGCAGGAAGGTGACTTGCCTTGCTGAGCAATTTGTCTTACAGGCTTGAATCAAACTCTTACTGATAAGGTTCTAGTTTCTGAGCACTCATTTCATACCTTATCATTTTTCTTTCTGCAGAACTGTTAATGCAATGCTTCATGGCCCAGAGGTCAGAATTGACCTCCTTTTAAAATGCTTTTAAATATGCTGTTCATCACGTTTTTTAATATGTTACGTTGCAACTCTAAATTTGTTCTGAAGTTGCATGGTACAAATTGCAAATGCTGTATCAGCAACACCTGTAAAAATAATCTCTTTAATTTGTGTACGCTTAAGATGAGAATAAAACATGTTTATTTTTTTTATTTGGTCTCAGATGAAATAAAAAAAAAACGACCTGCAAAGTTCTGTTGTTGAAAGCAGAAGAGGAATCTGTTCTTTTATTACTGCCTTGCTCATGCAGTAGCAACAGCTGTGGTTGAATCTGGAGTACAGAACAATACTTGTTATAACTACAGTTTTTACAAAAATATATTTTGTAGTTGTCAGGATAGGTGAAGCAATAGATACGGTATTAAAAAATTGAAAAATCATGCTGTCCATAAACTAAAATTTGTTTATGTAGTCTTTCAGCTTAAAAAGTTAACTCTTTTTGAATGATTTCACAGTATATAACTGAATACACACACTGTGCGTATACATTAAAACTACAGTGATGACATCACTTATTGGATGCTTACCATTCTGTGAGAGAAACTGGAGAGATTTAGATGAGATAAGAGGCATAAAAGCTGTGAGCAGCTTATTAACCACCTTCCTCTGTTGCATCTTCTGTATGTCAGCAATCTGAGAAACAGTAAAAGCACACATGTAATTACGTTTTTCTTCAAAATACTCCTCTTTTCTCGTGAATTTTTATTATTTGGAATAGATTACTCTGAAGTTAAATATATGTATAATATACAGCTTTTTGACACTTCTGTTAAACAATTATTGAATTATAGACAATTTGGAAAGGCATCTTGGTGGTCAAGTTCAGAAGGTTTGAAGGAAGAGTCAATCATGACGCAGTAATATCAGGCAAATTTCTATTTTGATTTCCAAAGGCAACCACTGTTGGAATTAAAACAAACCCTCATTTGCCAAGGATATGTTTGCAACTATTAGCAACTGTCTAAAGTGCCATCTAGTTTATTTCCTTTGTTTTCTCTTTGTTCATTATTTTTTCTTGCATTATGGAATTAGCTGCTTGTAGGAAATGGTCCTTGAACAGGATTTGTCCCTCTATGTGCATGCACAAGTGCATGTAGGTACTTTTAATAAAAAATGCATCCCGCTTCCTATCCCTCCGCACCAGCCTCCTTGACAGTGTGTGGAAAGGAGATTTTGTTTGCCAGTAGGTATGTCCCTTTCCTCTGTTGATCTGTCAGCTTCATGTGGCCGCTCTTACCTTTTACCTTATCCTTTTGTATCTGCTGAGTAATTGTTTTTGCAACCGGAAAATGTAGGAATGAGAAGCACAATGAGATAGCAAGAGGTCAGTAATGAAATGGAACATGGAGAAGCAGGAAAAAGCAAAAGGGTGAATACTGCTCTTTGAATGAACAGGACAGTGTTGGTGATACTGCCCACTAACATGTGGCTTGAGTTTGTTAGTAAATCCTACTTGAGCCATCCTTTTCAGCATATACCCTCTGTTACCATACTAGAGGTGCACAGTAATAGCCGTGCAAAGTAAGTTAGAAAAATGATAGCGCCAAATCACTCATTTGTAAGACAGGGCAGGAACTGGTGGTTAGAAACTTCATTTTTAAGTATATGGGAGGTTAAAAACTAATGATGTTTAGTACATAGTATGTCCATCAACTGCATAATCCACTCGTGCTAGTTGCTCCCTAACTTCCAAAGCTTATAGACTGTACATGTTCAGAAGGAGAATGGGGATATACAAAGGATTGGGGGGGAAATGGAGATGAAATCAAGTATGTATACTTCTGTGTGTTCAAAAGCATCTGAAAAAGGTGCAGATCATAAATTTGTAATGTAAATTGGTAATCTCTCTCCTACCAGTAACTTAATTTCGCTTCATGTGAGCTTCACTTTCTATGTTGTAAAAAGATGATTTAATAGGCTCTGTTGCAGGCATGGATTTTGAGGGTAAGGGAACATCATGAAAGTAGAGAAAAGAGTGGTAACCTTTGATGAATCAGCAGAAGCTGGAGTTGGTTTTAACATCCTTAGCACAGCTAAGTGTTGGAATGCAAAAATGACTAACCAGTGTTAAACCTGCAGCATTTTGGTAGTTTCAGTAAAACTGTTGAGTCTAGTGATCCCCAGTATAGAAAGGGCAGCCCTCATGCAGGCAGAAGAGAGCCTGAGCCACCTTCATCCAGCATACACCTGACTTTGGGGGTGATAAAGACTTCCTGAGGAAGGTGTCCCATGTTCGGTGAAGGTGGCAGAGGGGTGCTACAGTGCCCTGTCTCCAGGTAGAAACTACTTCTCTATAAGGTTGTAGTCAGCATACTTCTGAGCAACGAAAAGATGTGAAGGTGCTGTTCAGGTTTGGGGACCAATGGAGATGGGAAGCAAAAATACTCCGTGAGCTGTAAATAGAGATAGGAGCAATAATGGACGCCTGGGCAAGTGCAGAGTGCTGCTTCCTTGGATATATCCTTTCAGCTTCAATCATTTGACAGACCGGTGAGTTTCTTAGCCAGAAACTGCTCTCTTTTTTATAATTCTTGATGGATAGAGTTGAAGACAATTGCACATGTGAAAGATCTCTCATCTGTGTCACAAAAAAGGATATTTATGGGGAAACATGAGGTATTCCCTACTTCTGTTGTAATTTGGATTTCTGTTACTGTGCTAATGACAAAAGTAGAGCTGGTTTACAATTCTATTTGTACCACAAAATGAAAATTGCTGTACTAGGAATATTAATGTAGCTATATTTGTATACTTGGCAACATCAAACTGACTAAATTTATAGATTGTCAGTATAAGATGAATTTGTGTTTACAAAGTTTTATTGGAACTGAGAATCAAAAGCTTTTTTGTTTGTAAGAACTAATAGTCTGTCTTATTAGCCTTCTCATTTTAAAAAACAAATGCTTCATGTCGTTTCATTTCTGCCTCAATTTTGTTCTACCTTCACTATGTGTTTTGTTTAATTCTACTCTAAAGGAGATACAGAAGTATTTGTTGGAGTTCTACGAAACCAATTTTGTTACTACAGTAGGAGGCAATAAGAGAAAAATGTTGTGTTTAGATAGTACTATCATTTTGATAGTATCTGGTGTTCCTCCCTTCTGCGATAAATTAGAAGCTGACTACCTCAAGAGTTCTGATAGTATTTCCAGCAGTGCAAGAGACCATTTTAAGCAAAAGCACAATGAGAGAATCCATTAATCCCAGGGATATTTGAAGTCTGGAGAACTCTTTCATATTAATTTTGAGATAAAGCCTTCAGTACTATCTTGGCTTTGGAAACTGTTTGAAAACTATTGTTGGACAGATAAATAATGGTTGAAATTGAAGCTGCTCACAATACCATGTTTATTGTTGAATTAATTTAACCGAAGCAGTCATTGTTTGTTGAATTAGATCCTAAACATAATCCTGTGCACAAATTGTAGCTTTTAAGACTAAGCATTCCCTTTCTAAAGGGTGTGTGTTTTGGTTTGGGATTTTTTTACATCTTTCGTAGCTGGGTAGATCTCTCTAGAGAAATAGATATGGTCATCTGCAGTTTCTTGTTTTATGTGGAGACTCTTGCTTTTATTCATTAAAAAAATAGCAGCTGTTGAAAATGGCTGCAGTTCTGTCCATTTTTTTAAATAATATTGTTATTTGGGAAGGGTACTAATTTAATAGTTACAGTTATGTCATATATAAAAACAGTACTTGAGAATCACCTTTCGTTTGTAGGCATTTTTATTACATTTGAACTATTACGCTGTACATCTTTTAGTGAGTCTCTTTTGAAGAGTTTCTTTTCTATTGTTGTTTTTCGTATGTTGTTATACGTAATGTCTTGAATATATAATTTTCTATGACAACTGAAAATGCCTTTTCAATTTTCAAGTTGTTTTAGAAATATACCACTTTAGAAGCCATATGGTCTACATTAATTGTTCATGAGAAGAGAAGGCTGACATGATTAGAAGTTATTGTAGCTCATTGGTGTTTTGTTTACAGTGTTCTGATAAAGTGTAGCAAATAATGTTTTCCACACTAATGTATAGCCAGGTAGAGATGAGTTAATGACTTATAACTCCTTTGTGTGGCATTGAAAACAGGGGAAAAAAAAAAAAATCAGCTCTAAGACATAGTAAGCCATAAGAAGTAGCATTGTGGGTGAGAGCGAAAGTCCTGCTCTTCCAGTGACAGGTACTTAGTGAAAGACTACTTTAAAACATCAACAAGCAAACCAGAAAAAAAAAACCAAACAAACAAACCCACAACGGTCCTGCTCTTCCAGTGACAGGTACTTACTGAAAGACTACTTTAAAACAACAACAAGCAAACCAGAAAAAAAAACCCAAACAAACCCACAACAAAATCCAACACAACCTAATGCTATCTTTTTGCATCACCTGGCATCAGTGAGTTTCTTTTATTTTTTTATTTAAGTGTTTTCTGAGCTGGGTGAGCTTGGGACATAATTCAGGACCTAGCACTGCAATTGGAACTGAAGGGGATAAGTTTCCAATATTTATCTGAGGCATGGTTTCCTTCGTTTCCCTTCCTGGGGCTACGATTTTGAGTCATAAAACTTGTTCTGTATCTTTTTTTATTTTTCTTACCCTTTTTATTCCTCTTTAGCTTATTTTATGCAGTTAGAAATTCCAGGCCTGTATAGCGTTTAGATTTATTTGAGAGCCAGAAGTAGCTCAGGGGTTTCTATTGTCACAGAACAAGTTTGCTGCTATCCCGGAGATGTGTTAGACTTACATGTGTAAAAATCTTCCCTTAATACAACTACATACAAGCTTGTCCACTAAACCAATTTTATAGTCAGTGGACACAATAAAGCCCTTCCAAGGCTTATCATCCTAAACTTGTCATCCTAAAGTAGATGTCTAAAATAGGCTGGATTGAACATGTGATTTCAGTCTGAGCATGGAGCTCCTAACAATCCTAGCTCTGATGCAAGTCCAGTTTTGCTGACATCAAAAGCTGGGTGAGATGAATCCCACTCTCAGTATCCCATAATTACAACCTGAATGCTTCACTGTATTCAAATTGTATGGAATTCCCTATTTTCTTTCTTATGAGCCTTCTTCCTTTTGTGTGCAAAATTTGGAACTGATGAATGCAAAAAATGTGTGGTGTGGGGAGAGTTTTGTTCATGTTGTGTCGTCTGTCCCCCCACCACCCCCCCCTCCGCCAGTGTTCAGAGCCTTATTTACCCTTGATTTTGAATTGTCTGGATGTTAGCAGTATGGCCGTGTTGCAGAGGTTTGAGAAAGAACACTATTCAGAAAGAAAAGATCCTCTCTTTTGGAATACTATAAAGAGAAACATGAGCTCTCAGATGGTTGCACCTTCCCACTGTATCAATGGTGAATTAGCTTTCCTTCAGACCTACATGACAGAAGGGCTTTAGCATTCAGCTGACTCAAGCATTCAGTATATCCGATACCCCGTTTACTGTTTTGTGAGGTTCTGTACCATGCAGTCATATTTCAAGTTAGGCTCACAATATTGAGTCGGCTGTTATCTTAATGTGTCTACAACTCTGTGGACACTTGAAATGGTGCACGATGAACTATCACATTGCCTGGATTGCAGGATGCAGTTGTCAGCTTCTGTCTTCTAGTTCATTGCTCATATTAGCAGATGCATTTACTCAACGTTATAAAATTTAAAATAATTTTTATATTAGGAAATTATTCTTAATAGTCTGCTAGTATTGGGTTTATATGTAGACAAGGTGATGCTCCCATCCTACAATAAACTTTTTATTCCCTTTTCAAGACTGGTGTTTTAGAGGAACACTTACGAATGCATCTTCAGTGCTGTTTGACTTTGTGTAGTTCCTGGGACTTGAACCTATCTATTGTCACCATACTCTGGGATTATTACAGCAAGAACCTGGTAAGTAGATTAATATATAAAAATGTAGAGTTGCATGTGGATAGTCCTCAATTTTTAGCAATTAATTCTGTTTCTCCTCTAGCTACACTTTTGTAGAACTGACTAGTCAATAGCAGTATCCCTAAATTTGCTTCATTTATTTAAGAAATCATGTTTAAATATATGTGACATTATGTAATGGACCATAACAATAGAATGCATCATAATATATTTTTACTCTCATTTTTCATCAGGACTACTGTTTTAAAGATCTTGTAAAAACGCTTTGCTCACAGATACAATGCATTTTTATTTTTTGAGTTGTGGTGGGAACGTGTCCTTTTGTTTGTGTGAAGGATTGCATCTTATTGCCTTTGGAATATTAACATTTACTGTTACTTGTCGTCTTTTCTTTTAGAACAGTGGCTTTACCATTCCTTGGCTTGGTCTGAAGGGTCTGGCAAACGTTAGTAAAACTTCTTTGTCAATGCTTGAGTTGGTGAAAAGTTGCTGCTGTGAACAGCAGATCCCCGCCCTGTACGAGTCCAGCAACAGTTACTTGATTTTTCTCAGCATTTTGGCACAGATGATGAAAGAAGAGGCAGAGAACAGTGGCGTGCATCCTTGGAAACAAATCAAAGGACGGTATGGCCGCTATTTGTTTTGTTCCATGTTGTAAGAGGTCTAGTCAGTCAGACTACGTGGCCTTCCAGCCACATACCGAAGCAAGGGGCAGGGGAGTGGTACTGTGCTCATGAGAAAGCAAAGGGGATAAGGGATCCAGGGGGATTCATAATTTGAAGACGACAGTTGTTCCCTGAAGTTTCTGTTGCCAGCTGAGGCTGTGACAGGGTCCAGGAGCTGGGTCCAAGAATCACCTTGGCATCCATAGCCTTTGATGATTTACTTCATCCAACAGGCCAGGAATTTAGTCCACTGGCAACCTATGCAGTGGTACAACACTACTGCCAGACAGACAATGTAATTAAAGCACAGAAAGTCTGTTTGAGCTGTATGTAAGCCATGTGTTGTCCAAGAATATGTAGACTGGCTCTTGCTAGGCCTGAAATTTCATTTATATTTCCATTTTCTTTTTCATGGTTTCCAAAGTTTCTCACAATATTTTTTTTGTGAGGGTTTTAATTTTTCATTTAGTTTTTAGACATACTAATTAAGAGGTACAGTCAGTCATGATACAAAAAAACCCCATAAAATATATATAGTCTACATCAAAATGCTGATGTTTTATATAATTACTGAATCCTTAAAGCTTTTATTATAGTAATTAGATTGTACTGACCATTAAAGGTGCTACCTTCTTTAAAAACTTTTTCGTTGGATATAAAAGACTTAGAATTAGTTTTGGTTTGGGTCTTTTGTTTTGATTTTTAAAAATATTTTATTAAGTATTAATAAAATGATTAAAAATACTTTTGTATGCAAGTAAAAATATATTAAAAATGAACATGTGTATGCACACCTTACAGAGCTACGTGGTATGTTCCTTCCAAGAAAGAAGGGATATCTCTGCTATCAGAAAGGGAAAAGATATCTGATGTCTACATACACTTCATGAGTTGTTGCAGGCAGTAAAGTTCGAGATTAAAAATTACAACTACATAGAAACAAATATGTTGTTGGATGCTGAATCAGTGTCTTGCTTTAGTTAGTAATTTTAATTAGCCTGCTGGTTTTACTGAAAACAAATTATACCTACATTTTTGTGCTATTATAGCTTGTTACTTTCCCTAATTTAAGAGGGGGAATAATAATACACAACACACACTGTGTCAGTCTGCTCAACCAGTATTCATCGTTTCTACCTTGAATAAATCAATTACACAAGTAGCAAAATTTAACAGCCTACAGCTATGATTTTGGGATGAACTCTGTTTTCAGCAGCTAACCAAGCATTAATTGATGCATGAAGAACGTAAATGCCTGTCAGTAGTAATTTACTACTAAACAACATTAATTGGATTTGCTGTAATTTTTGGTGGCTAGATTTGATAACCTCGGCACCATTTCCAACTATTTTTCCAGGTGACAGAATGAGAAAAGAGCATTTATGGATGTTTAACTACTGTATGTGGAACTTACTTAAAATTAAAGGTGAAGGATATACCCAAGGTTTTAAACACACAAAGAAGTTAAGCAAGCCATTTTCATCTTTCTCCTCTCTCGTAGGAATGGTGACATTTATTTAAAAGTCTGCATCTGAGCAAAGGTCACATAAAAGACGCTTATGTAAAAGCTTTCTGCTTTTTCTCAACCACTTTAAAGTTGCAGAGTAGCAGTGCTTTTCACAAACAGCCACGTGTGACTTGAGCACTGTCATATAAGCAATACAGCTTCAAGTTTCTTAACATCTTCCTGCTGGAGAGAGGTTTCTCTCCCAAGTGCCTCAGTTTCCCCGTTTTCTCTCAAACTTGCAGTTCACAGTCCATACAGTAGGCGTGCAATACAGGTTGGTACAGACTTTGGCAAAGCACTATGGAGAAAAGGAGCTTTCTGTCAGAAATCTTCCTCTCCTTTTTACTGCAGTGATGGTTACGTAGGTGAGCCTTTGATCACAGCAGCTTTGGGAGTATAACATAAGAACAGGAATCAGTAGTTAAAGGAAGGAGGGTCCCTGGTCATTTTTTTGAATTTTCTTTATGCCACCTGAAAACAACAGTTGTAGGAAAGAAGTTGTACAGGAATTGACAGATGCCACTGAACAACAAATTACTGCCTTTCCTAGGAGCTCCCATGGGCTAAGTTTGATTGATGTGAAGGCATGGTGTGGTGGACACCCATCACAGACGAAGTAGAGGGAGTCTGTTCATAACGTTGTGCTCAACTTTATACTAGAGGCTGGATAAGGGAGAAGGGTGGTTGAACCTGTGGTTGAAAACTCTGAACATGTACCTTGTATTGGGAATGAAAAATGAAATAGCGTGTTTGTTCCATAGCCAAAAGAGTAGAAGAGGGGAGGGAAAAGAAGATATTTAAAATTTAAGGCTTATTGGAAGAGGATAACTGTAAACTAAAAGCATGAAAATACAATTTTAGTATATCAAGCAGATAAAAAATTGTGTACTTTAGGAAACTTTCTCTTTCCTGTTTTTTTTTTGTTTGTTTTTTTAATGTAGAATTTATTCCAAGTTTCATCGGAGAAGAATGCAGGAGCTGACAGAAGTGGGGCTGCAGAACTTTTTTAGTCTGTTCCTCATGCTAGCAATTGTTGCAGAGACAGAAGATATAGTGAGTCGAGTGTTGGATCTTTTGGATTTCCTGACTCCATCCTCCATCACCATTTCTCAGAGAGCTCTCATTTGGAGAGGTCATTTTGCTTTCCTTTTGATTTACGTTGAGAAGAACATGGACATTAGTGTCCTAGCTGAGAAACTCTCAAATGCTTTCCGTGAGAAGGCAAAGGAGTTTTTAGTAACCAAAAATGACTACACACAGAAACAAAATCTCTGGACTCTACTTTCATCCTACATTGATGGTGTCCAAGAAGTGTTTGAGACCAGCTGCTACTTGAGCCTTTCTGAGGAAAAGTTGCTAAATGATGGCTTTACTATGTTGCTGCCTGCTTGTCGAGGAGCTGAACTGAGTATGGTCCTAAATTTTCTTCAGGTTGTTCTAGCCAGACTTCGGTAAGTTATTTGGTTAACTTGTGGATATAGATGGGCATGTTGCTTTTGTGTTTAGGGTTAAACTGTAGTTCATATTAATTTCATACTGAAATAGAGTAAAAGGAGAGATAAATCTCTGGAGGACTGTGAATGACACGTTAAATTTCAAAATCCACCAATATCTCACTGCATTTAGAATCTTAGAAATGTTTCCTTACTATTTCAAGACATTAGGTTTGACATCCCTGATATTTTGTTATGAATTAGTGGCTCTGTAGAAAGTCATCCAGCTGCTACTATTTCAGACAATACCATCTTCTGGCACGGGAAATTGCAAAATTATTATCTGTACTATAATTACTTAAGTTAGGGGGGTTTGGTGTTTGGTGTGTTTTTTCTTTCTTTTTTTCTTCGGTGAATCCATTCTATTTTTCAGTCTTCATTCTAATTTTTTCTCTTTCACCAAGGTTGCAATCAAATACAACAGTTATGGGGATCTAAATACTTGTCTGGGTTTCGACAGGAAAGAAGGAAATCATATTTTACCACTTTCAAGCAGTTTTGCTTTGATGTACTAGTTCAGTTTTCAACATCCACAGTGCCCTTCAATAAGCATATTTATGTCTACTGATGCCTTTCAGAGGTAGTCCTCCAGTTTGAAGCCCAAACTGCTTTTTTTTTTTTATAAGATATTAAGAGGCAGCTATTGATCTGCCATTACTTCAAATGTGCAAGACTGAATTACGTGGAAATAGCTGTGGAAGAGTGCATAAGAGGAATAGTGAAGCCCATATGCAAGATCTCTCTTTAACTAGGTTCTTTGTTATTGTCTAGTAGTTTGACTGCAGCTGTCAATAGCTTATACATCCAAAGACAACTGTTTCTCAGGCAGTCTTTTGAAAAAAGATGAAGCACAAAACTAAGTTTAGTTGATTTATTATTTATTATTTCGGTTCAACTGAATGTATTTGCTGGAATAAATTGGAGACTTCAAAAATACTCTGACATTTTCTCCATTAGCTAATACACAGCATTTGTTGTGTTGTTTTTAAAGATGAAATACAGAGAAATTTGAGACTGGTGAAAAACTTGCCTATTTCATAACATGGCATTATTTCGAAGCTTTCCAGAACTGGGGGTTGTGTGGTCTCATTGTAACACAGAGAGGAGGGCATATAAGTTCATTACAGACTCCTCAAGTCATTGCAGGCAAGGTACAGGACAGTATTTGTATCTTTTCTTACAAAAAGCAGATCTGCTGAAATACTTGAGTTACCAAGATGCTGGAATACTGATTGATAGGAGAGAGATTGTTAGAGCCATGTTTTTAACAGGTCTTTATTTCAGCTCCTGTATTTATACATGTGGTACCTGCCTATTTATCCCATCTACTGAGAAGCTTAATTCCTTAATGTTTATAAAACGCTTTGATCTTCAGGTTGTATGGAACGGGAAAACGTTACTGGTTCTCTCTCCCACTTTGACAGACTCACTGAAAAACAGTCCTCTGTGGCCATATAAGTAAAACAACGCTAAAACCAGTTTCTTCGTTGAGAAGATTTGGGTGGTGCTGTGCCAACCGTATGTTAAACTATTACTGGCTTAACCAGACTGATTAGGCCTGGTCTGTCTGCAAACTCAGAAAAGGATGAAATGGTTCAGTGCCATTCTGTCTCCTGTTTTTAAAATCCAGGCAGATATAAGATAGTAGGCCTTGCATAAATGTAATTTTTCTGTACACTGCACTCTAATAATTTTATAACTGTATGACAGGGAATTTACAGGTAGGAAGGAAGTGAGATCACTGATTAAAGAGAAAAGCAGCTCCCTCTAGGCTGTTAGGAAATAATAACTTCATGTGCCACTTTCTGCTAACCCCAGATGATGGCTCACAGGAGCATTCTTTATTGCTGATTAAGTAGCATTATGAAAATACTGACTTGGTTACGTTAACTAAATGCCTCAGTATTTAAAGCTTAAAATGTCAAATAGTTTTAGCAGTCCCCTTTAACATATCTTGTTGGATTGCTACAATCGCATTCCAGGTTTCCCAGTTGCTTTTATTTGAGGATACTGTAAAAACGGCAATCTTTCATTTGCAGAATGAGGGGTAGCCAAAAGCTCTTCCTTAATTATATCTATTCATGCTGCTATGGTTAAGGGTCTGTCAGCATTTCCATTATAAACCTTTATTTTCAAGGGTTTGTAGCATAGCAGTGAAAACTTGCTCTGGGCTAAAACTTGGCATACAAGGTTTTGAAAGTGCGCTTGTTTTCTTCCTTTCTTTTTTCTTAAAAGGCATCTGAAAAGAGACCCCCACCTTCACCATTTTTACACTACTGTGTTTTAAAATAACCCTTTCCAGGTTTTTCTTGTATTTTTCTTGTCTGCTAGAAAAGTACTGGTAGCTTTTGGTTGTTGTATTTACCTACGCTTAGACTGTTTTAAATAAGCTTTTTTTAAACCACATTTTCTTTATTATCATTATGATTATTTTGGTGTCAATATATTTAAATAGAACCATTACTTGGCAGGAGAACTCATTTTTTGATATGTAGTGAGTGGATAATTGGAAACAAGATTCTACTTGCTTGTACTTCCAAGTATTTGATCTTCATAGTGAGATTCGGGATGAAGTGTAAGATTGTATTTTAATACAGTCTTCTTTTTAAAAACATATGTAAAATAAACAGTAAACAATCAAGAAACTCCCCAAAATAAAAATGCAAAGTGCTTCCTTCCTATGTTTACTTGGAGCATTCAGCTTCTATCTCAGATATAAGTTTTTCCTTTACGTTTTTGTTTCTGTTTTTAAGCAGTGTTTTAGAATCCCGATTTCTTTTTTCTTCTTAATGGTAATGCAAGATGCTTCTTTCTTCTTAAAGGTACATGCAGGATGCTTGCCCATATGTGTTTTCATTTGTTCCAAATCTCTAGCACTACCCGTCATCTGAGTGCCTCGTGACACAAAAAGAAACCCTAGGTTAATAAAAATACAGGCATTTAATGGATTTGACAGAACTTGCTGTAAAAATTGACACAGACTCGGAGAAATCTGCTGAGTGCCTGGAAACAGTAGGTCCCAGCATTGCAATATGTTATTCTGAAAAGAAGTGCTTGAAACATGTTAAAATGCCTTTTATTGTAATCAGGTATTGCTCTGACATGAGCTTTCTCTCATTATCATCATCCTGGCATTTGGGTTTTGTAGTGTATTAGCACTGAGTTACAGGATTAGAAAATGCACTTACATGCCCAGGTATAAAATCACGGCTGTACTCCAAACATCTTTGCTTAGTTTCTGGGAGACATGCTGTTGATTCCCATCAGAGAAATGAAAAGTACCACAAACCTAATAACATAATAAATGGTAATTTTATTTTGAAAACAATTCTTGCGTATTTATGCCTGTTTGTACTGTTCTGCCAGTGTTGAAGGGCATGAAAAGTTATTGAAAATTTCAGTGTGTAAATTTCATAAGCTCTACAGGAATACTAATCAGGTAAACCTGTCTCTAGTTAAAAGTTACATTAATAATTGGGCCATGGATAACAGCAGAACTGGATGTTTCTATCTGTTATAGTGTGTCTAGCCTTGAGGTTGTGAGAGAAATCACGATAGGAATGGATTATCCAGTATATCTTTGCTATGGAAATGTATAGTCATTTGTAATTTTTTTTTTGGCGTTATACTTGCCATCAAAACAGCCTGTGGGAAGCTTTCCGAGACCAACAGAAGCCTCTCCCCCTCTCTGTTACCGTGTAAGTCAGCAGATAAGCTCAGGAGGAGAATAGAAAGGTCCTCCCCCCTCCCTCCTTCTTTCTTCCCCCCTTAGGGGTTTTAGTGTTAGTCTTTGTAAAATGTGTTTTCTGATGTTGAACTTCTGAAAACTGTATCCAGAAGAGTTTGGAAGAGCATGACTCTTCTCTTACCCATCCCATCCCGTGAGGATATTTAGAGCTACTGGCTGTGATGTCCTGATAAGCGCAGAGGGCAACTCTGTGACTAAACCACTGAGCCGAGAGTCAGTTTGGCACTAAGATCTCCCAGCCATAATGAATGACCATTAGAAAGTCAGTAAAAGTTGCTAGGAACTTTGTTTACCTGTGTGGAAAAGGAAATAAGTCCTTCCTTTTTGACTTCACAACATAGGTCTTACAATTGGGGAGCAAGCATGCCTTGCTGTGCTAACTTGATCTGTGGTTTAAAGTATTTTTGGTTGGTTTGGGTTGGTTTTTTTTAAGTTGTTATGCCATTAATAAAACTGGTATTTGAATCAGTGTAAAGAAAAACTAGTCTCTAAATGCTTCAAAGCATGGGAAGCAAGCACTGCTTTAGACCGTAACAGCATTTTGAGAGGTTTGCTATGTCCAGATCTTTAAAGTAGTCTGTTGCCATGTTCTTTGGGAATACTGGATGTGTTCTTAGCTACAGTTGTTGCCTTAAGGTGTGGCTCTGGCAATGAAAACTGAATTTCTTTTCTCTTCCTCCTACTTTATGTAAGATTTGAGATTATTTTTTTTTCAGGATTTTTTTTTTTTTTTGCATAAAATAATGGATTTTATACCTTTGTCCCTTGTATTCTGATCTTCGGAGATGACTAGCTAAAACTGACGTGTTTTGATTGTGTATCCTCTGCTCTGAGAATATTACTATACAAAAGAATTAAATGAGATAGTGTGCACTGGAGCTGTGTACCTAATACACAGAAACTTTCTATAAGCAAAGTATGTCTAGCACTGGTTCAGGTTTGCAAGAATACTTCACTTCTCACTGTCTGTTTTCTCAAATCAGTTGGCAGCCATGGAGAGCTGAATAATTGATTAAAATCAATTTCATATTGGTGTTTAAAATGTAATAGAGAGTATCTGCCTTAAAAGGAGGGTGATAAAGTTGGTGAAAGGGCTGAAAGGCATGTCCTGTGAGGCTTGACTAAGGACTTTGGGCTTGTCTAGTTTGGAGAAAAAGAGGCTGAGGTGACCTCATTGCTCTCTACAGCTTCCTGAGGAGGGAAAGTAGAGAGGGAGATGCTGAGCTCTTCTCCCTGGTATGCAGTGAAAGGATGCATGGGAATGGGTCAAAGCTGCACCAGAGGGGGTTTAGACTGGACATTGGGAAGCGTTTCTTTACCAAGAGGGTGGCCAAACACTGGAAAAGGCTTCCTAGAGAGGTGGTCGGATGGCCCAAGCCTGTCAGTGTTCAAGAGGCATTTGGACAATGCCCTTAATAACATGCTTTAGCTTTTCTTCAGCCTTGAATTGGTCAGGCAGTTGGACTAGATGATCATTGTATGTCCTTTCCAACTGAAAAATTCTATTCTATTCTATTCTAGAATCACTTTAAGAACAAACTGAAACAAGAAAAGCTGTCACAGGACCTTCTGATTGTTGATGCCCAAAGAAAGTCAGTCTTGATAGACACCCGAAGCTAAAGAAACTCAAATCTAGTACTCAGACATCAATCATGAAGATGCACAGCTCTGTCCCCTGTGCTACAGATTGAAATGCTTTTCTGTGTTTCATCCATTGTATTCATTTTATCTACCAAAAATTAATCCACATAAGCTTTCTGTGGCCTACCTGACAGCAGTACAAGACTTACTGTTGTGAAAGAGTAAATCCACCAAAAAAAGAGAGTAAAATCATATCCAGGTGTACTGAGAACCTGCTGCTTGGGACCCTGCAGTTGTTTAGAGAAATATGTGCTCCCTGAAGGACATAAAGCGCAGATTTGTTTTCTAATGGAAGCGTTTCACTTCTGAAACTATTTTCCCCAAATTAACTTTCCTCTCAGTTTTCCTTCTTTTATTCTTCACACGAGGTGTGACAATGGCTTTTCATATGGAATATTTTTTTGTTGTGGACGTTAAACAAAAATACTTTTGCCAATAAAACCATTATATGCAAGTATCCTTCTAATCTCTTAATTTTGATTGTTTCTTCGTTACCTTACAAGATATATATTTCTTCTCTCTTTAGGATATCTCTTGTCAGATTTAAGGCTTATTTAAAATGAAAAGAAAGCTGAAGCAATTTTCTTTATTCCATTTCAGTCTCCTAAGGCCTATTTCCCCCTGGTGAGCTCATAGCAACAGGGGGGTTTAAGGGAATTCAGCTTTCTGCAAATTAATGTCTCACATCATGAAAATTCAGGACTTTTTTTTTTCTATATCTTGAAAAAGTAATACAGTGAGTGCGAGTATTATTTCTTGCCAGCGGGTGGAAGATGAATGATTTTGTCACAGTTTTACTGCTTGATGAGCAGTGTCCTGAGGGTCAGGCTTAAGTCTGTGTCACTATGCTGCTCATTACTCTTGAGCTAAATAAGGGCTGATTGGATCTAAATTGCCTAGCACATGGGCCGCAGATGAGCTCAGTGAGTAGGGGATGACCTGCTATTCAGGCTGGGAGTAACCCCGGTGTGCAAATGCTGCATTAGAACACCGTGGGAGAATGAGAGGCTACCGACCGCTGCCAGCAAAAGAAATCGAAATGTAAAAACTCTTTGATGCTGCAGTGTTAGAATTTGAAATGTAGGAAGTGACAGGTTGATGGTACTTATCAGCTTTGGCTGGATTAGAGAACAGTGTCATCTTGCTTATATAATGACAGAAGAATGAAGCTAGCTCCCAACTACTTTGCGGTGCAGAGCTGCTGCTGTCAGAGTCAATGCTGCCTCCTACTGACACTCTGCGCAGGAGGGTGGAGAAAGCGGATGGACAGCCGGCTCAGGAAGACGTTCTCAGGCTCTCTAGCACACCGAAGTGCACTCTCTGCCTCTGCCCGTCTATTCCCGTATGTTTCTGATCTCTTCTCTCAGCAGAGTTGCAAACCTGGTTGGTAAAACAGTGAGCTTACATTTTGGGACAAGAGCAAGCCACTGTTGTCTTCAAGAATGGTTAGACGAGTCATCTACGTGCACTGAACTATACATGCATGTCTGCCTCACACACAGCATTTCCCTTTGTGCTCTTCTCTCCGTTGCTAGCCCCTGTGAAAGGATGTGATCTCTGGAGAGGAGAATTAATTTGTGCCTGTGTGTTTTAAAGAAAGTTGACCTTTAAAGAGGAGAAAAAAAATCTGAACTAACTCGAAGGAGAATCCTTATGCTAACTGAGCACATGAATATACTTGTCTTGATGGAGGAAAATGAAAAGCACGCAAAGCACCTGCCACGTTCTGGACACAACACAAATTGTAGTAATTTGCAGTTCTGAGAAATTCAAGTCAGTGTTTCAGTAGAACAAGCTTTTGGGTTTTGTTTCCCCTACCTCCATCACTGATGCTTTGGAAACTGAGTAATAGCTACAATGATGATAAATAGCCACTTGCTTCATTCTTTCCAAATTTGTTTCAGATTCTGTTACTGACAGGTGTAAACTACAGTGTCAGCTTCTCTTACTACTAACTTGTGGAACCAAAAGCATCACCAAAAGCAATTTGGTGCTCTTATGAAACCAGTGACTAAATGAAGAGAAGGGATGAATCTAACCACATTCTGGGGTTTCCGTTTACTGTTTTCTATTTTTCTGTTTTCTCGGTATGTACCATTTGATTCTTCCCCTGGGATGCTTTTGCTCATGATGAAATTTCTTCCGGGACATAAAACAACTTCCAGTTTACTTGTTTCTGGGTATTGCAACAAAAAAGGAAGAGCAAAGAAAACAGCAGCCTTACAACTACAAAGAGTTTTACTGTAAAATCATGTGAGTCTATCGGAATGAGAGAAAGCTTTCGTAAAGAATGTAATTAGTGTGAGGCTTCAGTGTTACTTGTGTTACCTTGGTATTATCAATGTTTAATGGTGTCGCTTCAGATCACTAAAAGTGAGGAACTGTTTAGCACAACTAGTTGTAGTAGCTGAAAATGAGTTACATCACTTGTCTGAGTTTACATATGGACAAAAGTTATAGGGTATTTCTCTATGTTCAAATGGAAAGCAGAACCAGAATTTAAAAATACGTCAGTATCTTGGAATAAAAGATCATCAGCAAGAGGAAATAGTGAAGGCCAAATACTGAAATTAGGAAGGAGAAATGCTGATACAACATATGAGATACTTGGTGTCGCAGCCGTACTGTCAAAGTACGGGGAGGTAGTGTGCACCATGAGGCGAGAGAAACAAAGGGGATCTCCTCATCTGGGCTTGGTTAAAGTGAAGTAGGTACCATAGCTTTTACCCCATCTGTCTGTCCTGCCCTTGCTTGTAGACTTGCTGCCCTCAGCACAGATGGCTGCAAGATCCAGTGTTTTGTCCCTGTGCTAGCACAGTTTCTGCCTGGTGTGGGGAGGAAAACCAAAATTGTTTGTGAATGGTTGTGCAAATGGATTCCCTAGGGTCTTTAAAAGGTGTGTGTGTGGGGGGGTGTACTTACATTTTCACCTCTATTTACCTGGATATTTATTTACATGGATTTGTAAGACCATAGTGGCTGTAAGAAAATTTGAAATTTGATTGAAATCTGTCTATTGGCTAACTTTTGACAGAGACTTTCTTTCATGCACACAGCCTGTATGATATTAGGAAGCAGGACTTAATGTGACTCTGCTTAAGAAAAATAAATTTAAATATCATTGTGGGGTGTGTTAATGAAACTTCTGCAGGTGAGAGGAGCTGCTACTTCTGTCTTTAGCTGTAGTTCTCTATGCAGTTCTGGATCTGTCAGTTTACAAAACATATACGAGTAAACTGAAAATTGGAGAGAGTCGCAGAAGGGAATTATGAGAGCAGGAAGTTTGTAGAAGTTTTACACAACTGATTTTAGCTGGGAAAAGTTGAGAAGAGACATGCTAGAAATTACCCAGTATGTAAAAGGATGTTGCAGAGAAGACAGATTGTCTGCTGTTCTTCATGCCAGTGATAGAAAGAATAGGCTTAATTTGGGGCAGAAGTTTAGTGTCATTTATAAGAGGCTGCAAATGCCAACACTGGCATACTGCAAGAGAGAGTTGTGGAATCGAATTTAATTTTTTTTACTTTTTAGACAATGCATTAGACAAACATTTGCTAGAGGGTAGTCTTTGTAAGCTTACAGACTGCTGAGATGAACTCCATAAATGACTCTTGAGATGGTACCCGGCCCTTCACTGGTGTTTCTGTGATTTGATATTAAAGAGTGCTCAATGCGGCTGGTGATTAATTAGTAAGGGTGCGATCTAAACCATAGTCTGTGGTTTTCCTTACAGTAAAATTAATGAAATCAGAAGGTGAAGAAACCCTACCTGAAACAGTAATCTCCCATAAAATTTAACTTCGGAAATCTGTCATTCATTTTGATTTCTAGTATCTGCGCTCTTTTTAATTTGCCATTTCCGTTGCGGAGGGGGCGGGGGGGGGGGAGTTGAACCTGTTTAGTAGTTCTGTATCCTACTAGTTCTTGTAATTTCTGGCGTGGGAGTGTGAGGGTGGCTCATACTGTGTGTGCAGCACAGTGGCTCTGCTGAAGAAGGTGCTGGGTTTTTGGTGGTTTTGTGTTCAAGTCTTGAAATCTGTCTAGAAAACTACTTTGAAAATGTTTTTGTGGGGTTTTCTTAGACATTTTCTAAAGAAAGCTAATTGATACAGGGCATGTACATGTGCGTTGTCATGTTTTATTTGGCTTGGAGCAAGTCCAAGTGCCATTAATTGCCAATGCCTAAACGCTCCAGCTTTCTTTCCAGTGGTACTAAACCAGGGACAATGAAAATGTGCCTAATGTGAAATGAGCCTGAAAGAGTATGCCACTCTATCCTCCCGAAAAACAAAATGGAAAGCGTAGAGCATATTCTGCAACGTGTGCATCGTGCATCATCTGATGTTCTTGTGGGGGTCCCTTCCTGACGTTATTATTGGGAGGAGCAAGAAGAGAAAGGTAAAAACAGTTTGTGGTTTACTTAGTTCTCTGATAAGCTGAAGGTACTGTCTATTCTCTCCTCTTTCACAACCAGAAGGCCCTGTTTATCTCTAATCGGGGTTAATTAAAGCCTTAGGGCAATGCTGAGACCCTGCCAATGGCTGGAAGGTACAGACATAATCAAGGCTGCAGCCCCTCACTGGGGGGAACGGGGAGGTGGAACCGTGGGCTTGTCGCAGGCTCTGATCACACAGCTGTGCGGATTCTTTCTGAAAATACACGTGTGAACTTTTGTGTGTCAAATAGTTCTGTTCATTTCTTAATTTCTGGCTGTTGTCAAAGAGTGGGATGAAGTCTCTGGTTTAGCACGTGCACTGGCGAATCCAAGTCAAGAAACAGAAACCTTCTGGTTCCCTGTATGGTGATGCAGGGACGACACAGGCAGCCACGGCAGCCATTATGCACGCAGCGGGAGCGTTCGCTGCAGCCGGGGACGTGTGTCATCTTTTATTGAGGGGCAGGGAAGGAAGGAACAGGCAAGTACATATGTGCTCGCCAGGACGATGAGGTTTTCTTTTACTGCTTTTTATGGTCTTGTTTTCCTTACCGAAAGTCAACTGGGAGAATAAAAGCAAATATTTCCATTGGCATTCTTTTCTCTGTCCGTTTTCCTGGACAGGAATATATTGATTAGCTATCGGCGATGTGCATTTCAAAATACTTCAGTAAGTGTTCCAGCTATCTGCCTAAAATATTTTGAAGCTGCTAAAGATTCGCTCCCAGGGAATTCCTCTGATTTCACATCACACCTGTATATTCAAGGCTATTCTACAGGGGCCTAATTGGGGGAAGAAATGCTGTGTGTGTACGTGTTCAGTGTGTTACATTTACCTGGAGTTTTATTTTAGGTGGAAAGATGACATCAGAAAGTAAAGCACTCTGATCATGTCTTAAATAATAATTAACTATAGCACAGCCATGATTATCCAGATGTCATAGGGAGAGTGAATGTATTCAGGCAATCAAGGGATTTTACAATGTAATTATTAGACATTGGGGAGACATGACCCTGTTTAGGGTAACAGGGAGCTACAGTTAATTGATGTTAGGATAATCAAACTTTTACTGTTTGATTATTCTGGGACCCTAGGCTTTGCAAGAAAATGTGTGCATGTGCTTAGAAAAAAGAAACCCCAAACATACGAAAATACAAGCCTAAAAGTCAACCTTGAGGTTATGCCTTGCATTACCTTGCTATACTGAATTACTGCTATGATTATAAGTGTTCAGAAATCATTTATATTGTCTGTAAATCATCCCCATTTTACATCACAGTGAAAATTCAATACATCTTGATTCTGAGTATTTTGTAAAGGTATCTATTTTCCTAAGACATCAAAAATGACTAGTTTTTTCCAAGTCAAACTAGAAAATTGAAGGTGTGTTTTCCTGCAGCCAAGATATTTTTGTTGTTTTCTGTCTTGAAAGAAAACCTTTGATATATGTACAGTCTGAGCATTACGACAGAAAATACAGTTGATGCAGTTTCCCTTGAGCTTCATTGTCTTCTCCAAGTTTAGAACATGAGGACATAAACCAGAATTTTATTCCATTAGAGTTCATTATGAAAGGGTTTCCACTGCACTACTGTGATACTAAACCTCTGGATTTTCTAATAACTCAACCTGCCCTCTGGAAGATTTGAAGATTAAGTGTAGCATTGTTACTGTCTCTTAACTGAAAGTTTTTCTCTTTTTTTTTTTTTTTTCCTTCTCTCACACTTTTTTTTTTTCGCCCCTCTTCCTTGAAACAGGGTAATTTCTGAAAACTCTTCAGCAATCCTATCTCCATGTAAATTAATACTGTAAATTGTGCTGCTAGTGAGGGTGGAGGGAGTTGTAAGAGTGGGTGGGGGGAGAGAAGAATTAAAATCATTCCAATAAATGGTTTAATTTATGCCTCAGCAGTTAAGCATGCTCCTGGTTAACAGAAATACCCTTCAGCTACACAGGATTTGGGAGGGTTGGAGGGCACTCATTTGCACATAAATAGCCATTAACTGATAAATTCCCAGAGGTCTCCTGTTGCATGCTAGTGGTTCTGACCTACTTAGCTAGCTTAAATTTGTTTTACAGAATTATTATAATTCCATCCTTGGTACTTAAACTTTGTGATTAATGCATGCCTCACAATACAATTAAAGTATAATTACACAGTTTTACAGTTTGCTATCATGGTGTTATTATTATTACAAAGAGCTGGATTTTGCAAATATTAGAAGAATTAGGGTTCTGATACCCATCACTTTGCTGTTATTAAGTGATTATGTTAAATGGGACCCCTTTATGTCTGAAGAATGAAGTGGAGAGAGGGGAATCATTAACTAACACATCAGATGGTTTCTAAGTGATTGAGGAAGAAATGTGTGATGGTTTTTTTTTTTACACATCTGTAGATGATAGGTGCAAATACCTTTTGTTCATCTTTGCCAGCTGCCTATGACACGCTCTAGCGCACATGTGCTTTGGTGGTTAAAAAAAGTTTCATACTAAACATCTCATCTCTGTAATCTGTTAAAAATCATTTGCATGTGTTAAACATCTGATTTTATTATATTTCATTGAAGTTTTTTATTACAGGCACAGTTTTTTTCATACCCTTATTAAAAGCATTAACGGCCAGATACAGAGGTCCAATAGGTGTGTGTAGTGTAGATTAGGGTGTGCGTGCAGAGATGATACAGGTCTTTCTCATGTGCTCTGGAAACTCAAAGCAGTTCTGTGTGAGGGATCCCCCTCTTTTCAGTTTGTGTGCATGAATGTACTGTTATTTGCAGCCAGTATAAACACACAAAAGTCACAAACACTGCTATTTTTACCTTAATTGTAAGGGTTAACTGGCCTCCTCTATTTTTCTGGTCAAACTTAGTTCTGTGGCTACTGCTCATCCTTCAAGGATTGATTTAAGTATCACTACCATTACTTATATGTGACCAAAAAATCACTGCTATACTGCATAATTCTTCTTATAACCTTTTTTTTTTTGCCAATGCAAATGTACCAGAAAACTTAGGTCTTTGTGTTAACAATTAATGCAATTAGCAAATGATTTTTTAGTAATATTTCCCTATTCCAATGTAATTTAGAAATCTAATTTTACTTTCTTTATCTCTGAATATGTGTTATATTGCAGACTTCACTGGTGGGAAATGGAGCAGTTGACACATTTTTTGAATTACACTTTCAGTTCTTCTAAAGCTCTTAAGGTTACACTATAAAATTTTTTAGCTATAATTGCACAGTGGAAATTCCAAATGGTGTACAGAAATCGAATGTTGCACCCTCAAGTCTTATTTGATCCAGTGTCTTGGATTTAATTTTTGCTTAGTTTAAAATGACCTGTTGCTTTTGTGGTTTTCTGGTTTTTTTTAAGTTGTGCTATTCATTTCTTTAACAATGAAAATATTTCTTCTTTTTAATTCCAGAGAATACAAAGAGTAAAAGGCAAATAGAAATCTTTTTCTTAAAGTGACTGCTTTCACATCTGTAATTTTAGTCTGTATTTATGCTACTACAATGATTTAATCTCTACTTTGGCTATTATCATTTGCTGTCATTGAGCGCAGAAAACATTGGTCATTATTACTGATGCATGGAAGCATGCGAGCAGGTAGCCAGTAATTATGCTTGGAAGAATTTACTATATTTCAGTGCTTCCTACTTGAATATTCGTGAATTGGTTTTATTTCCAGTCTTTAAAAAAAATACTGCACTGAAGTGTTTTAAATCATTTTCATGTGGCACAGCAAAAATGTAAAGGCACATTACCAGAAAGAAATGGTCAGCAATAAGAGCTGTTTTGCAAAGTTGGCTTGCGACAACTACCACACTATGTGGAGAAAACAGTTATCCTGTAATAATAAGACTAATGAATTCAGAAATCCATTGATTGAACTGGCTCTGGGTAGATTATGTGCAGGCTTGCTTCAAGGAGAGGAATTTATGAAATGTTTGCCGCATCCAGCAAGCACTGCTGCTATAATACAGCTGCCTCCTCAGTGGTTTGCTTTGATCCTGTGGAATGAAAGGACAGGAGGATCAGCTCAGGTCTAAATGAGATTACAGCTGGTTCGGCAGCTTATCTGGTCTAATGCCAACTAGTGTGGCTTTGCACGTCCTAAGGGGTTTACAACAGAAACTGTTTATTGAGTATCATCGGTTTACTCAACACAAGCAGGCTAATCCTTCCCAGCCTCAGCATGTTGTAGGATTGTGCATGAGCCAAACCAAAAGCTGGTGTAGCCAGGGCCTCCAGAGCCCTTTGTCTCGCTTCATATTGATTTTTTTTACCTGTGTTAAAGACAGTAAAAAATAAAACCAATAACCAGCCCTATTGTGAGCAAAAGGTTAATCTGACCTAAAATCTTACAAAAGCATCTTTTAACCCTAGAAGGGATGGCAGCCTTTCTCTGACTTTTCACTCGAGGGATTTTCTAGTTGAAGGTTTTGAGGAGCAAAACAGGAAAAATAGCTTAAACATTTAACTCTGTATGTCTTGCAAGGTCTGAATTCTTTCAGCAGCTGCATAGAAAACTTTAAACAGTTATTTCTGACATTATTAACATTGTGTCATCTACCTGTGGTAGGTGATGCCGTGTGGCAAGGACATGACATATGGAATGTAGGCAGAGTAATAGGAGCTTATAGGTGTCCCGAGGCTCATGCTGGGTTTTCACTGTAGTGGTTTATACGTAAAAACATTAGAAAATGCCTTTATCAGCTGTTTTCTCCAAAAAAATCCCCAACCCAACAACTAGGCAAGTGGAGTGCATCTTAAAGAATTCAAAAAAGTACCAAACAGGCTCATAGAAGCAATAGAAGCGGAATGGGTTTTTTTAAACATCACTTTTTGTTTTGATATGAAATACAATGGTAAGTTAAACATAATAATATTTTATTGAGTGTGTTTCCTGTCTGAGATGAGTCTTTTTTGGAAGACATTGCAGTATGTGTCAGACTTCTTTATACTATAAAACACATTCGATTTAAAATAATAATAGATTAAACTCTAGGAGGCTTTGCAGAGTAGTAGCAACACCTTTGCACTGAAAAGAAACACAAAGTTATTGAATCTGCATTGCTGGAACTATGTAGGAATTTAATAGATATACCTTTATTTGTATACTGTGAATATTCTTGCGAGTAATGAAATCAGTTCTGCTGTGATGCAGGGAAGAGAGTTTGGTGATGCACCTATCTGTCAGCGACTGCATGTGGCAGACTTAAACTGGGATCTGTTTTGAAGACTGTTGAATACCATCTAAAGAAAAGTCGGCAGTAACTTGAGGAATTATGAATGGCTGTTTTCTGTTTACTTCACCTAATTGGAATGAATGTGTATTTTAAGCTATATGTAAGCAAAGAGGTGGAGGTTACCATGGATACCATGGAGGCATTATGAGTGTTGTGTGGGGAAATTGCTAAAAATGATGTTTAAGATAAATGTGAACTTTACTAATACTTAAACCTAATGGACAAGATGTGTACAAGTTTAAAATGTAGTATTTATCCAATCACTTGTATTTTATCAAATCTAGTCTTAAAGCAATAGGTTGCTCTCATGTCATATTACACTTTTAGCACATTTGGAGATAAAAGCTATAGTTGGTGATTGCTTAAAGTCTCTTTGTTCAATCATCTGAACAGTGCAAATCAAAGCATTTTGTCAGACTGTGAGAAGTTTCGCCTGGATAATGCTTCCCACACACGCAGGTCACCAAATACATTATGTGCATGGTTTTACAGCATAGGTGGTGCTGGAAGTTAAATGGATGCCCAGTGGTAGAACTCGTAAAACGCTTTCCTGTTAACACGACCAGGCAGAATTGACATTGCTGATGGTAGCTTTGATCTAATAAACTATCGGGTCTAACAGTGATTTTTGCTTTCTTTCAGAGGGGATGATGATAAAAGTTTAGCAAGCCTACTGTTCGTCCTGGATGACAGAAAATTAACTCTACTGTCTGTATTACCAAATGTTGGGAAGAATGTTAGTAGGGGATGTTTTGTACCCAAAGTCATCCCCTTCACTAAAAAGATGTATTACATGAACAGCATCCTTTAACACAGCAGATACTCCATAAAGAACAAAATTGATTTTTCAGGAAGGAAATAAAATACTTTGGTTTGTAATTTGGAAACAAGTTACTTCATTATCTTGAGTACAAATTTTCCTGCCTTCCAAAATCGGTTTTCTCTCTTGGAGAGAATGATCTTCCTACACCACTTATAGTATATGACTCCCAGCAGGTTGCTAGAGAGTATCCATATGCATATAGTTTTTGATTTTCTGCAAATGCAGCTAGAGGAGCTGGAGCAAAAGAGCTTCATTTCAAAAAAGAAAGACTTTATTTGAACTACAGTTCCTCTCTCTGTTACGGTCTTGTTTTAGATTAAGAGAAACACAGAAAATTTGAAGTATTTTCTCAGGGTTCCTACCTGGAAAATAAGAATGGCATGGTAATAAGTGTGTTACACGTTACATGTGTAATGGTAAGACAGGTGTGTTACTGGAAGTTATATTCAGAATGTCTGAAGAAATAACTGGGTAGTAACTCTTTGTTTGTTTTCAGTATTTGGGGTTTATATTTTGATACTGTTCCTTCACCTCCCTTTAGGATTTTGTGTAGTTATCCTCAGAGTCCATTTCACAACTCCTGATTATATCAGGAAGTTTCAACTGGGATGACACCAACTCAACATTTGAATTTCTTTGGCCAAGATGGCTATTTTACAAGTTTCTCTCTGTCTTTTTTGTACTTGAGTCTGAGTGAAAACATGCTGAATGAGAGAAACTGCATGTCTAAAGCTGTGCTAGATAAAGGAAAATATTTGAGAGATGTGGTGAAGTTGACTTCGGTGAATTTGTTTCAAGCAATTTGCCAAACTTTGATATTTTTTTTTCATAGCATGGCTAAGAAGAATTTTAATTTAATGGCCATAAATTTACATCACATCTCTCAAATTGTAAGCCTTTCCGGAGTGATCTGTATGCTTTTGATTTGTCTGAATAAAACTATGAGGTTAAACAGAGATCCACTTTAGCACAGTATGTGGGCGTCTGTTCCCCAGTGTGCGGAGTCCATCAGCACTGGGACTCCATTAAACTACTGGGCTCTGAATTATAAGGAATCATCTTTTTAAGGTCAGCCTGTTAAGCTTTAAATTTTTTTTAGATATCTTTACTGTGTGAAAAATTACTTTTAGTAAGTGTAAACAATGGCTTACAGAAGATACGAACCTGTTGCATCATTATAATTCTTTGTCAACTGGTGTTATCCTGATCTCAGAGTCCCATGGAAGAGCTGAAGGCAGGATTGTGGAAATGATTGTACTTGAGAACGGGTTTCAGTACTGGCCTTTCAGAACCAGTTGATTGGCATTCCGGTCATACTGCATAGTTATAATTTCTTGTGGATTTTTTTTTTTGTCAATAAAAGACAGTACAGAATTGGTAAAAAAAGGCTTAGCTTGTAAAAATTTGGAAAATCTGTTGCATCAGAACCCAGGTCATTGTTAAACTATAGATTGCTGCACTTTATTGCCCTTCTGGTGCTCTGAAGAATGTGTTTCAAGTAAATTATGTTGTATAAGTAAGCAGCATATGGGGTTCCCAGTACAAGAAAAACATTGCAATACTGATTTAAGTCCAGCAGAGGACCACCAATATGATTAGGGGTCTGGAGCACATGCCCTGTGAAGGGAGGCAGAGAAAACTGAGTTTGTTCATCCTTAGGCAAAGTAGGCTTGGATGGGAGGTGGCGGGGGGATGGTTATTTTAATGTTTTGTACAACAATCTGATTGGGGGGGGGGGGGGTAAAAAAAAAGGGATAAGATGTATAGTGGTAGGAAGCAATGGACTAAGATTGTGATGAAGTTTTTATTAGATATAAGGATAAAATTTTCACAGGATAGTCAAACATTGGAACAAGTTCCTAAGGTTGTAAAATTTCCCTCCTTCTGTTATTGAAGACTGGCATTGCTTTGAACAGGTGTTGGACCAGATGACATTGAGGTCCATTCCAATTTAGATTTTTCTGTGACTAGCTCTTAATAAAAAAAAAAGCGCAACACAAACACCACCACCACCCCCTGCCAAAACAACACCTGCAACAACCTACAAACAAAACGCAATAAAACAGAAATCCTATTTAACACACACTTTCTAGACAATGACAAATTTTAGAAGTTTTGCTCTAACAGTAGAGTTCTCTGGAAGATACCCATTTGCAATCTGCAGTTTGTCTGCGTGGAAGAAATGGGACTGAAAACAGAAGCACTCATTTTTTCACTTCAGCATTTCTACTTTCAGTTTCTCAGATAAACTGTCATTCTGATCCTCACTATCAATTATATTCACATATGATTCATTTTATAATGTTGTGGAACACTTCTGTATACCTTCATCAGGGATTTGAGCCAGCAATGTGCCCTTGCCACAAAGGCGGCTGATGGTATCCTGTGCTGCATTAGGCAGACCATTGCTACCAGGCGGAAGGAAGTGATCTTTTCCCTCTGCTCGGCACTTGTGAGGCTACACCTGGAGTACTGTGTCAAGTTCTGGGCTGCCCAGTACAAGAGAGACATGGACATACTGGAGAGACTCCAGTGAAGGGCTATAAAGATGATGAAGACATTGGAGCATCTCTTCTGTGAGGAAAGGCTGAGAGAGCTGGGACCGCTTATCCTGGAGCAGAGAAGGCTCAGGGGGATCTTATCACTGTACAGACACAGCTGAAGGCAGGGTGCAAAGAGGATGGAGCCAGGCTCTTTTTGGTGGTGCCCAGTGACAGGACCAGAGGCAATAAGAAAAAAACTGAAACACAGGAGGGTCCCTCTGAACATCAGGAAACACTTTTTCACTGTCAGGGTGACCAGGCCCTGGCACAGGTTGCCTGGGGAGGTTGTGGAGTCTCCATCCTTGAAGATATTAAAAAAACTGTCTGGACGTGGTCTTCGGCAACCTGCTTGAGGTGGTCCTGCTGGAGCACTGGGATTGGACAAAATGACCTCTAGAGGTCTCTTCCAGCCTCAACCAGTCTGTGATTCTCTGACTTCTCAGTAAGAATGGAGGACATGGCTTTTGTACTCAACAGTGTGTGTTCAAGGCAGGACTGTTGCATATAATACCAGGATATTTTTCGATGCGTGGCATCTTTTTAGAACTTTGCAAGCAAAGTGCTCACTCAGAAGGCCCTGATGGGGTTGAGTGGATCTATCTTTTGAATATTTTGAAGAAAGGTGGTCTTTAACAGGGAGAAAATGGTGCTAAGTCAGCTTATTTGCTGTGACCCTTGGGTCTCTGATTGTAATTCCATCCTGCTTTGATAGCAAAAAGGAAGAGCTGTCATGGAAAGTTGTTAAAAATGATCTTGTGTACCAGCAGTGATTTGCTGTTTCCAGCTAAATACGTAACAGCTAATACTGTCTGTTCCCTATATGACAGATACTAGCGTTTATGTTCCTAATAAGCTATGATCTTGAATATATATCATCTGAAGCAATCTAGACTTCGTGTTCTCTCAAACATAAAATACTTCTAAAACCAAATTTAGTCTCATATTTAAAAAAAAAACCAAACAAAACAAGAAGAAATGATGTCCCTATAGTTTAAAGTTATGGAATTGTAATTACAATTTCTCAGTAGTTTTCTAAGAAATCTTTTCTATAAAAGATGACCTCTGTTTAAAACAAACAAGTGAACAAAACCCTCAAAACCAAAGGGTGAAGTGTGCCTCAGTCAGGGCTGATCCAAAGCTCCCAATGACTTGTGCAAG
>NW_009649228.1:2009547-2022909 GCF_000708025.1 Charadrius vociferus | reverse complement strand
ATAGAGGATAAGTATGTTCTGTGTTTTTCTTTTAAACTCATCACGTGAGGTGGCATACCTGCAGACCCTGCCTCCATGACTGAATGTCTACCTCTGGTAAAGAACATACTTCAATTGTGTGATGAACATACTTTGAACCCTACCGTGGGCGAGACTTAACTTTTATGGGTCATGTTATGGGGCTCAAATCTCACTAGCAGCTTTGAGAGGACCCTTACAAAACAGTGCCGTGGAGTCTGAGGCACATTTACTCATCTGAAGTTTTGCATGTGGTACGGGAATTTATTGGGAAATTTTGTCATTCTTTGATCAAAATTAATTGCACTGTCAGTCTGTTACAAAGATTGCTATTCAAAATAAGGATTTTAAGAATTGAAATTGAGCTATTTTAAGTTCTGTGAAATGAGAATGATTTAGAAATAACTAAGTTTAGTTTAGGTTGGTTTTTTGTATGTATGTGAACTGAAAAAGGGGAAAATATCAGTTTTAGGATAGTATAAATTTCAAATGCACCCTGTCCGTTGTTTTTCTTTTATTTTTCTCTATTTAGTCTTTCAGAGGATTAAAAAATTCTGAATCTGACCTATGCTGAAAGGCTGCTTAGGCAAACTAAATGTCTTTTTAAGTGTTTGCTTTTTCTGTGGTGTTTCTTGAAAGAACTGAACACTGACTTACCAGTTCAAAGCAACAAGACAGCTCTCAGTGCCTCGAACAGGGCAGAATCTAGCAAAGAGTGCTTGGCTGAGATTTGTGAACGGCTGAGCCCTGCTGCTGAAGTGAGTACCTGGACTGACTTTCCCAAGACTTGAGATTTTGGGCTAGCAGAGGGTCGCTTTGTGTGTTTGTGTGTTCCAGTTTATATTTTGCATTAAAGACATGAAGAAAATTACGATCTTAGCATATCCCTGTGTAGTACAGGGGAGAAGCTAACTTGGCTGAATACCAGTGAAGGTAATGAAGGAAAATTGCAGTTGGGCTGAAATTAGCAGTCTGTTTTTCCCAAGACTGTTCCACAAGCTGAAACGTAAACGAGTGGCACTGAATTAACGCAGGTTATGTTGTCTTTGCTGCTCTTGCAACCTCATCTGAGTTAAATGTGGTTAGAAAAAGACAACAACTCTCTGGCACAAATTTGCTGGGGTGGCTGAAGCGGATGTAATATTCCCTCCCAGCAGACCTAGCCAAAGCAGGCTAGAGCTTTGTTGCTTGCATTTAAATTATGGCCATAGCAACTTGTCTTTTCAGTGATGTAGTTAAACCCTTTGAGAAGGGTTAAGGAGAAAGTGCTAACTAATATTCTGCAGCTCTGAATGCTTGGCTTTTCTGTACCTTTGTGTTTTAGGGTTGTTTGTCTGTTCTTGTTAGTATCTTTACTTTGTCTTTGAGCATAGTAAAGATGTTGGGGATTTCTTGTTCTCCCTGTATATTTTTAGAAGTATTACTGAGCACACACAACATGCTGTCACAGTGAACACAGGGTTCTCTATTACTGTGCTTAGCTATAGAAAGGATTATATTAAACTCGGTAACCTTGCTGAAGCCCCTTTGTACATTGCTGCTATATTGATAATCTTCACATGATTCAACTGCAGCTGAAAACCTTTTATTCACAGCATTAACGCTTTCCATTCCAGTGAAGATGAGACTCTTTGATATTAGAAAGTGGGCTCTTTGGTGTGCAAATGATTATTATTTTTTTAAAATTATTATTAGTGTTGTTCTGCACATGTTGCCTTAGCCCTTTCTTCACATGGGCATATACTCATTAAGCCTAACTATTCAAAATGGGTAAAACAATTTATTGATGAATGAATTAATGGTTAACTAAGGGACTGTTGCTGTTTGATTGCTTACAAAATAGTGAATGCTTTAGGAAAATATTTGCATTCAAAAAGAAATCCACAATAATATTTTAGAGAAATTAAGAAAAATATTTCTTGGCATTCTGCATCTAAAAATAAAGAAACAGTATTACCTACATATCAGTAGATGGAAGGAGCAATGTAAGATGTGTTGACATTTTGTATCTGTGATGAATGCAGACCTATTAATGAACAGCTTTCCTCTAAAATGTAGAGTTAAATGTATAGAAAAGCATGGGAATTTATTGCCCCTTCTTCAGTATTGCATATTGTAGAATCACAATACCGGTGGCATTTGCTTTGCCTCTCTTTAAAGTGAAGGGAATCGAGACAGTAAAGAAGAATTTTGAGCTTTATTTCCTTTTTCTTTGTCCATGATCTTACTTTATGCTAGTTCTTTTTCCAAATACTTGCTGTTTCTTGTAATTTAATAAGTAGTGTTTCAGGTAGACTGCTGACCCATTTCCCTGTATATTTAAGACCTTCATCAAGCAACTGGTGGAAAATTCTTGCAAGTGTTTAAATGACAGCTTTCACTTGCATCTCACGATCATGGCATCTCTTTGGCCTGGATCATTGCAAGTCTCACTGCGTCCACAGTTGTCTGGGAGAGTCAGAAGGACAGGACAGGCTGATCGTAACATGTTCCAGGTCTCTCTTCTGCCATATAGTGCATGGGGGAAAGGCCGCTGCAGGAAGAATGTGATGAAAGAAGTGGTGTAATAGAGGATGGAGAGCTGGCAGTGCTTGGAGGTCACCTCATGTCTGGTTTTCTTCTGAGTTAAACTTTTCAGCAGTTGCTGTCTGTCCACTTTGCTATTTGAAGGATTTGCACATTTCTTCCTGCAACCCCGTGAGTTTTAAAATAGACTTTTTTATGCTCTTGTCTCTGCCAAGTCTGTTGGTGGTATCCTGGGAACTTTTGCTGCTCTCCGGTAAAGGGTGGGAATGTTCAGGCTGGTACTGCTTTGGCCTTTGTGCAACTTTTGCGTTCCAGTAGAAAAAAAGTAAAGGAGTATATGTAAATTACACCTGGATATGTCTTTGTCACTCCTATGTGCTACTTCTTTCTAAAAGTCCAGAAGATAAACTCACAGAGAGTGAATACTTTTTAACGTTTGAAGGGATGGCCATGTTCAGAGGTGCTGCAGCTTGACAAACTAACACCTCTTACTTTGAATGCTTGCTTTGAAAACTCTAAAATGGATTAGGTCATGGCCACTTTTAGCAATTTTAGTGATTCTTTGGTTGGGAAAATGGATCAAGCAATGAGAGGTAACTTTGCTGCTTATATATCCTAACATAATGTGTTATTGTTATTATTGTTTCCATATTGCTGTGGAAAGGACGACTGTCTTAAAACCTGAGAATTTCTGTTCACTTTTTTCTGTGCTACATGCTGTTTGTAGTGTTATATTTACATAAAAGAATTTAGTGGAGAACATAGACCTACCAAATTCCTCTGTATTAGTTTCAGGCAAAGAGGAGCCACATTCCTTGAATCATATTTCTCTAATGAAGCAGCTGCCAAGTTGTGTATTACAGCATCTGTTGTTTAAAAAAAAAAAAAAAAAAGAAAGAAAGAAAAATGTTAGGAACATTGACTTAAAATTTGAATAGGGTACGTTTCCCATTTTTGCTTATTATGAGGTCAGTTGCAATGGCTATGTTTTGAGGGGTTTTGTTTGTTTTTTTTAATATAACCTTAAACTTGGAAAGCTTTATAAAGAGTGTTGGGATTGATTTATGGTACTGTAATCAAATCCTTTTAATTGTGCATTTGATAGATTTGCTTGTAGAAGATACATAAAACAAACAAAAACCCCAAACAGAAATAGTAAAAAATATAATTGCTTGTGAGAATATTAAAAAAATCATAAGCACTAGATTCCCTAGATGTTGATAGTATAATTATTTCATTACCGACAACTTTCATCATATGTACTAATGCAGTCCAGTAATGTGAGAAAATATTGCTGCTGCTGTACTTGCATTATAATATTTAAAATGATTTCACATTTTCCCCGCTCTTTCCTATGTTTTAGTGAATATCCCAAGTAATGTCTGAGAAATGAAACTTAGCTTTAGTCTTCAAGTCACTAAAAGGAAAAAAGTAGTTGTTTAATGTGGTTAACTGTTCTTAAAATATTTGTATCTTCAAAGAGCTTTATGTAATTTCCTGAATACGTTTAGTAATGAGTAAGGATCGTTTAGTTTAAGGTATTTTCTGTTGATATTATTTGGGAAGGTGACCCTGAGCTGAATTGCAATGTGTGATTCGAATGCCCATGGGCTGCCCTTCACCAGTTTGATGGGGAGAGATTATCTGGATTTCTAATATACTTTAATTACTCTGCTTATATAAATTGTCACATTAGAAGCTTCTTAACTGTTGAGTCTGTTCTGTGAATGATCCACTAACAATAGGAATATACCAGGCCTTTCCACTGAGATTTGAAGATTTATACCATCAATGAAAGAATTGGAATGGCTCCATTTAAACCTACTGTATCTTCAATAGGAAAGACTATGTGATCTGCTTCTTCTCAGGCAGCGATTGATGTGTGGTAAATTGAAAGGATCTGTAGCCTTTTTTATTTTTTTAATAGGCATTTTTTCAATTAAGAGGATGTAATGCAAAATATTGTTTAGGATGTTTAGGGGTGATGTTTTCCTGATGCGTGTGTGGAACAAAACAGAAAACAGGATGGTTAGGATTTTTGGGTGCAGGAAGGTGGAGTATCTTTTAGCAATGATTAGGTTTTACAGGGAACCTGTCCTAATTGAAATGCTGCCCTAATGTCTGTGTGTGTCTCTTACAGCCTAAGCTAGATGCCTTGGTATTTTTCTTTATCTCTCTATATATCTACACACATAGGTATATAAACAAGTCCTTTAAATCATGGTCTGAAGCACCTCAGTCCTAGAGTGTTACGGTGATTTAGGCCTCTCTTGACCTTTTACTTCTGAGCACACAGACGTCTGCCTGCCTGACAGCTCTGTTCAGATGAGCTAGGAGTATATCAGAACTTAGAAGACTCCTGCTCTCAAGTGGTGTAGGGGTCTTCCAAGATGCAATGGTCTGATAGCTTACAGTAACAGATACAGCTGAGCAGCAACTTGTTTGGCGCATATAGCATGTGTATCTTCTAAAACCACCCTTCCCTCCTGTGTGGGATTTTGCCTACTGCTAGCCTATAGAAAATAGGAAGTGAAGGGTTGAATCCAGTGTGTGTCTGATGGGTCCAGAGACATCTGATTAGAATCAATGTCACGAAGAACAGAAATCTGTGTGCTGGGAACCCTTGTAGAGTCCCCCTGCTGAAGATGTGTACTTAAACATGTTTGTTTGGGGGTTTTTGTTTTTTAAATAGCAGACAACAGAGCGTCTGAATGATTAAATATCTGTAATCTCATGGTTAGGATGTAACACTGAGAGGAAAGTAAGTCATGGGTCCCATTCCTTGTTCTGGGATTTCACATTTTTATCCAGTGACAGATTTAATGTAAAACTCTCAGTCCAAGAGCAGAGCCCAATCCCCAAACCAGTCTATCAAAACTGGACCCAGGTGCCCTCTACCCTGACGCTGTGACTCAATGGTTGTTATATATTTTAAAAAAAATGTGTTCCAAGTTTTAAAATTAAAGTAGCCACTACTGCACCTCATGCAGCCTACTGTTTTTGGTGTGGGTTAGTCATGATCAGATTTCTAGGCTCCAGTAGCTGGAGTCTGTGGTTTAGATGCTCACCTCAAGGCACTTATGTAGCTAAACTGCAGGCACCTAGGGGACTTCCCGGTCAAAAGAGGGTGATCTGTCAAAGTGAGCAGTTTAGGAATTATGATTCAGGAGCCTGAGATCACTTTGTGCCCTGCTTTTTAACCATTGCATCCTTTTATCCCTTTGGATCTCTTCCAACATTTACGATGTCTCCTTGCATATGCTTCACGTTGTTATTCCTGATGAAGGCATGTTGTAACACTGACGATATATGATTTTGTGCAAGTCTGTGCTATAAAAAACTTAAGCTCAAATGGATGAATTAAAGCATTGGATAAAACAATCCTAGATGTTACAGTTGTGAAAAGTATCCCTCTTCCCTTGTTAGCCTTCCCACACCAATCAGTGGTCATCACATATATACATAACGAGACATATTATTCTGACATCCTTTTTGCAGTAAACATTTGAACATGCAGTTTATTGTGGATTATTGAAGCAGATTAAACTGAAGGAAGAACACTGAAACATGATTTAATAAATACTGAGCTGATGGAGGCGTGTTAGTGTTTGATAATACTGTATCATGACTTTTCCAGTTCTGTTGGTACAGTGAGCAGTACAGCTCGGTGGTGGTGGTGATGTTATCATTATGGCTTACACAGGGCTGACACTTCGTTTGAAACTGTGGGGGTTTTCAAATGTTTCTTTTAGTGGATGGGAAAATTTATTTTTGACCTTAAGTTTCTCATGTTGCTTATCTTTCTGAAATTGATTTTTTAATTCCATAAAGGGGGGTTAAAATTCTGTTCTCTTTTGGGGTGAGGTTTTGTTGGTTTTTTTGGTTTTGTTATCAAAGAGTAAAAAGGCTATTGCTGAAATATGAAGAAACTTTATAGATACTTTGTATGTATATTGCAGATATAGAAACTACTTGAGAAATTCTGATTTGAGGTGGGATTACTTCTTCTGTCTGGTTGCTACTACAGTCATACCAGTCTCAATATACTGGGTGCTATATAAGGGGATATAAAAAAGAAATTGTGTCCCAAAGAGCTTAGAAACAGATTTAAAAGAGGACTTGGATGTTTGACTCGGACTTGGGTAGAATTTAGTCACCTTCCTTTATTTGTGTTTCACAGAAACAGCCTGAATGTGGAAGTGTCTGAAAGTCTGTAGGTGACTCCGTTTTAACCACTGAAGTTCCCAACGTACCTGAACTTGTGTGCCCAGAGACACTAAGGCTGTTTTCATAGGCCTTAGCTGTTTAGCAACCAGCTTAGGCACTTTAAGGCCATAAACTTTGAAGGAAAAAAAAAAAAAAGCACTTAAAATTCTTGTAAGCATGCTGTTAGTGCACCTACGAAACATGCTGATAACCAAGAGTTCAGTGCAGAGCTCTGCAGCCCGGCCTACTTGCATTCAGAACCGTGGCCAAGAGAAAGAAAGATCACCTTTTTACACATTAGGTCAAGTGGTCACCTCATTCACCAGTGATTAGGAAGCCAAAAACCTTCACCGTGAGATGCCTGAAACCAACATCTGTGACTTTCCACCAATCTCTAAGTATGGTTAGGTCGGGGCACTTTTTTCTTGGAGGAGCTGGCCATGGGGGTTGGACTAGATGATCTCTAGAGGTTCCTTCCAACCCTGACCATTCTGTGTGATTGTGCCCAGGTGGCCAAGAAGGCCAACGGCATCCTAGCCTGTATCAGGAATAGTGTGGTGAGCAGGACTAGGGAAGTGATCGTACCCCTGTACTTGGCACTGGTGAGGTCCCATCTCGAGTACTGTGTTCAGTTTTGGGCCCCTCACTACAAGAGGGACATTGAGGTGTTGGAGCGTGTCCAGAGAAGGGCTACAAAGCTGGTGAGGGGTCTGGAGGACAAGCCTTATGAGGAATGACTGAGGGAACTGGGGCTGTTTAGCCTGGAGAAGAGGAGGCTGAGGGGAGACCTTATCACTCTCTACAACTACCTGAAAGGAGGTTGTAGAGAGGTGGGGCTGACCTCTACTCCCTGGTGACAAGTGATAGGACAAGAGAAAAAGGATTCAAATTGGCGCTGGTGAGGTCCCATCTCGAGTACTGTGTTCAGTTTTGGGCCCCTCACTACAAGAGGGACATTGAGGTGTTGGAGCGTGTCCAGAGAAGGGCTACAAAGCTGGTGAGGGGTCTGGAGGACAAGCCTTATGAGGAATGACTGAGGGAACTGGGGCTGTTTAGCCTGGAGAAGAGGAGGCTGAGGGGAGACCTTATCACTCTCTACAACTACCTGAAAGGAGGTTGTAGAGAGGTGGGGCTGACCTCTACTCCCTGGTGACAAGTGATAGGACAAGAGAAAAAGGATTCAAATTATGTCAGGGGAGGTTTAGATTGGATTTTAGGAAACATTTTTTCACTGAAAGGGTTATTAAACATTGGAATAGGCTGCCCAGGGAGGTGGTGGATTCGCCATCCCTGGAGGTGTTTAAAAAAAGGGTAGATGTGGTACTCAGGGACATGGTTTAGAGGTGGTTTTGTCAGGGTAGGTTGATGGTGGGACTTGATGATCTCAAAGGTCCCTTCCAACCTCAGCAATTCTATGGTTCTATGATTCTATGATTGCAGAACCACTGTGCCGCTAGTGTGCCACTTCTGTGAGCCCAGATCCGTTCCATTTTCATGCATCTGCATGTATAATAGAGGTAGGATCGGACAGTTTGTTACTTGTACCTTAACACAGCTCCGTGATACTGCATGAAAGCAGACTTGAACCCAGATGCAACCATTTTGTCCTTGCCTTTGTGAATGCTAGTATTAGAGTCCATAGTTAAACTAGCTTTTCTTTTTGGAATATTTTGAAAAATTCTGTAAAAAAAGTAATTCACTCTAAAAATGTGTTCTTATTCACACTTCGTATTATATTTTATGGTAGTATAACAGGTTATGATTTCAGAAATGTACATGTATTTAGTGTAAACAGTGTATTTGAAGCACATGTAAAAATAAGTAAATACTTATGAACAAATTAATAAGAGGAAGTTGAACAGTGAGGTTGTCAACATGGGAGTTGGTATCTGTATGGATCAATGAAATAAGTGCTATAGTTGCAATCTTCTAGAACTATCACGTAACTAAATGGCATAATAGTCAACTAGTTGAATACCCATACTGGATTATTTTCAAAGGCACACAGAGGGCATGCCACAATCTTTTTCAGCTTGATCTTGGATAGGACTAGTTACTGAAAATGTCTGTGGCTTCTGCTGAAGCATCGCTTCCAATTCTGGTCTCTGTAAGAAGCAACAATACTGGTGGAATGAAAGGAAGAAATAAGTAGAGATATTAAAGAAGTATTGATGTTTTATGGTATTTAAAGGAAGTTAAATTGGATGAGTAACTTTGAACTAAATTCTGAAATGCTGCTTGGTACATATTGTTTGGTCACTGAAGCTGAGTGGACTGCTGTCTTGCAGAGATCTCAGAGTTTTGCGCCTGTAGCAGTAGCACAAATTTTGAATCTCACCGCAGTGAGATTTATACAACCACAGAAAATATGACTGGATAGATTTCTATGGGAAAGCCCAATGTTTTGCCATGCAGTAGTGGTATATAGATTCTTTGTATTGGCAAGTAAGAGGGGACAGGAAGTAGAAACACCTTGCCATGTGAAGTGCATTGGCACTTTTACTTTGGATTTTATTTTAATGCTGTCTTTATTGTGTAATTTATTGCTAATCTTTTCAGCAGAAACATATATGCTTTTAATTGTATTAATATGGCTTTTGATTTTTGGGAGACCTTAAGTTGATAACTTTGTTGTTGTGCATGTTTCCGAGTAGCTGACATCACCTCTGTGTCTGGGTTTTGTTGAGAGAACATAAAGCTCTCCTGTCTTCTTCACTGAAATAAAAACTCTCACTTCTTTTCTTCCCTGCATCAGCTAATCTCCGTATCTTTTCGGTTCTTTATGCTGAAATCTTCATAGCTACCACATAGCTGAAGAAGCCTCAACTTCCCCAGTCACTTCTGTTGCTGTTACCACCTCTATGGCAACATTAAAATAGGACCATGGCTCAATGCATTTGTTGCCGAAATATCAAAATGACAAACTGCATTGATAATCTTACAGTGATGCAAACAGAGGGAGAATGTTTGGAAGGGAAATCTCCAATTCAAGTATTATTCAAGTTCCATTGATCTGCAGAGAGCACAAATCCCCTATTACTTGTCTTTGAATCTGAGGGTGACAATACTTTGTTTCATTTTACTTTGCCTGAGTTTTCCTTGAAAGAACTGATGTTAGTGGTTGAAATTCTAAGCATCAAAGCCATTTATCATTTTAGAAATACTCATATATCCCTACCTAATCTCCCTGGATTTATCCAAGGGTGTTGGTCCTGCGGGTGTTGTTTTTTAATTTATTTGTTTCAACATCAAAAGGTCATTCATTTCCTTTAAAAAGACTTTCCTGAGCTTAATCTCGGCTGTACTGGGCAGCCGAGTTCTGTGGATGCTGTGGCTGGCCTGGCGTGGTCTGGGAGCAGAGGAACTGGGAGCACCACATGTGAAGAAACCACTGTCTATATTTATAGTCTGGGAGCCCCTGAGAGCGGTAGTATGTGTCCCTGGAAATGCTGGTAGGAGGAGAGAGGTCTTCTCTTACATTGGGGAGTTCTGAACAGTTGTAAATCAAATTAAATTACATCGTATTAAGTCCGGATGCCAATATGCAGCCAGTGCAGAATATGGACTAGCAGTGACTTGAGTTTTCATTATAAAGGCAGGCTTCTGCATTTTATGTCTTTTACTTTTCCAGCTCAACCTGAAGTTTCACTCCATTTTTGTAGTGCGGGCTTGCAAAGGCATGGTTTATGTTTGCAAAAGGATGGTTCATGGTTACAATATCTGCATCCAGATAAATGGCTGCGATTCCTTACCCAGGTGTAGGATGTAGAAAATAATCGCATAAGCCACTGTTGTACCTATACATCCAGCACAGTCCTCATTCAGGTAGCACAAACATTCCCTTCTTCTATAAATCCAGGGTTTATTTGATCTGATGGTAAAATGAAAAAGCACACTTCTTTTTACAGAAGTAGGAAATCCACTATTTAACACTAAATTATTACCAGTGTAATGAGGCAACTGGTGGTTCCAGAGCTCGTGACACAATGGAAAACTACACGTACATAGTTTCAGAAATGGAGTGATGTTTGATGGTATGCTTGTCTAGCATTAGAAGAATGGGGAAGCCTGAATAAGAAGTAAAATTGTATTTATCCATATTTTTGTGGAATTAAAAAAATTTGCTTGTTGGTAGAAATAGCTGGCTACTTCTGCTGCAGCACATATCGATGCCCCATCAATTCTAAGCGTTTACCTTATTGCAAGCATTTGTGTAGGTTACTATGAATAAACATAAATACTGATTTCTACGTGTTGCCCTTCCACTGACACAGAGATATATTGCCTTACTTTGGAAGTCTGTACACCCTTCTACTTTGCATAGATGGCTAAAGGAGATGCAAAGCACCCTTCTTTGGAGAGGCAGTTTAGAGGAGAGAAAAAGGTCTTTGTGCAATTTTACGGTGTGGTCTGGGTGTAAGGAGCGCAGAATTTGGTTCTGTAAGTTTTATTCTCTGCACTGTGAGGCATAGTGCTTTCCTTTCTTAACAAAATAAACCAAAAAAGCCCTTTATGCTTTTACTGTTAAACTTTTTTTTTTTTTTCCGTAATGGGCAAAAATCTATTTTTAACTTGCTTCTTTAGCCCTGCTTTTTACTTTTTCATTGTTTATCCTCTAGAGCTCACTATTTCTGCACCCTTTTCTTTGTCCTTTTTTTACTAAGGGATGCTCCCAAAGAAGTATTGCTTGACTTTTTATGCTAATCTCGCTTCTATTTCAATTCATGTTGACTTGGAGAATATGCCTTGTAAATAGGAATACCAACTGACATACCGAATATAATCCTCAGTTTCTAAGCATTGCTTGTTTTCACAGCATCCTTAAAGGGTAAGCTGTCTTACTATCCAAATATCATGGCTGGGAAACTGAGGCTAACAAAGGCTGTATGATTTATGTGAAGCCACAGAGGGAATAAATGTTGGGTTTAGAATTCCTGGCTTCTGTTCCTGTGTTTGGACTCGCACCGTCTCTCAAAGAAATACTTGATTCCTCCTAATATTACGTACCCTTCCGTGCCTGTCTGTTAAACGTAGCCATTCGAAAAGTAGCTGGTACTCAATTCTCTCTCTGTCTGTCCTATTGAAACTAATGGATGCCTGCAGGCAGGCATAAGGTATCGTTACCTTTGACAGACGGTATGTTTTATGTTTTAAATTATGTGTTAGGCAGAATTTTTGGATACTAATTTGGCATAATGAGATGCGCTTCTAATATCAACCCTAGTACGGGAAGGCCTTGCAGCCAGCCTACTCTTTATTTAAAATTATTCCATTTCAGATGTCCTAATGAGTGCTGTGAGTTGTGTAATTCTTTCATAATTTTCCCACATTCCCAGAAGGGAACTAGGGCATGGACTTTTTTTTCTATTTTTGTTTTGGTTTATTTCAAATTAGGGTGAGCACAGAATAAAGATCTAGGGGAAGAGTTTTGTGAAACACTTGCTATTGTGAGAATGGCAATTAAGAAAAAAATATTATGGTCTACAAATGTTAGTGTTAAGGCAAGTCTCGATGCTTCTGCTGTTTGCTATTATCGTATAAATATCTTGACTCTGACTTTACAGTGCTGTTTATAGAATTTAATAAAGCAAATGTAATAATGCTGCCTGTGCTTTAATGCACAATCTCAATTGAGTTGACCAGAAGATAAATAGGAACAGGAATGATAGTGCGTTCCTACAGATTGTTTTTAATAAGCATGTTATTTAGTTGATCAGCCCAGTGCAGTAATGCCTCCTATCCTGCTCTACCAGACAAATTTATTAATGCTTCCTCCCCTCCCCATTTCTCCGAGTACATTGATTCCCTGCAGACATATCTCTATTAAACCTCTAGAAAGTCACAACTTCCAAATTAGATTAAGTAGCAGTAGAAGAATCAAAGAAAATTGAGTGTGTTATTGAATTCATGCCACATTGTCTCAGGAAGAGATGGGAGTTATGTGTAGTGGTAACTTTTGTCCTTACTGTACTAACAAAGCTGTGGGCATTGCTGTCAAACCTAATTGTCTGCAGCGCATCAGGATAAAATGAATCTTTTCTCTTATCAAAGCTTATACCTAGTGAGCTTTTACAAATGAGAAATAGGTTTCAGAAGGAAGCTTTACAATTGATCAAAATCATGTGCCATTATTTGCTGTACACAACCCTATCCTAAAAACCCTATTGACAAAAATTTTAAAAAAAAAGCATCTGGCTCTGGATTGTAAGCAGACTCTCTTGTCATGCTGGCAGTTGCAAAATGCAGATATTCATTTTAAAGCTGCCTATTTCTCATTTTGATCTGACATATTAAAAAGCATATAATTAATGGTTGACATTAGTAATTAACATTAACTTTATGGTGCTTAATATGCCATCATTCATCCATCAAATAACTGGTATGCATAATGTCTTTGCGTAAAGGTTTTAATTGCACAGAATGATCCTTCAGTTCTCAGGCTCTATGGTTTAAAGTAGTTGTAAACGCATTTGTAAAATATCTGATTTTTTTCATTTCTTGAACGTAAACATTGTTTTTGTTTTTCCCTAGGAGCGTGCACAAACGTGTAAGCCAGGGACTTCAACTAGGGAACGCGGCCCCAGATGCACAGCTTCCATTAGTGGCTAAAGA
>NW_009649228.1:1999858-2009499 GCF_000708025.1 Charadrius vociferus | reverse complement strand
GCCAGAGAATGTCACAGTTGCCACCTTCCCCACAGCTTGCTGATACAGCTGCAGGTTAGCGTCGACCCTCCCTGCGACTACTGGATTTGGTGCTGGGTCACAAGCTTTCAAGGATTTTTGTATTTTGGGATATTTCTGCTTCCCTGTAGTGACTTAAATATGCATAAATGCAAAAAATAGATTCTATGCTAAATATTTTGACAAGAAGAAATACTGTAGTGTTGAATTACTCGATCGAATACAAACAGATTGAGAACTCCAAAGGGGTTTGAAGCTATACAAACCTAACTTCTTTTTCCCTACTAGTCACAGATCATAATCAACGTTGCATATGTTATACAATATAAATGAGTATAATTTCTTTCACTGTATCTAGAATGTACATCTTTTTGTAGAAGTTCATTATAATTTTATGTTGAACTCTTCTTTTCATTATGGTTGCGATTCAAACTAAGTTTTTAAAAATAAGATTTTACATTTGAATACGTTTTTTAAAAGGTTGATCACATGACTATTGTTTTTTTGCTGAACCGTCATGGTCCCATAACTATTACATAATTAATTTTAATTATTTATCTTGCTTTACACTGAAGGCTTTTAATCTTGAAGTACAACGTTCCATATGTATGTGAACTCCATGTGCAACAAGTCAGCATGGCAGTGAATAGAAAGAAATCCCAGTTTGATCTTGAACATCAGTAGCTAGCATTGTGTTCTGTAGTTACAATGAAATCGTGTATCTGTTCAACTAAAATTTAGAGAAGTGAAATATAAAGTATTTTTTCCCCATCACAATATGAATTAGATAAATTTACAAGCTCAGAAGTACTGAGTTAGTAATAAAAAAGTTAAAAGACCCTTCATTTGAAGCAGCTCTGCAGTAGTTAGTAGGTAACACTAATGAAAGAGGCAGCGTGCAGTGGTAGTGGTCTCACACTGCTGAAGCATGTATGGGAAACAGCAATACAAATCAAAGGAAAAGGTTGTTAGTGTCAAAACTTTCATTCATTTCCTACAGCGTCATATCTTTTTATTTTATATTAACGCAGTGAAATAGCGAGAAGAACAACCTATTATAAACTCTGCTCAGAAGCAGGGGAGCGCAGTTGTGACCTGCTTTATAGAGATGCGTTGGGCAGTACTACAGAGGAAGGCAAACCCTTCCCACGCGGTAGGAGCTTCTTGCCTCAGAGGTTTGCAGCCCAGAGAAGAGAGCAGCTCTCATGGCTCTCCTACTCCCCCTGCCAGGCAAATAGCCTGGGACTCACGTTATCGTTTCCATCTCCCATTTCTCCCCCACCCATGTTATGGCTGATGCTGCAGAAACAATGTGATAATCTGGAAGAAGGCTGACACAAATTGCTTCCTCACCTAAGGCAGAGTGGGAACTCTGTGTGCCTCAGAAGAAAAAAGGAGGTCATAAAAGGAAATGTGAAGTCCTTCATAGCTGAAGGTAGTCTGTCCCTACACCACATAATTAAGAGCTTCATTATTGTTTCTGAAAATTAGCTTTTTCCGTCTAACTCAAAGTCAGCTTCTCAATGCATGCAGTTTTATAAATCATTGTTTTAATACATTAATATTACATTTATATTTAACTTTTAATTGGAGAATTTGGAAACTAGTGAGACCCTTTATTTCATTGCCCTCCAAAGTCAGTTTTCCCGACTTATTTGATGCTTCTCATTTCCTATAACCTAATAACTGTTCCGCATTTCAGATTACATGTTTTTTCCTCAGTTTAAATCCATTTGTCATTTGCAGCATAAAGAATGTGCTGTATTTTTTATGCTGGTAGTGTTAGATACAGATTCCACTGTAGACCTAACAGAAACAGCAAAAGGTTATGCTTCATTAAGAAAAACTCTGCACAAAGTACTGTCCCAGTTTCTAGATCTGCAACTGCTATATGAAGATCCTTTTTTCAAGAACAAGCTTGTCTGTAGTGCTTTATTTGCACAGCAGCTTCTGATACATGAAAGTCTAATCTAAAAATAGAAAGATACCAGCTTTTACTGAGTGAATTATTTCCAAATGCAGTTCTTCATTGCAAGAAGAGTGTAAAAACAACTAAGCAAATAAATAAAACTCAGCCCTGTAAAGCACAGTCATACTTATGTGTACCAGGGAAGAAGTGGTGGATGGAGGCAAGAAAGGGAGGCCAAAAAGACAGAAAAGCAAGGGTTTAAGAGGTTTGGGGTTTTTTTTATTACATAGGTGGTAAAGCTATGCCTTCAGGGTTTATAATCTGTGGTTTTGTGAATATATTTAAAATTTAGTATGTTTGGATCCATTTTTCCTCCTTTGCATTCAGCGTGTCATTTGGACTTACAAACTCCTTGGGACAGAGACTTCATTTTAAGATGTGTACAAATGCTATCTGTTAGAATAGTTGACCGGTTTTAATTGAGATTTCTGGTACTCCCAGACTGCACATTAATAATCATAGTTAATTTTCAATGCTTTTTATTGGAACAGGGATGTACTGAGAAACCATTGACACGGTGCTGTGTTTTTTTTCCTCTTTAAAATCAGGGTTTACTCTCTTAGCTTTGGATATACCCAGCAAAGCCCTATCAGATCTCCAGCCACAGCCTGTTCTATCAATGATGCAGCTGTTTGGATGGGATGACATGGTGTGGCCTCAGCTGGTGTCAAGATATCTAAGTCACCTAATTCAGAACAGGTGAAAAATTGCAACTGCTTCTTCTTCCGTTACCTTGTCATCCCTCCAATAGACTTGTGGAAACTGTTTCTTCAAACAGTAATGCTTCATGAAGATGGTCCGGGTTCTTTGCATCTGCTAAAGTTTTAGGTTTCTTGAAATCATCTGGGACATTTCACAGCAGATAGTGGGTGTTATTTGGGTTGGGTTGTTTGTTTGTTTGTTTTTGTGTGTAAATAGCTTAAGATACTAAAAATTTGTCAGGAAGATAGGTAAGTATTTTGAAAAAGTTATTTGTCTTTTTATTTAGCAAACCCCCCCCCCCCCCCCCTCACCGGAAACAGTGTTGTTACTAACAGATTTTGGAAACTGGGGACTTAGACATTATCTTCCGTGAAGAGCAATACTGCATCAAAGTGAAATGCCTAAACCATAACCTATTTTTAATTTGCATGTAGTTATCCACCCCTGTCTGTTGTTGTTACACTTGGGCAAAGTTGTTACAGTTTGGCAAGGCAGTCGCCTCCTGCCCTAGCTGCCCTTGAAGTTTAGGTAGTAAGTATTAGTATTTTCACTTCTTCAAACTGAAGAACTTCTCCAGGAAGCTGAGGAGGATGGGTTGGGCAGTATTGGAAGTATAAGGAAAATGATCATAAGGAAATGCATGCATTAAAACTTTCTTTTTGACAAGCTTGGAACACTTTCTAAGTGTGTGTTAATGTTCGTGTAGCTCAGGTTTCTGAGACCTGCTAAATGGATGCTTTAAATTAAATAATACATTTAGAAAATGTATCACATTACTATGTTTTACATGCTAATGTCAAATTTTCACAGAATCACAGAATTGTTTAGGTTGGAAGGGACTCTTGAGGTCCCGTAGTCGAACTTGTCCAATGCTTCTGCTCAAGCAGGGTCAGCTAGAGCAGATTGCTCAGGACTCTAAGTCAGAATTTTATATACCTGAGAAATTAGGTAGGCCTCTGTGAACTTAAGATAGATGGATGGTGGTGGCTGTTGTGGTGTGGGTTCCTCCCCCCCCCCGCTTCTGAATCAAGCTTTGGAAGCAGGGGAGGTGAGAGATGAGAGAGAGAGAGGGAGTGTTTCTATGTTGGACTGTATTTGAAAGTGAAAAATGTTGCACATTTTTAGGATACATATTGTACTAAGGAGCATAGCTGTAAATCAGGATATGGTAAAGACTATTTCAGTGTGATCAGCAAAGGTGAGGCTATGGCCTTCTTGCAGGGAGATGTAAAAAGAGATTGAATTTAGTTCCTTGTGTGTCAGTTTGGAATTTAGGAGAGGGATGATCAGTCCTCTGATTTGCCATATTTCTCTTGTATGATCTTTACAGGGCGAGTTTCATGCAAAGTGGCAGATACCTAGCACATGCAGAATTAAGTGGGAGTTAAGCACATAAATGCCCATTTATAATTTGAATTTTGTTGCTCTTCAGGTGAGATCAAGAAAAACATTTTGATGCCTAAACTGGAATTTTGGTATAATTTAAGTGCTTAAGGCTAATTACTGGTTCCCCCAGTAAACACTTAAATGATTGAAAGCACTTACTGAAGTATTTATTAGCAATATTCATTAAGCACCTGACATACTGTTCTATATGTATCCACAGATGCATTGCTATGCTGGCTGAGGTAACATTTACTGTATTTGGAACCATGGCTGAAGTATTCCTGTTTCCAAGTGTTTGGGAGCACGATTTCATTAGCAAGTGCAGAACACGCACACCGGGCTAATACTGAGTTCCCCATACAGCCTTGCTGCCGTAATTTCATCTAAAAAATGCAGTTAGCATTGATGGTAGTTACCTGGTGTACGTTAGTTGAGTGATTAGAACACTTGTGCAAGAATTTGGAAAACCCAAGTTAAGTGGGCCTCGCACTCTGAGGGAGTTCAAACCTTTATTTCTAAGTACCGCCTTAGAAAGGAACGAGAGGACCTTGCCCCCTTTTTGCAGGTTGTACCATGGACTAACTGAAAATGTCAGGTTCATGGGTCCATGTTGAGAGCACCAGCAGGAAAAAGCATGACGGCATAGTTGAGCGATGATGGGTATTTGTCTTTTGCTTACGTGTGCATCTATGTTTTCACTCTTTCTGGTTCTCTCTTATATGTTCTCACTCTCTGTCACCCTTTGCTTTTCCTAATCTTCCCCCCTGCTGGAAGCATGTGACAGAAAACACTCACAGAGGCAAATATTTTTGCCTCTAAGCTGTCGGGGTTGCAGTTGCCAGCCTCGAGGAGAATTGTCTGTTTCCCCTATCAGTTGCCTCAAGGCCAACAAGGTGAGACTAGGCGAAGGTATGTCCCTATGTCATCAACAGAGCTGTAAGGTGCTCAGGTTTCCTTGTGAAAGGACAATGAATACCTATGATAAGATTTTCCTGGTAGAATTATATAGAGATATTGTACTCTAAACACTGTAATTTTATTATATGCTAATAAGACAGCAATTTTTTTAGCATGATTCATGCACTTACTTACCTTAGGCAGCTGTAGAGCAAAAGTTATCATAGTATCTAAGTGCTGGGATCTTAAGACTTCATGGTTACTGCGTTGTGATAATTTTCACATTCTCAGTTAAAAATGAAAAAGATTATTTTGTTGCTGATGCTGTTATATATCCTGCAAGCTCTGTCTGGCCTCTTTAAGATTGAATCTTATTCTGCATATCAATTGTTTTCAATATCGATAATAAAGGTTCTGATGGATAAGCTCTGCCCTTGGGAACATGCACACAAGCTTTGGCATTTCTTTTGCAATAGTGCCTAAAAGTTCCTCTCCAGATCCATGTTGTTTACTGCATGATAGTATCATAACCTGTTTAAACTAACTCTGAGCATGTGTATAAGATCACTGGTTTAAAAGGACCACTTGCCATACTTCTAGCAGGTAGTTATTGGTTTTTTTTCCTTTCTTAAGGATTAGGAGGGTATTCCTCTCCATTTTTAAGAAGATGCTTAAGTGGCCTACCTACCAGCAAGCAAGAGAAACAAAAGTGAGACTTCAGCAGAAAATGTTTTTGTGAGCCGTTGGGGCCAAGTAGACTAGCTGTGTACATCAAGATTACATAAGGCTGGATTTTTTTTTTGTTGTTTGTACATTACTACAAAAAGCACTAAATCGGCATTCTATTATTTTTCTCTTTTGGTACTGGAATTTAATCATCTTTTCTTTATGTTTTATTTGCTTGCATTTGGTCTCCTTATTTATTTTGTCAATAGTACTTCAGAAAGGATGTTCAGACAAAATACAGAGTTGTCATTGGTTTTAACTAAATGAAATAGAAAAAAAATGAATGTTCAGTGAGAAAAAGAATCCAGTTTGGTTTCTGTCTGGACCTGTGTTGACTTTCTGTTGCAAACATGAGTAAAAATTCAGTAGAAAATAAGTAGATTTATATGTACATATATCAAGAAAAGAGTACAAGCATTTTTCATTAAAGTCAAAGCACCTTGGACTGACCAGGGAGGAAATCTCTTATGTAAAAAGGTGTAACTATTTTCAAGAAATTTCACTGACCTGAAGCACACCCGGAGCTCATCCGATAGGAATTGCAAACAGGGTGCAGAACAGACCCGCTGCCCGTGAGCAAGGCGTTTCTGCGGAATTAATGGTGCGGGGCTGATGTGCTTGGGGAAAAGTGAGTCCAGCAGCTACTCCCGGTGGTAAGGCAGGTAAAACTTTGGGAATACTGAGCAGTGGAGTAGAGGGATTGTCCATTGGGTGTTGGTGGTGCCATTGACTCCAGCCTGACACCTGGCTGGTAGACTAGTAGCGAGTGTTTGATTCAAAGTATATACAGGAAGTTTGCTGTGTGGGGGAATGTATATTCTTCTGTGTGTATACATACATAAATGTGTCTGTAAGCGTACATCAAGTATAGTGGTTTCCTTTCTCATCTCCAAGCTGCCTTTTTATGTTTCCCTTTTTGATCTGTTTCTAACCTGACGTGTCTTTATTTGCTAAAGCAGCCCTTCTCTTCTCCATCTTTTTCGTAGGTAGGACTAAGCAGACTGCAGAGTAGCGTGGGGCACCTGAGCTGGCTTTACCTGAAAGGCTGGGGTAGCTTAAGCAGTGTCAATATGAAGTTCCAGGTTGATGCAGATAAACTATTCCCAGCATTGTACATCGTCAATTTAGATCATACTGTCAAATTATCCATTGTTAGAATAAGGCATTTCCCCTTGTGTGAATTTATCTCCCTTTGTTTTGTTTTATGTAGAGAAAACATATGTATATGTGGATGCATGCTTTTATATTACCATGTGTGACATTGCCAAATTTATCATGTTCTTTGTGTTCAGGCATCAGGTTATTGTGAGCAAAGTCTGTAAAGTACACAAAAGGATTGCCAGTTGGCCTTTCGGTTACTTTATTTCTAATTGTTTCTGTGCACTGTTTTTATACGTCTACAGCGAAATGAAGCACTCTGCCACCTTTTTGCATACTTTTATTAGATCTCTCGACCTTTTTCTTCCTCTTCTACCTATGCAGTGCACTGTGTGAAGCTTTTTCTAGTATGGGATATACATCCTATGAAGCTTTGACAGTGCGTTCTTGGTTTCGATGCATTTTGCAAATGTTCATAGATCAACCGACTGGTACGCTGGCCAAGACAGATGCTGAGCGAACAGTTGGTAAGTGTTCACATTTCCCTAATGTTTGCAGTAACGATTCTATATTGCAAAACTGGCAAACATTTTCAGCTAATTACAAAATGTATTTTTGTTTGTATTCCTTTACTTTTACCTAATTACAAAATGTGTTTCTTTACGCTGCTTGTGCTATTTATTGATAGTTTGCCTGCTCTGCATATGACAAATTTATCACAAACAAAGATAAAAGAGCTTGTTTCCTTGGAAGCAAAGAACAAAAACTTGCTCCCAAGGAGACAAGCTATTTTTCCCCCATGGAGAAACTGCTCTGAAAAAAGTGAAAATCTGAAGTAAATAGTCAGAAATCACGCTGTGAATGCCCTAAAAGAAAAAAAAGGGAAAAAAAAAATCCAGTTGCAAGTAATTCTTCTCTTTTCTATATTGGATATTTTGCTTTCTTAGAGAAGTACTTCATCACTTCTTCTATAAAACACTGCAGTTCTAATTATTTGTAGAACACATCTTCTAGCGACTGTTTTTCATACACATTTTGTAGATTTTGAAGAAAACTGTCAGTAAAATGAAAGACTTAGTTATCTATTCTTCATTCTCATATGTCGCTATTAGAAACATAAGTAGTTTAGACACAGGTTCTTTGTCTAGAGAGATACAGTCGGTTGCAGAATGCTTGTATTTTAGACATTTTAAAATCGTTTCATTTTATGATTTTGGGACTAAAGTAAATTGAAAAGCATAACTGTATAGTGTATTTACTGCTGTGCTCTCTTGTAACAAACAGGGAAAGCCTATATGGAGCAGCTGACTGAAATGACAAGACTGATTTTTAAACTCTCAGAAGTAGAAAACATTCTTTCAAAGGCTCAGGTTGAAGAGTCAGTTTTCAAGCAAGACCCTAAAAATGCTCTTGTGCAATTCATTAAGGTACTGTGTTAGCTTCATAGGACAATTTTAAGGGAAAGGAATTATGTATCAGATTTTGTTTGGTGTACGAAAAGAAATTACTCACACAAACCTGGTAAAAGACTTAGTAAGTTTATTTAAATTTATTTCGGTGTTTCTGTTTTCTCAGGCTGTTGGTAGAACTTACAGTGGCCTTCAGACACTCCCTGAGAAATCTGCCATGGTAGCAAAGACTCTGGAGTATTTAGGTGATGTATTAAAGTATGTAAAACCTTATCTGAAGGTAAAAGGACCTCCAGAAGGGCTGCAGCTTACATATTGGATCATAGGTAATTATTTTGCAACCTCTTCTCTCTTAGGAAATAGTTCTAAGAAATCAGTAAAATGTGACTTTTAATACTTCTTTTTCCCTATGCTGTCTATCTTAATGGTTTAAAACAGCGAAGTCACCAAGATGTTACAGTTAGGTATTTACTTTTCTTCCGCTGATTTTTTTTTTGTTATTTTTTGTCCTGATGTCTAATTTCCTTGTGGCCTTTTTTTAGTTACCCCTGCAAATGAGTATTTTCCAAAGTAAGATGTTTTCATGTCTTTTACTGCTGAAAACCACCTGTTTTATCTGAACAAAACCAGAAATGATGACAAGGCAGTGAAGCAGTGTTATGACAGGCTACATCGTATTTACTGGAGTTCTGATAGTGGACAGGTTGGCTTAGGAATGTAATTTGCTTCCTTTTAGAACTGCTTCTCTTCCATATACTCTGTGCTTTATTAAAGCTCAAATTCTAGTATTTGTTCATTAAAGTGTGGAATCACTGATAGGATGGAAAAATAAGAGTGCTGTTTATTATGAATGAATACGCCATTCTGACCCACTTACCTTCAAAAATAGGGTAAACTTTATGTACCTTAAAGACAGAGGTAATGATTTGCATTTACATGCAGTGTCCGTCATGATTATAAGGAGTGCAGTGAAAAGCATGACCAAGATGCAGAAGGTGCATCAAATGTAATGGAATTTGAGCTTTGTAAAATGCTTTACTTTTCTATTGCAAGATCTGCAGATTTTGGTATACAAGACATACGTCAAATTAAATTTTTTTAGATATCCAGATGTTGGATTGGAGCCTTGTAAAGTAATTTTAGATTGGTATTTTCCTTTCTGTTCTTTGCAGTCGGAAATGATTAATCTTCAGTCACGCTATTGTGTGGAAGAAATTGTCCTTTCTTTTTAGTTAAGGAAACATAAAAAAGGTTTAAACGAAAAAAAATATTTAAGCGTATTTCAATCACTTCTTCACATTCAGTGGGCTTGTTAAATTATAAGGACAAAGCAAGAGACTTAACAAATCTAAACACCTCCTGTCTGTGGTCAGATTGTGTCTTCTACTGTCCCATACATCACAGCAGTGATAATAGGAGGAGTACTTTTAGCAGGA
>NW_009649228.1:1986703-1999836 GCF_000708025.1 Charadrius vociferus | reverse complement strand
GCAGGAATGAGCTTGTTTCTTTCAAAGCAGGAAGCTTAGACAACATTATTAGAAGTATTGTTAAGTGATCGTTCTCTTTCTGTATGATTGATCATTGTGTTTTCTTTCACTCCACAAGATTAATGTTGTTTTGCGTTGTTTTTAGAGATGGTAATGGATGACTTTTATAGAGTAATAATATCTTGTAACAGCCTACTTTTGATCTTTCATTATTTTCAAAGTCTTACACATATTTTCTTGGGATGTTCCTGCATTTTCAACCCAGCAAACTTTCTTGCTTGTAATTAAATATAAACTTGAGAATGTCTGTGGGAACTACTGCATAGGAATCTTCTTTCATTTGATCTGTATTTTGAGTATTAACACTCATGAGCATAGAGCTATTTTCTCAAGAAAAATTACACCTCACCTGCAATAAAGATGTTTCTCAAAGTCAGGGTATTTACACATCAACACCTTTTTACCTTTTTTTTGCAACTCAAAAGCAAGATCTTAGAAGTGGCTCAAAGCTCCACAAGTGATAAGTTAATGTGTTGAAAACAAGAAAGATGTTCTCTGAGGCTCTCATTTTTGGGACAGAGTGCCCACAAAGATCTGAAGAGACCATGCTGGTTTAATGGAGTTGGCTGCCCCTCATTCTTTTTAATCTGCCAAATTAGATGCATTAAATACAATTGGAAAGATACTTAATGTTTTCCTAATGTTGAATCACTGTGTTAGTAGTTGCTGATGTGAGCACAGTGGTATTAGACAAATGTGAAGGGAAGGCAAAGGCAGCATCTCTCTGTGAAATGTGATGAATGCACACAGTCAGGTAAATGTTTAAGTGCATATGTGCTGATTGCAATAGTGTTATGCATCAAATTTAGTTAATTTTTCTGCAGGGATGTGAGAGACTGTCCTTTCTGTAGCGTAACTCTACTTTTCTTAAAACAGGTTCGCTTGCCTAAAAACTTGTAACTGTAATGTATTGGATCAGTTTAGCAATTTCATTTTGCTGAACTGCAAATGGACTTTGAGTTGTCTTGACTGTTTTTTTTCTGAGGGGCTATCATGGAATGAGTACATGGGAGTGAGACATTTCAGTTGCGGTTGCTACTCTTGGATTGTCTAATTTAACATAATCGCCTCTTTAGGCTTTCTTAATTTTTTTTTCCTTACTGTAAGTTGCTTTGGGTTTTCTTGATTTTTTTTATTATTTTTTTTTTTTCAACAGGATGTCTGGTAAAGTTCTGGGCACCGATACTGGCTACTTCCAAAGCACAGCAACTCTTGTTCCGCATCGTGGATTGCTTACTGCTGCCGCACTCTGTGCTCCAGCAGGACAAAGAGCTGCCTGTGGCTTTGCTGTCTGCCATTCAGGAAAGTCTACCTCTTTATCTTCAGGTAAATATCTGAACTCTATTATCACCAGACAAACGTATCTTCAGGAAAAGATTCATATTGCAGAGGATGTTTTCTTTTTCCCTAATCAAAACAGGCATTGACTGAGTTTAAAGAAGCAGCAAGAGGAGTTTTTTCTTCTTGTAGAAGTGGAAGGGAAGATGCCAACCCGTTGGCTTTCCTCTCATTGCATGCAGCTATGCTGTGGTACGCTCCAGAGCCCCTAGTCTAACTGCTGTATATAGAAAGCTTTTAGCCAACCTTGTGTTTACACTGGTCTCCGATGTGAGGGGTTTCTGAAAGAGTGGATCAAACAATCATAATATGTAGCAAGACACTTGTTGAGATGACAGAGCAAACAAATGTTTACAATCATCCTTGACTTGGTTAACCGTAGATAATTAAAGATGAGCTACTCTTTTTTTCGTTGCTCTTAGGAACAAAAGACAATCCTCTGCATATCATGGCACTGTTTTATCTTAATAGCTTGAGAATGTGTTTTGCTGAATTAAGTTCCTGCTGCTTACGCTCACATGACTAAAGCCTCCTTGCCCATTCTTCCTCCTATTCTTCCCTTGTCTTACTTAACACTCTTGAAACTCTGTAAGGCTTGTTGATGCTGTAGAAAGAGAGTAATTCCTGCCAGTGAGAGAAGAATAATTTTTTTAAATAAATAAGTTGACATGTTTTTCCTAGTAAATCCTTGGCTCTTTTTTGCTTACTATTTTCCCTTCCCTTTTAATCCTCATTTTGATTGCAGTCCTAGCTGATTACTTTGCAGGATTGTATTGTGAAACAATGCAATGGTGACATTGTAAACATCCCTCAGACTTGCTTTCAAAAGTTGCATTGTGATCGATGGCATGTCATATGGAAGTGAACATGATTATATAATGATGAGCAGAATACAACTTGCTTTGTTGCTTTGTAGGTATTCTCAGAAGCTATATGCATTTAGGACCATCTGGGCACTGATATTACCACAGAGTGTGACTGTCTGCTTGCTAATTTAGTATTTTAGTCAGAGAGCACTGTTTCTCTGTAGTCTGCACGTACGGATGTAGTTTTAAGATGAAGCCACTCGAGTTGGTATTGAAGTCCAAGTGTTGTGGACCCTCGTTTCCTGTTTTCTTTGTCAGTCTCTGACTTCCTGACCTCACTGTCGTACTCTTCAGCAGTCTGCTGTGTAGTCCGTGTGCTTTCCAGCTACGCTAGATGATCTATTGACCAAATAGTTTATTTTAGACAAATGCCGCTTGTAGAAAACCAGTAGTTCTTTAATTTGGTAAACACTTTTGGGGAGAGAAAACAAAGAAGGCAAGACTTATTTTTCCTGTTTCAATGTGGAACTTCTACATTTTATTAATTGTTTATATTTGCAAAGTTCCAACATTAAGTGTTTCAAACTGCTTCATTCATTCCAAAAGACTTCCTTCCCCTTTATTTGGGAAAGTGGAAAAGTTCTGATTTAGGATCAACTCAAAATGAAAGTATTTTGATATGTTCTCTTAGGATTGCTTCTGATCTCCTTTGAGATCAAATGGATTGTAGGCACTCTCTGACTTCTCAGGTTATTTTTTCACAGTTGGCTTAAGCCAAGTTGGCTTCAGGCTAAATTCATTCCCTTTCACCCCCATGTGCATTTACCATTTAATTTGCTTTTAATGATTCTGTGAATATGGGATGACTGCAATTTGAGCTGATTCAGCTAGTAACTAGTGCCACAAAGCCAACAAACCCCAGAAACCGAAATGGGCATATCAGAAAAGTGATGAAACAGTATATGTGGGAGGGAAAGCATGTAAACATGGTGGGAGAAAAGACAGGAAAACAGCATCCTCTGGAAATAACCCCACCTCGACTAAATTAAGGTATGGGTGAGTTGTGTAATCAGACTCCTTGGATGGCTGCCCCTATGTCTGATGACCATTCATGGAGGTGGAGCAGAGGTATTTTAGTGCAGGAGCCTTAATTCACCTAATGTTAGACAGACATTGTTCCATAGATCTGTCCCTGTTAATACTCTAGTTTACAGCTTAATCCTTTGGCAGTTGCATGAAAATAAAGGAACGGGAGCTTGGAAACCATGCAAAATATCTTCTTATACAGGCAAATTCTTTATTCGTAGTCAAAGCATAAAAGCCCTTGAGTAGCATTTCTGCTCAGAGGTCTATTCAATTTTTTTTTTCTCTTTGCAGTCTTCTGAAAAGTTCCAGGTTCCATCTCAGTCTTCTCTTTTCTTGTCCCAGTTCTCTTTCTTCAGCTCTTTCAGTGTGGGCTGCTCCTCCTTTCTCCAAAAATACTCCTTAGATCTCAGAACATATCTTAGTTTGCAAGCAGTGGTTTGCAAAACTTCCCTCTTTCCAGAGATTTTAACAACTAATCTTAATGTGGGGTTTTTTGATCCTTTTATGTAGGTTTTGAAAGGATTTGAAATCGGTCTTAGCAGCAGGTAACTAATTTCACATTCATTGATGCAACGATCTTTGGAAATCCTATAGAATTCCTGAATTGTATAGAAAAAGGTTCCCCAGACAGTCACTTACCCTGACTAATGGTAGTGCAGCTGGCCACACAACTTGGGCAGCAGGCTTAAAAACAAGAACGATGATGTTGTCACTGTGCAGTACTAAGAGAGGGCATTGCCTTTGTTCATTGCCCTGTAATGGCGGAGGTAAATTTTTTTTATCCTTTAGGACAACACATGAAGCTCCTTCTCTCCCCACAGCATAGTTGGAATGGTTTATTACTACCTTCAAAATTCAACAAAATGCTGGCTGTATCCCACCCACCGTCCCAACCTACAGGTTTATTTTTAATAGATCAAAATTACAGACTTTGTTTAATTTTACACAAGCACAAATAATTTTCAGATGGGCTAATTAAGACTATATGTTGCATTTCTCTCTCCTCAATTCAGACTTACTGTATTTTATTTTTTGATTTGTGCTTACTGTATGTATAAATTTGGGCTATACAGCTGTGCCTTTTGGCAGCTATTGGGCAACTGATCTGTTCTCCACTATACTTTGAACTTATCTGGAAATTTCGTTCCAACATGCTCGCTGAGGCTGCCTTGTCAAAATAGCTTAGCTCTAGCAACTTTTAAACTGATGGGTTTTTTTCTTCCCTAAAGGGTTACTGTATGGATATTATTACTTCCACTGTGCGTCATCTATTTTGTTACAGAATCACAGAATGGTTTGTGTTGGAAGGGACCTTAAAAGTCATCTAGCTCCACTCCCCCTGCCATGAGCAAGGACCCCTTCCACTAGACCAGATTACTCAAAGCCCCATCCAACTTGGTCTTCAACACCTCCAGGGATGGGGCAGCCACAACTTCTCAACTTCAACCTGTTCCAGTGCCTCACCACCCTGACAGTAAAGAATTTCTTCCTAATATCTAATCTTAATCTACCCTCTTCCAATTTAAAACCATTACCCGTCACCGCTACACCCCCTGTTAGAGTCCCTCCCCAGCTCTCCTGTAGGCTCCCTTTGTGTGCTGGAAAGCTGCTGTAAGGTCTCCCTGGAGCCTTCTCTTTTCCAGGCTGAAAACTCCCAACTCTCTCAACCTGTCTGCATAGGAGATGTGCTCCAGCCCTCTGATGATCTTCATGGCCCTCCTGTGGACTCGCTCCAACAGGTCCATGTCCTTCTTATGTTGGGGGCCCCAGAGCGGGATGCAGTACTACAGATGGGGTCTCATGAGAGCAGAGAATCACCTCCCTCAACCTGCTGGTCACGCTTCTTTTGATACAGCCCAGGATACGGTTGGCTTTCTGGGCTGAGAGCGCACATTGCTGGCTCATGTTCATCTTCTCGTTAACCAACACCCCGAAGTCCTCCTTGGCAGAGCCGCTCTCAATCCATTCTCCGCCCAGCCTGTATTTGTGCTTGGGGTTGCCCTGACCCACATGCAGGACCTTGCACTTGGTGTTGTTGAACTTCACAAGTTTTGCATGGGCCCCCTGCCCAAGCCTCTCCAGGTCCCTCTGGATGTCATCCCTTCCCTCCAGCATGTTGACTGCACCACACAGCTTGGTGTCGTTGGCAAACTTGCTGAGGGTGCACTCAATCCCACTGTCCGTGTTGCTGACAAAGATGTTAAACAGCACTGGTCCCAATACCAACCCCTGAGGAACACCTCTCATCACTGGTAGTCATTTGGACATTGAGCCGTTGACCACAACTCTTTGAGTGCGACCATCCAGCCAATTCTTTAACCACTGAGTGGTCAATCCATCAAATCCATGTCTCTCCAATTTAAATACAAGAATATGTGAGACATGTTTTGTTCAAGTCCAGGTAGATTTGATAACCTAGGAAAGATTTTGCTGGGACATAATATCAAAATTGTCTTCAGAGTTGTCTGAATGAAGGACTTCAGAAAGGAAAGCATAAGGAATGTGAATGAACAGCCGTTTATTAATTTTATGGGACTGTTCTTAATTATAAGATAGTGAGGCATGTAAAATGTAACATTATGTATTTTGCCATTGTAAAAAGAAGTTGAGTTGATTTGTGTGATATTGGATTGCTGAAGTCTACCACAGGAAATTTGAGACCAGTTGAGATTGCTCTTGGGTAGATTTCTTGGAGAATGATTTGAAGGAAATTTGGTACACATTTAGCAAATGTGGGGAAAAAAATGAAGGGGTGTACATAACTTGGAGAAGAAACAGTAGTTGTTGCAGAATACAGTGTAGGTTCATGGTTTAAGCATAATATGCATAATGATGGGAAAGGTGAGGTACCATGCTAGATTTATCAGCGTTAATCCTGTCCAAACACAGAAGTTGGTTGATATCTATCTAAATAGAGGAGAGTGGTAGAAGAGCTTAATTCTAAGTAGTGCTTGGCACATATATTTTCCACTGATTTTAATGGGCCTGTGCAGGCTCAGCATTTGTCAGAGATCAGACCTTAAAAGCCCTCCTGTGAGCCACATCTGTGGTCCGATATTTGAGCAAGCTTATTAATACGTTTTGTGAATTATAGTATGTGTTTAATAGGAATTGTACAACATTAATTGGTGAACAGCAAATTTATTCCAACAGCAGGACTGATATTATAAGTCATCATTAGGTACCTTGGCATTTCTGCAGTGAATAGTTCCAGTAATCCATACTAATCGCTTCTTCGCTCTCCACAGGTGATTTGCAGATATATGGATAAATCAGAAGAAAGAGGCAGCTCTGGCCACAAAAGGTTCCTGCAGTGAACACGCACAGGAATCAGTTGCCTTTCTGCTAAAATGAGGAGCAGATGTTGTCATGCCCCTCTGCTCCCCTTAAAGTGTCTTTTTTGTGTGTGTGTTTTTTTAACCTCAGAAGATGGCTAAAGAACATAGTTAAGAAAAAAGAGCAGCTCTATCAACCCTTTAAAGTCCATCTGCTTTGTAGGGATTGTCCTAGCAGTCTGATGTGATTGATTTCAGATCTCTGGTCCACAATTGAAGTCCAGTAGCATGTGTTTCTTTTCTCTTTTACATGAACAGTAGCTTCCTTCATCTCTGTTAATTACTGGTAGGATTTAAAAGAAGAAAGTTCCATGTGATTTCCTTGTAATCACATCCTTGGCCAGTGCTGCCTAGGATATTTTGCCATTGTACTTGGAGATTTGCAGCTACTGTGCAGTGTTGGTAATTTATCCCTTGTGCCACTTGGGATATGGTGTTATCAGACCTTGTGTAGGTCTGTTGCTCTCTGCACTCTGTAAGGAAAAGGTGGAGTCCAAAATAAAGAACACAGTGTTGAGCTAAAGTCAATGGGCCTTCGTGTCCAAAAGAGGAATCCAAGTTCCTCTCTGGAAACCTTTAGGGAACAGTAGAAGTGTCAGGGTCAAGGGTCTGATGGTTCTTCCCTGAAGAGCTTTGGTGGTGTAGACGTGCCCTTCACATGTGAAGACTTTATCATGGATTTTTCTACTATGTAGAAGAGAAGGTTTTTTTGTTTGGGGTTGCTTTTCTGGTTCCCGACAAAATGGACGATAATTTTTCTCACTGTTGTCTCACTGGGAAAAAGAATTTGTATCTTAGAAGCCTTTGATGCTAATCTTGTCACTTTCATTAGGAAAAAGTATGAGTATCCTCCTTAGTGAAAAGAGAATTTTGGTATTACTATGTAGTTTTAAAAATTTCGCCTTTTTTGAGAGGCAGCATCTCTGCCTGACCCACCAAAAAGGAACTTAGAATCCTTTCTAAAGAAAACATTAGGTTACAGAGAAAAGATGTTTTCTGTGTTTTTTAAATGCTTGTTAAGTTAACAGTTCTCATTACAAGGTTTCAAGAGCTCTTTCTATCCTCATCAGATAACTAAAGAAAAAAATTGCCAGTGAACTTATGTCCTTTTTTTCCTCTCTAGTCAAGAAGAGTTATCTTTCAGTAATGCTCTTGACAAGATGTTTTATTTAATCCTTTCCATTCTTTTCAGATTACATCTCTCCCCATCCCACATCCCAGATAACTAGAATCAGTTTACTTCAACTCAAAAAATGAAAATGCTTTTCAGAAGGATCAGGCTAGGTTTGTTGATCCACCTTCAAATGAAACTGTTAGAAGATCTGCAAAAATTAGTCAGTGTTCCTTCAGATATCTAAATTCTAATATTTTTTCTTTATATTGCACCTATTAAGTATCTTTAGGATAATTTCTTAAAAGCAGTAATTTAATATCACTATTTAATAAGTGATTTCTTCCTTCTTTTCTTGATACTATGTAGCATTTGTTGATCCTCAATTTGAAGAACTGTCTTGTTTTAGTAATTATCATTGTTAGTTCTTCACAGGTATGTTCTTCATGTATTCCTATAGGTGTCCTCTATAAGGTTGTGATGTTCTTTGTGTCCCTTTTATCGGAGAGATTAATATACTTTCTCACAGATATTTTTTTTTTTTTGAGTGAGTGCCAGCTCCTGTTTCAGCAGTATGGAATATTTTCTGTCTTTTTCTAAGAGCTGTAGTACAAAAAGCACAGACAACTCTTCTTTATGCCTGCTGCAACTTTTTATTGAAAACACCAAACGCTCAAGCTTACATACTAAGTAATCTCTCATCTGTAACAGCCTCTCTGAGTCTGCCACTTGCCAAGCAGTGTTTTTAAGAATTCTCATGCAGCAGCAGCTGCTTTTTCCTACAAAATTTTGCTTCATGTGCACAAAAGGAGGAGAGAACCTGAACAAAGCCCCAGATCTGGAAGTGTGGTTTGTATCACTGGGACTTAGCAAAATTGCCAAGGAGCTCTAAAAGTATGTGAAGTTAAACCCAAACTGAACATGTCTGTGTTCAAGCGGGCCACCTACAGCAAGTCTTCAGGCAGGTCCTGAAGCGCCTCATTTCCTGAAATGTCATGTTTCCTGTCTTTGTTTACCATGGAACCAAAAGTGGGAGCTCCCCATTTCAAGAAAGTGCCAAGAAGACCCTCAGCTATATCTCCGTCTGCTTTTTTTTCTGAAAGAATTGTTCCATCATGTTCACACAGATGGGTATAGATGAAAATCTTTCCAGGGGGGGGACTCCGATGCGAAAAGCAACAGAAATACTCTTTTGCAGTAGCTGGGGAACAAAAGCAGCTTGTCTTGAACTATTCATTTGTTTATTAGCTTACCTTAGTAACCATCAATATTCAGGCAGATGATCCTCCTACCAAAACTGGAGTCTGGATTGCAATGCTAGTGGGAAGTCTGAAGTACTGTTGAAGTTGCTGTCTAGGGAACTCTGTGTTTGAACTTCTTTTATGCCGTTATTCTTGTTGGACAAAACTGTTGTGAAAACTGTGAATTCTCAAGAGGCTTCTGTTTGTGCCGCTGACTGTGACCCTTGTGATAGGAGATCACTGGAAATTTTGGGGGTTGTTTTCTTCAGGATTTGTTCTTCTTCCGTTCAGTAGTCAAAGGAAGGGGAAGGAAACTCTTAACTTTCTCTCACAGCAACTTGTAGCAGTAAGAATACTCTTTTTTTCAGAGGCGTACGCTGTATACATTGTGTATGGGTAGTGTTCAGATAGGCACTTTCTGGGCAAGTACTTCCATTATAGATTTTTCTCTGGATCAATATAGCTTATATTGGATAAATCATGGCAGTTTTAGCCTTATCTTAAACAGATTTTAAAAAAACCCTCTAAATCCCTTATAAATGGTGCCTAATTTACCCTAATTTGTTCACACTATGAGCAAAATCCTTCTTGTCAGACCACGATCTTAAGTGCTCGTTTTTCTGCTATGTCCTTCGTACAAAAATTTCACACAGTGCTTTACAAACAGATGTGGTAGTCTCTCTCTCCCTTCATAAATCTTACCTGACTAATATGCTTTGTTAGACCACGTACAGAGTTGAAAAAGAAATGAGGAGCTCTTGGGCACAGAAATACTTCTTGGGTCTGAAATGCCAAGGTTTTATTTCAGATTTGAAGGGAAGCTTTTGCGTCCCAAAGCTCATCTTACAATATATGAATTAGTGTAGTAAAAGATTTTTCTCTCCTTTGCAAGCCTTGCTCTGGTTCTGTCTTCATTTGTAGACCATCATACCGACAGCGAGTTACTGATGTTTATTTGTCATGCAGTAGTTACTCTGTGTGCAGCGGTTTACACAGTGTGTAGCAAGTACTTAGCCTACAGTTGTTTAAGATTTATTCAAAATTATTGTTAAAAATTTATTCAATTTCTCACTTTTGAAATTTTTCTTCTACAGGGCCTGTCCTTTATATGTTGTCAGTCCCAAACACAGGGCGCCTATTTAAATCAACTGCTTGGGAGCATTATTCAACAGTATTTTGGACGATTTCTCCCTTCTTCTCCGACTGCGCTTGGGGCCGGACAGCATCCTATGCTGACTGCTTTATGCAGCTCCATTACAGCCCCCCAGATGCTACGTCTACGGAAGACCACTCTGCATGTCGTAAAGTAAGGACCAGCGAAGTAAAAAACACATCAGTTATTCGGATTTTAAAAATAGCTAACGAGAAAGGGAATGCCCTTGTTTTCTTCTCAGTAACTGATAGTTTGGCTGTGGGAAAAGCCTATGAGTTGCTGGACAGGGAGCAAAGGAAGGACAACGTTTATAGAGCAGGGGAGTAAAACCGGGAAGATCTGGAGACTAGTGAGAGACTCACCGAGGATGGAGGTCCTAGACGATGAGAAAAAACATCACAGGAGGCCACATGGAAAGCAAGTATTTTTCTAGAAAAATTGCACTCCAATATATACAGCATCATATGTTTGTGTCTCAGGCTGTATTTAGGGCCACATAGTGCTTATAGTTGTCACAGTTCCCTGTACATGGGAGGCCTTGTTGCTCTCCAAGTGTCAGGGAATACATAGGTGTGCTCAGCTATCCAGGGGAAATGGAGAATTTGGGGTGTGGGAAGAGGAAGACGTAGAGACAAGGAGATAGTACTTGTTCGCTGCGCTGTCACTGCTTGCACAATGTCAACAGCAGCTATAAATGCTGGGTCTCTGCTGCTGAAGGGCCAAAGCCTTGTTTTATATGCTGCAGAATAGGGAATGATGCGTACTTTTTGTCTACATAGCGAGAGGAATGAAACCCCCTCAAATATAAGGTGATTGTTTATATCCAACTGTATTTTTCTGTGTTAAAGAGTGTGTATACGTGTTGATTAAGAGAATTTTAGTGTTGATCTTAGGTAAATGCAGTAGGCAATCCTGTAAGTAAAGCCTGTGTTTAAGGGAGTGAATTCAGATTCCACAATCTGAATTCTGACATGTTTTTAACTCATGAATACTCAAACTTTGTCATCTTAATAAAAGTTATTTCTGAATGTGTGCACACATGTGTGAATTTTAAGATCAATAGTGGAAAGAAAGTTCTGAAAGTGTAAGGGCACTTGGTGATTTGTAAGAGATGAAACGTTCCTTACTGATCTGGGAAGAATATCTTGGAACTGAGCAGCAGCCTGATTTGCAAACCATTGGGTGGTCAGGAGGCAGTCGCTAGGTCTGTATGTAAATATGTACAGAGTTCAGTACCCATTTTGCCCTATGAAAGCTGCTGAGTATCTTTCTGCTGTGCAGAGGAAATTGAACCAAGTGATCAGGGGGGTATTATCCAGGTCAGAGAACCGTTTTAGTGGAAGAGCACCCCCAAAAAAATTAGTGTGAAATTTTCATAGTAAATTAATGGGATAGAAGATTTCAGAGCTGCTAATGTTAAAGTGGGTAGGACCACATGTTACAAGAAATATCGAAGTGTTACAGCCTTCATTTCCCAAGTTATACCAGTGCTTCGAAGCTGTGTAATGAAATACTCAGATCTCTGCAAGTCAGGTTTCATTTCAAAGTTGCAGGAGCACACCTTAGTAAGTTGTTAACAAGAATAGTGGGTTTTGATTATGCATTGCTCGGTAAACATGTTTGCCTTATTTGGGTAGCTGATGGTACCTAATATTAAATTTCTAAGAAGTTATTTTGAAGGTTCTGGGAGTGCTTTTGCTAACTGATTGATGAATAAAGGCTGTGTTCTTTTTATCTCTGCTCTTCTCTTCTGAATGCTTCGATTTAAATTTATTGTCTTCAGATTTCAGTAAAGTAATTCGTAATGTCAAACCAACACTAGTTCTGATTCTTGTATCCTTTTGTGCTGATTGACCAGAAGCTCAGCATGAGTCAGCAATGTGCAATCGCAGCCCAGAGGCCAACCGCATCCTGGGCTGCATCAAAAGAAGCGTGGCCAGCAGGTCAAGGGAGGTGTTTCTGCCCCTCTACTCGACTCTCGTGAGACCCCACCTGGAGTACTGCATCCAGCTCTGGAGTCCCCAACATTAGAAGGACATGGACCTGCTGGAGCATGTCCAGAGGAGAGCCACGAGGATGATCCGAGGGCTGGAGCACCTCTCCTATGAGGAGAGGCTGAGAGAGTTGGGGCTGTTCAGCCTGGAGAAGAGAAGGCTCTGGGGCGATGTTATTGCGGCCTTCCAGTACCTAAAGGGGGCCTACAGGAGAGCTGGGGAAGGACTTTTTACTAGGGCATGTAGTGACAGGACGAGGGGGAATGGCTATAAACTGGAAGAGGGCCGGTTTAGATTAAACATTAGGAAGAAGTTTTTCACTTTGAGGGGGGTAAGGCACTGGAACAGGTTGCCCTGAGAGATTGTTGAGGTCCCATCCCTGGAGGTGTTCCAGGCCAGGCTGGATGGGGCCTTGGGCAACCTGGTCTAGTGGGAGGGGTCCCACTCGATGATCTTCAAGGTCCTTTCCAACCTAACCCATTCTATGATTCTATGAAAAATAGCAAATCAAGCCATTCAAATTGGAACACTCAATGTAAGCGATGTCAAAATTTCTTCTGGTTGCAGATTGACAGGTCACCTTTTATCTTTGTGACAAATTCTGTACTGGAGATGATTGTGTTAATCTGACAGAGCAAAAGCAGACTTAGGCTGTCCCATTACAACATACTGTTGGCAAAAATAAAATAACAGTACCAGTATAACAGCAGAGCTGTTACCACAAGTTGGATTGTGAGTTGACAAAAGCACATAAAGCTAAATAAAGAAATTGAACAACAGTTGTATTTTGGATGTTGTTTTAGAGTCTTAGAATCTGGACTCTTTTTATTTAGTTATTTTATGAAGCTGCCTTTGTATTTTAGCTAGTCACACTTGGCTTTTTAACTATAATTATGATAGCTGTTATTTCTTACTTCCCTCACAACAGCAGAGTCAGAAGGCATCACTGTCCTCTGATAAATTGGGAGTCTTTTCTGAGACGAAGACAAATAGAAGTCATTAGTTGAGC
>NW_009649228.1:1961148-1986669 GCF_000708025.1 Charadrius vociferus | reverse complement strand
AATATCACAAAGTTATTTTAAGGCGTGTGGTGCTTGCATGGAATGGAAAAAACCCAAATTATAGACTCTGTTTTGGTTTGCTTTTTGTCTTCCCAGTGAAAACTACATGCAGTTCAAAGGTAACGCTCCACCTCCTCGCTTGGCCTCAGTCCTTGCGTTCATTCTTGAAGTACTTCAGAGAACTCAGAGCACTGAACTATGTGACATTGACTTAGTTCTCCCGGCTGTGTTGAAATGCATGGTGTTGGTTAATGAGCTACAAGGTGAGCTGCTTGTTTACTTTAAATACATCTCTGCACACCTGTAAGGTTTTTGTACTGCTGAGTATCTTTCATGCCAATATTTAAGACTCTCAGATGAGGTGAATGAGATACTTCGGCCAGATAAACTGGACAAGCTTTCTTTTTTCATTAACTGGTCTAGGACTTCTTTCTCCAAGAGGCAGAAAAGTCCTACCTTGTTTCGCTCTCTAATGAACTAACGATCAATTTCTCAGGAATCTGAAAAGCATTCCCTTTTTCCCCATCCTTCCCATCTCATTTCTCCCAGACTTGGTAACTGTGGAATATTTCTTATACCTAAAGGTCTGAGACTAAGTAGGACTAGCGTATGTTCTCCCCATAGAGCCATTATAAATGGATTAAAAGTAGCATGTTGCTCTCTGAAGGCATCTTTGCGTCTTCTTTCTTCTTTTAGCATGCTTTGTTTGGTAGAGAGAACTTCTTTATTTTTAGCTTCTTAAAAAATGAAGCACTCTGTTCATCCCACAGTTGTATAGTGAATGTGCATGTGTGCATAAGCTCAAAATTTCCACTTCTTGCTGCCAGTAGAGGCATTAAGCAAAATGGGGATTCACCTCTGACTTCGCCCGGGAATTTTGTCTGATAAAGTACTTTTTGATTCTGATCTATAACAGTTTCAAGGACAAGATATGCTTAGGAAATTAGCTGAATCATCACACGCCTTTCTTCCACCCTTTTGCCATCATAGTCATAGCAGCCTGAAGCTGAAAGTACCCACTTTGCAATGAGCTGTGGAGTCGAATGAGCTGAATGTCTTGTGCTGCTGTGGCCACCAGCGCTCTCCCTGCCTAGATGAGGCTCCACCACACCCTTGGAAAAACTCCTTCTAGCCCAGTTCCGCTTTTATAAAGGAAGAGCTGTATCTTGCAACTTGAATATTTATTTGGAAACAATTAAGGGGAAGAAAACAGTGGAGTTTTGTGTTGTTTCCCCGCCCCCCCCCTTCTTAAAAAAAAGAGGTAGGGTGGATTTCAGAACAAATACCCACCATTGAAATTAAGGATTAGATCTATATAGCTTTGTGCAGGATATAATGCCATGACTGCTTTTCTTTCATTCAAATAAGAATGATTAAAGAACACAAACTGAACTTAAATTTAAATAAAATCTCTATTTCCACTAAGTGTGTGTCTCTTTGCTTTAAGAGATCACAGTGTACTTAAAAATCTGTATGTTTAAAGGATAATGGTGGTGAAAATAAGACTTTTGCATAAATCTGTGATTCATTCTGTTCTTTATAGCCAATCTGACTAACCGCTCTCATAGTCATTTCCCTTGCATCAAAGTAAGATAAAACCATTTTTTTTTCTCATTTAAAAATTGTAGTCTTCATGAAAGACATTCTCCAGATGGTCAGTTCAAGAGATCTGTGTGAATCTTGTGATTTTTCTTTTACAGTTAAAAAAATATCTACAGACATTCTACAGTACGTGGTAGAAGGCTGCCAAGCAGGGTCAGGAGGAGAACGTGCCACCCAGCTGACTTCTGTATTTAGGTAACCAGAAAATATGCCAATTGGCAGTGAAGTTACTGCAAGCCAATTGACAGCAAACATGTTTTTTGGAAAATAACTCATTATCCTTAGCATACTGCATTGTCACTTGTTTACGGTATTTAAACAACGGTACTTTTGGCACTGATTTTAAACATAGCTTGGTCAAAAAGCCAGAGCAAAAAAAGTAGAAGAGAGAAGCATACCTGTTTTCTCATGGATTAGGTACTGTTTTAAAGGTATGTAATAGAGAGGTATGTTGCTGCTGCAATGGGAAAAACTCCTCATGAACGGTGATGGTCAGTGTTAGGTGCTGTGAAGGATGCGCGTGCCTAATTTGAAGTGCATATAATAGAGATCAAATCTTCATATATAACAAGCTTAGCTTTTTTTTTGTTATTTATTTGATTTTGTGACAAATAAACAACAGATTATTATAGTGTAAATTATACTTATTCCATACCTGTGCAAAATGAATCCTGTTTCTCACATACATACTGAAAAGCTGCATGAGCTGAGACCCGAAGACATTTTGCAAACCTAAGCACTGGTGCTGTACTGGGTCATGGCTAGATGAAAGCTCCAGAGAGAGTCACTGAAATAAGAATAGATGTTTTTGGCCATGCCGGTCTGTACACGATACATTACTTCCATGGGATGTGTCATCCCTAGTGTGTTACTTCTGATTCGAATGTAATCTGTGATCTTTAAAGACCGCAAACCCTCCAGAAGACAAATGGGCGCGCTTCTGTCCAGTGGTCTGCCCTGCTTAAAATCCGGTGGAGCTTTATAAGAAATGCCAACTTTATTTCTGCAGTCTTGAATCTAGATCTCTTGTCTTGCTGATCTTTTTTTAAATTATTATTTTTTATTAAATAATAGATTCATGTTTTAGTTTTGCATTCAGACACATTACAAAGTCAAGTGCTCTGGAACAAGTCAGCCCTGGTGAAACAGCAGCAGAATCTGACAAGTTGCTCGAAAAGAAAGGTGTTGGATTTTTAGCGTTGGCCTTCACAAGCATGGCTTCGTTTAAAGAAAGTATTCCATGTAGAGTATTTCAGTGTAACAATATGAAAATTGCTATGCAGCCAGATTCCTTGTTCTGATTAGACTCTTCAGTTGTTCTTGGCATGTTCTCTGCATCTAGTTTTGACCTTGCATTAAATGCCTCTGTGTCCCCCTCAGGCGGTTTATCCAGGACTACACTGCTGTGTATGATCACCGGGTTTTCAGCATACTGGAAACAGTGGCAGTCTTGGATCAGACGTTAGTTACCAGCCTGATTCCCACAATCACACAGTCGCTGAAGGATTCGGAGCGCAAACAAGGTCTTGGAAGAAATGCTGCACAGAGGTTTGATTTTTATTTAATATTGTTTTTTGACAATGAGCAGTATAGGTTTATTCTCTTGAAAGGAAGCAATGTTAGACAGCAGCACAGATACTCAAAAATGAGTGATTTTTTCAGTGTGTTCAGTCAGAAATCTCCCTTTGCTCAGGCTTTTCATGGTTTTAAGCCATCTATATTTGGTAAATATTTTCAGAGATGTTTTGACACATGAGGGTCTGCAGACCCCAGTAGAATTTATGCAAAGCCGTGTTGCCTCTGCTCACTACATGGTACGTTGCAAAACGGAATAAAGAAGAATTCCTGCTCCAAAGAATTTTCCTGTCGGTCCCTGTTCTGGAGGACTTTATAGGCCATATGTAAAATTACGGTATAATCAGGTATGATCTCAGATGCTTGGAAAAGAAATACGCATAGCTTAATTTCAACAGTTCTGTCATAATATAAACATATATTTATGACAGTTGTGGACGTCCAGAAACGGCTGCCTCCTCTCCTACAGGTACAGCAGACTCACGCTTCCTCCGTTTGCCCCCCAAGAACTTAGGACAGAAATATTTGACTTGTGAATCCATCTAGCGTTAGGAGGAAATGGCCCGTGAGGTGAGCAGCTCCGCACAGATGGTGGTGCCTCTGGGTGCAGATGCAGCGCTGAACTTTGAGCACCTGTATAAACGCTGTTACTCCCGGAAGCTCTGCCCAGCGTGGCACCCAAACCAAAAGGGCTCCTCCTGTTAGTTGTGCGCACTGGAAGGCTGGCCCTTCACCCTCGTGTGATCTGGGCAAGGAACTGGCCTCGGTGTTTGCATTAATGCACGTACTGGGACCACTCAAAGGGGAGGACCCCAGTCACGCCTCAGGCTGGAGGAGTTTTTGAGGTGCATGTCAGCAGGGCCCAGGCTGTAAAAAAAAAAACCAAAACACTAAAAGACAGAGTGTGCAGGAATGTAACTCATGAGACAGTAAAGGGTAGTCAAAGGGTATTAATTTTCCATTTAAAGAAAAATATGTTTAACTGATTTGTAATTATATTATTCACTTTTTGTTATCCTCTACCAACAAATACATTTGCTTTTATTTAAGGGAGTTCACCCAAGGTCAGACTGAAGTACCGTTATATGCAGGATTTTCATACTATCTGCTTTTGATCTTTTGATAATATATTTTATAGCCAATTTTCATATTTTTTTATACTGTTAGTAAGGTAAAATTCATCCCTTTACCTGCAAAATATGGGGAAAAAAGCAGGTTGGTTGAACTTTCTGAAATATATGCTTGGAAATTACTGAAGAGCTAAATTTCTTTTAGCCTCATCACTTAGCATATATGCTATCTCATGTGTTGTTGATGTTTTGTATTAATAATTTGTATTTAGAATGTGCTCCGTTATGCAGCAGCCTAAGTTGATCCATGAACATTTTATCGTAAGAACACTAATAACTGATTTTCTGTCTTCAGTCCTGACCACTAAATAACTTTATATTAACATATTCTGTGCAATTACTGTAGACATTAAAGTACAAACCCATATATATAAAGGAAACAAAGTTCAGGAGTTGCACTAGATGCTTATAGTGGTGATGTCCACTGCTGTCATTGCAAGGAACTAGTATAAGAGCTGCAGTTTTGTTCACTTAAGTTAGTCTTTCATGATAGATAATTAGAATAGACCTAAATGTCAGAGGCAATACTTTATAACAATAATTATATTGTCTAGGCTGGAGAGTATTAGAATGAACTTAAGGTGAAAAGTCTCATCAACACATATGCACGCTTCTGGAAGACCCACTTGAGTGACATTCCCCTTCTGAATCTGAGGTTTATTTTAAATCTCATTGCCCTTTGTTGAGGATGATGGTGTAAATCTGTGTCAGTGCCAGCATGCACCCTAGTGCCAGTGGCTCGCATCGCTGTGCTGCAGCATGAGTCACAGAGAGATTTCTTATGCAGAAATAAGGCAGCGAACATGATGAAGTCTGAATGCCAATCTCATCTAAGCCTTGGAAACTCCATGTTTTGAAATAAAAAATTTCTATTTCACAGCAGCTTACTAAGCAAGTAGACTTCTAAGCATCTTGATTGCACTTCCAGCCCTAAACAATGCAATCCTCAATCCTCATTCTTCTTCCAACCCGGCCACGCTAAAAATTCACAGCAAACAAAGCAGTTGAATAAATGGGGGAAGGGAGTTACTGTGTTTTAATATGCCAATATGTACACAATGTGTTTGGGAATTATGCGCTTTTACTCCTAGGATGTGTGAGATTGTTTAAGTAACGTGTTACATTCTTTTGTTTTTTCCACAGAGAAGCCTATAAAAGACTCTTATCTTACCTCACAGAGGCTGGACAAAATGAGATACAAAAACTGGAAAATGAGACAGGTTAGCAGTGTGCTGGTGATTAATCCTTTCCTCTTGAATGTTCTGACACTGCCGATACTTAAAACTACACTCTACCACACACTAGCCAAGTTCTTTATCTTTACAATGGCAATACATTTCTCAACTTTGGGGTTTTTTTTCCCCAAGTTGTGTATTAATTTTAGTAATTTCTGTGGTATTTGACTATTGTCATGCATCTGAAGAGTAACTCTCAGTATACTGTTGAATGGCAATTGAAACATACAGCGAATTAATTACGTTAAAATGTCTATAGGAGCAGAGCCTGTACTGCAACATACAAGGTAGGATTTCAAAGAATCAAAGTAATTTCACGACTCGATTCACATTGAGTGAGACCTGACCCTCTTAACGCTGTACTTTTGAAAAGCTTATTCAGTATGTTCTTAAGAAAATCATAACTTTGTAATTTCTAATTTATTATTTTAGTAGAATGAGGAAAAAACTGTGATCTCTAGTACTGAACTTGTTGAATGCAGTGCATTCACCCGGAGTTGCACCAGTACGATAGAGCTATTGTTTAACATGGTGTTTGTTAAGCTTGTGTATATGTTGCACAAAATGTATATAGCTGTCTTAACCTTCCACCTGTATTAAAACATTAAAGTCTTTCAGATCCCAGTGTAAAATCTCTTCTGTTGTCTTTGTGGGTAATATAAGAAAAGGTAGGTTCAGATTTCCTGTTCTCTTCCTTTTCAATACTATTAACCCATAATTTCCAGTGATCCCACGATCTTTTTATTAGCCGTGACACTGTTAATTATCAGTTTAACTTAGACTAGGTGTAAATGGTGTGAGAAAAAAGGAGAGAAGCCAGGCTTCTGAAGAAAGTACACATCTGGGGAATTTATTCCATTTGATCATAGGCTAGGAATTATTCCTGTTTGCCTGCAAAGTTGGATCTTTCAAATATTTTGCTGTGTTACGGTTTATCTTTTGGGTCTTTCCAGGACAGACCTAGCTCTGCAACTTTTTTCTACTTTTTTTTTCTAAAATTCTCAGGAAACTTTCATTAATGGCTATGGTATTCACATTTTTCACTTCCCTCCATAACCTGTATTTCTGCAACTGCTTACTGGACTTTGGGAGTGGTAAGTTTGCCCTTAATGGCAACGCTGGCGAACAGGCTGCTTCCTTTTAAAATTATTCCGATTTTAACTATACGATATTAATGGGAAGGAAAGATTATTTTTGTGTGTAATAGCTCCGCAAAAATCCCTAAAATCTTGTTCAGAGCCGCTTCTCTTTCGTTACAGTAATCTTATCAAGTCGAACTAGATAATCTTTTTGCCTAAATCGGCTATCGTTACTTCACATAACGCAGTAACTAAAAGCCTCTTTAGGCTACTTAATAGTGCAGAACATGGAGGTTCTTGTCATTACGAAAGGGACTCATTGAACTTGCATCGTAGCTTCTTGTAAGCTTCTGTACCTGGGAGGAGTTTTATTAATCTCAGGAAAACTGTGCTTCTAAAAAGCTTTTTTTTTAAAAAAAAAAAATAAAAATAAAAACCTCTCCAAGAGACATTAATAGACATGTCTTAGAAATTTGAGTCCTACGACACAGTAGATTACAGAGCAGGTGTCTGACTGTAGTATTACTTCCCGAAAGTAAAACCTTTGACTTTTAAAGGATAGAGCAGATATTATAACAACACATTTAATGATGTGTTTAGTAGGTTGTTAAAGACATATTTAATACTATCTCGTGGTTGGAAGTTTCTGAAAAAGCAACAGAGCTTTATGTAAATGCGTAGCAGCTCGGGGTGCATGAGAAACTAATTTAAACAGTTTGGAAATTATCATTCTTCTCTGTCAAAAAGTTAATGCGAACAGAAATAAAGCATTCTGCATCGTATTCATCAACCACTGCCAAATGGGCAGTCTGGTTTGGTCTAATTATTTGGTACGGACATTTGCAGATGTGACTGACAGTTCTGATAATACTAATGAGCTGAAGGCTTGCAGAGTGCTAGTCTAGACTGACTTACCAAGTATACACCAAAACAACACCCCAAAACCAGTTAGGAGGAAAGAAAAAAGTGCTCATTTTTGAAGTACAATATAGAAAAAGTAAACAGTGAAACCCACCATGAACTAAAAGAAGTTAATATATTATGTTGTCTTAGATGCTGTCTGTATAAAGGCTACTTAGGACACTGAACATTATTTAAATTAAACCTTTCTGTATTATTTTACACATGAACAGTTTGGTTTAAAACCAGTACAAATGCCTGGTTTCTTTACACAATGCATGGAGAACGGCTTAAGGTAAAGAGCAGGAGATCCTTGAAAGCTTTTACCCTAGTTGCTGCCACTGACAGGAGCAGTTCATCTGCATATAGATGCAAAGTCTGCCTCTTCACTCCGCGTGATAAACAAGAGGATGGAGCCTTGCTGTAAGCTGGGTAAAGAGGAGATCTGAAACTAGGACTTCCACCTACTGGTGAGTGATATCCTTAACCTCTGTCAGAGGAAAGGAACTCATCCCCTGCCAAGCTTGCTTTCCTCTTCTCCTTCCACCAAAGATTCATCTCCATGGTCGCTTGTACAAGGCTGAAATTGGGGGGGGACGGGGACAGTGCTGAGGGATTTGTATAGGATGCCGTATGCAGAGTAGGAAAAGCATGAAACAGAAGCAACTTAGATGTTAGTTCTGCCAAGGATCAATAGCCTGGTAGCACAAAGCTTGGCTCCTGAGCAGCTGGCAGCACTATCTTAGGGGTTATCCAGCAGATACTTAGGTGTGCAGTGACTCTGAACAGCAGCCAACAGCCAAAAAGAATTTTGAGCAATTCCATGATGTTAAACTTACTTACACCTCTTGCTCTGCAGTAATTTTCCTGCCAGTGTGTGTATAGGTGGTTTGTTAAGCCTTTTAACTTGGAACCAGAACCAGTAGATGCTTCTGGTGTTACCAGCACGTCATATACCAACGTGAGAGATCATCACCTCTGCATTGTGGGTGTTGGAACAGGCAATTTCAGACACCCGTCTTCCCTGAAAGCCAGGGAGCATCAGGACAGAATTCCCTGCAGGCCACAGAGTGAAGATGTGGCACTGCCTTGCTGGGCCTTACAGGTTTTGGAGTCTTTGTTTCTCCAAAGCAATGGGTTACCAAAAGCTTCCACCAGCGCTGGGCAGATTTCTTTCTCTGCTGAGCCATTTGCAGGATGATCTGCTCTCCGCTAAATAATATAGGTCAGATACCTGTTTTCCACTTTATCCCAGGTGAGTATCACAGCAAAGCTACTAAGCAGGGCTTCCATCAGCCTCTGACAAGATCGTTCATTACAGGAAAAGGATCATGCCTCAAATCTCTGATGATTTCCAGCAGATAAAGAAAGGTATGTCTCAAGATCACCTTCCTAGAGATGTTATATCAGTCAGTTTGCCAGCGTGGCCCGTGGTTCCAGGGCCGTGCCAGACCTTCAAGTGGGGGCTTGCCACAAATGAGCAAAGGATTGTGGATTTGTTAAGGGTCGGCGACTCTTGCAAGCAACTCATCCTGCATGATGTCTTAAGATGTCATACACATTTCTTTCCTCCACCGAGCCTCTGTAGTTTTACAGAGGTAGTTTTACAGCAGTCATTCAAGCTGTTCTAGAAGATAATGGCTGTTTCTACCATCTTATGGAAAATATGGTGGTTGAGATCACGCTGTGTCGTGTGTGGATGCAGACTTCTGCCGGGGGTGGGGGGTGTTGCCCGTTTGCTTGGTCCCATTTAGATCAAAGGCCTGAGTGTGACCTAATCCCAATTTCCCGGACTTTCAAAGCTGTTGGAAAATCGACTTCCAGTAAGAACTCTTCAGTTAGCACCTGACCAACCGCACAGTATTAGACAAGTGTGCATTTGCCTGATGAAAACCTACGTGGTGATCACTAACTTGCAGGCTTCACATGAATACAGGACCACTGTACCTATCCATGCTTTTTAAAAGGCTTGGGGGTTTTCAGCCTCAAATCCCCAAAACATTATTTACAGACCTTGTTGATGTATTTGACATATCCTCCTCGGGCCTGCATTGTTGCTGTCGCAGTTCTGGGCTGGGAAGGGTCCGTCTTGCAGTATGTTGTCTAAAAATAACATTGCTCGCAAGGATGGACATTTACTGTACCCCCATAGCTGAGGGTGAAAAGATCCTGAAAATAAGGTTGTAGCTAAAATTCCTAATGAAATCAGAGACACTTCAACATATATACCTGGGCTTAGTCCTGCTCCCCTTCTATATATGAAAAGTTTGTAGTATTAAGCCGTTTTGAACATCAATTAATTACTCTAGCTACAGGATCACCATATGTCGATGGAGTTTTAACAACATATTAAATCTCAGTACGCTTTTTCTTCCCCTAAACCTGTTGCATGGTCCATGCCCGATATCTCCTTTCGTTTAGAAACACTAATAGTGGTGACAGGAGACCTGTGTAAAGCAGAGCAGGCGTGAGCCTTGCCAGCATTTGCTGTGCTGATCTCAATGGCCAGAGGACTGTTCCAGGACATAAGAGGACTACTCTGCCTTTTTCTTTTTGCAATATGTAGACTTTGAGAGCTGAATAGAAAGTATTTCAGTTTTATATTTTCCCTCTTCCAGAATTCCGGATACTGATCACCTCTAACCCATTATCATCCTTATGATATAAACCAGCTGTCCAGCGCATCACTAACAATAGCAGGGAGAAGGGAGTCTGCCTTATCTTTCCTTTAGTAACCTTAAAATGATAACTGAAAAAAAAAGACAGACACTTTCTGTTCAAAATTCACATGCAACTTCCATTAGTCCCACAAAGCTGTCCCTCTATTTTATAAGAATTTCCCATTTGTTATTGTTATTAAAGAGCAGGAACATGGTAATTTAAATTACTCCTTGCTTTCATTTTCAACGACAAAAAAAAAAATAGAGGGGGGGAAGGCACTTGTTTCAATAAAAGAGCTTCTGAAATAGAAGAATTTATGCCTTTTATGCCGGAATAGAACAGCAGACCTATGGAAAGAATAAGGTTCTGCATATCTGTTGTAATTGCGCAGAAGAGGAGCTGCCAATAGCATGCACTACTTTGAGAGCCGTTTAAGGAACTTTAATAACTGTCCACCTAAAGGCAATGTGTTTCCCTCAGGAAACAGAAAAACAGGCTTTATAGCCCTCTGTTTTTCCTTCTTTCAGTAGCTTTTGAAAATTATGTATGCATGGGTATTTTCAGTTTCATCATATTTTATAATTTTTAACTATTACTTAAGACTCAAATTCAGTGTAATCAGCCCATCTGTTAGCAATGGTTATAAAATTATGTTGAAGATTAAAAATCTGATGCAGTGTCAATATGTCCTGGCATAATTAAGCTTGTTTTATGATGAATGACTAGGATATGGCTTTTGCCTACTTGAGCAGCTTTAAAATGGTAAACCGCTTGTAGACTTAATGTACCAAATGCGAAGGTACGTATAGAGCAACAACAAAAAAAACCCCTTAAACTCAGATCCTGTATCCATAGATGTGCTGTCTCTGCAGGCCTCGGGAAATGCCAGCAGGGTGATGCCGCGTCACAACCAAATTCACTGCATTTTTCGGTCCATCAAACGCTATCTCGGATCTACTCTCCTCCCTGTAGGATGTCACCCAAACACGTATTAAAAATGCAAGTTTGCTAAATTCATCATTCATTTTAGAAAGGGCCGACATGACCTGTATGGGCGCTGGTGGAAAAAACTTTAGCACAGCATTCATTTAGGTGAATTGAGGGTATTGCTAAAAATACTTACGCTGTGCTTCAGTATTTGAAGCACCGCGGCAGAGCCTGATCTACCCACAGTAAGAGTTAACATTTTAAGCATTTTAATTCTCGCATTACTGTGAAATGGCTATATATAATCATCTCTATTGGAAAACCATTCTTTATGTGGACACTTTTTGTCCCTTTAAAAATGTGTCCTTGGGGAAAAAAAAAAAAAAAAGAAAAAAAAGCCTGTTTTGCAAAAATAAAACCGTATAAGCCCTTTATATAGTCTATGTGCTAAACTTCCCACAAAGTCTTCCTCCCCTACAAACTCTGCCTGCAGATGAAGTGTTTTAACCTTGCCCTCTTAATTTATTCTACATTCTAATTTTCAATAAACAGATGCCGCCTCTTTTCGCGCTTGTTTCCACATTGTTCCACATTCTGCCTGTGTTGTTTCTGCATGTGTGAATATTCAATTATCTATTTCTCCATGATTCTGCAACTGATGTACTAAATGCCTGTACAGGTTTGGGGGGAGGGTAACCGGGGAAGGCGAAAGTTAGAGGGGAAAAAAAGAGTTACAAAAGTTTGAATTATCCTGAGAGTCAGGTACTTTTTCCCTGAAAGCTGCTAAATTAAGAAGAAAATTGTAAGCCACAACTAGAAATGCAAGGATTACAAAACCACTAGTGGACGGAAGCAGAATTGCTGGACCGTGGCTCATAACATACAAGTATTTCTTCGGTCAGCACTTGGGTGTGAAATGCTCAATAGAGACCACAGGGGCAGAAGAGGCTGTTGGTGCTGCTGCTTCTGGACACTGCATTTATTTTTTTTTTTTTATAAAAAGCACAAAGCAGGGGATTGCCATTGTGGTTATTTATAGCTAAGAAGAACCGATAACACATCTTCGGACTCAAAGGTGAAGTATGCAATATAAAGGATGAAATACCAATCTTTATGGGAACGGCCCAAAAATGAGATTACAGGACAGGTGTAAAAGTGCAAATGCTCTTCAGTACAGCTCTCGAGACCTTGTGGCCCAAAAACCTAGTTGCAAATCTAAATAGCCTTAATCTGTGAAACTAAGGAATTCAGGGTGCGGAACCGCACTGGCTTCCAAACTGTACAGTTAGTAACTGCTGCTGCATTATTATTCGTTTGTAAGGATACCTCTCTCCCGAAGCACTGGTGAGCTCTTACCGGTTGCCGCCTGCGCCACGGCCGTGCACGCTCCCAGCTGGGAACCCCCGTGACTGGTGCCAGCAGCTGCTCTCGCGCTGTGCGGCTGTGACTCTGGTAACGAAACCATCGAGCACGGAAATAGTCTCATTAGGGGCAGCTTTGAGGCTCTGTGGAAAGAACGAACTGAACTGCACGTCAGAGGGACGTACCGGAACTGTTCGGCTGGGCAGGGACAAGGGTTGGGTTTAGAGGTTTGCGTTTGCCAAAAACGGGACAAAATGTAGACCGGCAGAGGTGGATCTGGAGCTTGCACACGGGAACCTGTGACTGGGACGGTTTCAGACACTAAAAGTGAAAGCGGCAGAGCTGATGCGTGGTTGTGCTGATGCAGAAGCTCCGGCTCAGCGGGCAGCCCGTGCGGGCAGGACTCCTGCGCCGCCACAGCCGGCAGGTGAAGGCAGCCATGCTCTCCCGGCCCCTGCTCCTCCTCAGCAGAGAGCCCTCGACCAGAGCAGGGCTACCGCTGGCACCAGCGCGCTCTCTGCCTGCTCTTGTGTTGCCACCGGTCTCTCTTCTTACCTGGCAAAAAATAACCATTCTGGTTTTGCTCCCCTGGCAAGGGCCATGTGACATTTTCTGGCTTCAAGTGCAGCAAAGCACCCCCATCTGTCCTGTAGGTCCTGCAACAAAGGCAGAAAGACCCAGATAGGAAAGCGCGGCACAAAAACTCGGGGGCTAAGAGGTTGCCGTGAAAGGCTTCTCTGTAATCAGTGGAGCCTGATGATTAAGAGCCAGAGCAGAATCCCGACACGAACAGGAGCATATGTGTCATCCTGAGGCTCTGTGGCTGTGGTACCCTCAACTAAGCTCATGCAATTGCACAGCTGTTTAAAACTGCTATTCACCAGTACAGGCAATTGGTGGCAACAACCGGAACAGTAAAAGCATCAAAAGGGCAGAACAAACATGATAAATAACTTTCTTGCCAGACGCTCCCACCTTTCAGCCCTTGAGCCAAGAGGCACAAACTGCTTTGCAGAAGGAAAACTTCCCCCCTCCCCTTCCGAAACCCGGCCCTCGGGCGCAGCTTGCTGCCGCCCCTTCAGAGCCGGCCAGATCCATCCTAATCCTGAATTTTGTCATTTATCAGCAAAATTCAAATTTCGAGTTCAGAAATGATTTCATAGCCACAGCCTAAAAGCCTCAAAACTAAGACGTGCAAAACATATTTGGCGCTGTTGTCTGGAAGTGCACCGCTGGGTTTTACAAAGGCTGAGAAATTAATTCTCCCACCACCCGCAAAATAGGAATTACACGTCAGGTCTGCACCCGGGGCGACAGCTGACGACTCACCTGGTGTGGTACCTCCGGGAGGAGGCTCAAAGCCCCAAGGATCTCTACACACACGTTTTGATTATTTAGCCACCCCGTTCTTAATAATGCGACACATAATGTTTGTGTCCCTGCAAGTCAGACACAAGTAGAACTTTGAATACTTGCCAGGCCTGGGCCCTGCACCCCACCTGGGGCAACACTCGGATTTTTGATTTTTTTTTAAAGTGTAAATGGTCTGGTAGGAGAGGTGGCCCTTGCACCCTGATTTCCAGGAGATAAAAGAAATTAAAACAAATGAAAAATCGTGATGGCTATACAGCTCCCGTGCAGTTAGAGGAAAGTACTGCGTGGATTTTGTGTGCAGGGAGAGACATCGTTAGCACTCGAGTCAGTGTGACAGGTACAGATGTTGCACAGAGCAGAGCTGCAGCTGCAGCGAGAGTGAGAAAGCTCAGAAGAAAAAAAAAAAAAGAAAAAAAGAAAAAAAAACCCACAAAACTTTCTAACCTGAAAATTAGCGGAAAAGGCCAGGTGATGTTCCGTGAGTGCGCTGCCCAGCTGGAGACGGTGATAAAGTTCACCTCCGTGAACCTCCCCGTATCACTAACCAGACCCTTAAAGGGGAAAAGATGCGTTGATTTGGAAACGCTGCTCACTGGACGAAGTCAAACCTGTTCCTGTCCAGCGAGCACGGGCGATTGCTGCCGCATATTCTGCACAGGGCATTTGCATGAGCGTCAGTAGGAATTTCATAGGTCTGCTCAGATAGCACGAGGGCAGGGAACAGATCAGTAGGTAAAGCAGAGAAGTGCGGAGTGCCCATAAATCATAAATAGAGAAAGATTTAATTACATGCTTGGTTAATATTTACAAACATTGAAGTTGTTGTTAGATATGTAAATAAAAGACAGAAATAAGAGACAGGGGCTGCAGTAGCCAAGCAAAGCCAAAATATACCAGGTTAGAGTATTTACTGTGAACTGGCATATGCCTGGAGTATGGAATGGAGACACACTAGATAAACTGAAAGAATAAATAAATAAATATTGACATTGTTCTACACCTGTTTAGCCTCTGGAGACCAGTGATTTGTGGGACCATATGTTGGACAAAATGAGACTGTTCGTTGATAATTGTAAATGTGGTGACCCCTTGCAAACTGGATATTAAAAATATTAAGTAAATGGCACATTTTAATTATGCAGTAAAGAGGCTGTTCTCCACCATTAAAAGACTGCAGCTGTCAGGAGGAATTGATCATATGACAGAAGGTAACATTTATTTCATAGTAGACCTTGGTAAATGACATCCCAAATGATCTTTAGATTCTCAGAAAAACACATTCAGTTCAGACTTGGGTTTAACCACGAGGCTTCGGTGCCTTTGTCTTTCAGCTGAGACAATTTTTAGCTGTTCCTCATATACTACAGGGCTTTTGGGGGGTTTTATTTATTTATTTATTTATTTATGTTTGTTTTAATCTGCTTTGCAGTATTTAAATTTCAAATGAAGCAGTATTAAATGAGAACCTGTAAACGATGGAGTTTGGAATTGGAAGTCAACACATTTGTTATTCTTTTTGCCAAAGGTATTGAGTAAGTTGCATAATTACCACAGTATTATATCATCTTTGTCAACATAAACACAGCTTTCTATCAGCTTTGCAAGTGCCATCGGTGAACAACTGAACGTGCAGACTCCAAAGAAGAGCAGCCCAGGAGGAGCTGAGAGCATTCGCAATGCCTTACAAAGCTGCATAAGGAAATGAAGTAGAGACAGGCAGCAAGTAGTCACCAGCAGAAACGCCAAACGCTCTCATGTATACGCTTCTACATCTGAGGCAGACGAGAGAAACTGTGGACAGGTTTTGTAGCTTCCTGCCTGCACAGGAGGTTGTGATCCGACTTTAAGACAAATGTGCGAAGGTAAAGCAGCGGCCCGTGTGGACTGATCTTTCCTCCCCTCTGCTTCTGATTTTATGAAGTGGACGTTCCTCGTCTCACATTGTGCCGATCCTGTGGTGAGGCACTTGCAGAGTCTGAAGGTTGGGGCACGTGAAATAAGGAGCTGGAAGAAAGCACGCTGCTATTCCGTTGGAAGCAAAGGGGAGCGTGGGCCCATAGAATACTTCTTCCTTCCCTTCCTTGCTAACATCCAGCACCTGCAGGCCAAAGCAGAAAAAACATTTCAGGGATCACAGAAGAAAGCTGAAACAAATTTGCTGGCACACACCGTATAGGGGTACTATTAATCCCAACAGAATGGAAGTTTCCGATCATTTTTAGACTGCATTTATGGATCTATTGCTGTCCTCATCGCCCCAATCTTAGCCCAACTCAGGCACTCAGTAGCAGACAGGGACATTGGCTCCTGCTTCCTGGCAGCAGAACGTGCGACCACGCAAATAAGGTACTTCGCACAGAAACGCTGCTGTTGCCACAGAGTGTGAATCACCTGTCAGCTTGGTGGTACATCGGGAGCAAGGGAGCTCCATCGAAGTTGGAAAGGCCAAATAAATTAATGACTTAAAGAAAACGAAGATATATGGAAAAAGTGGAACTTTTTTTTTCTTCCAAAGGAGAGGGCAACCTCAAATTTGCTGATCTGAAGATTAAAGGGGTAGTTTTCCTGGGTAAAGCCAGGCACGCTGCCAACAACTGAGAAGGGACAGCACGCACAGCTCTGCCAAAGCGCTCGTCTTACTTCTTTTCCCTTGAACGCAGGGACTGTCACAGGGACGCTTGCCAGTTCACGACCAGTTTGGGGATGTGGACAAATGTCCATTTAAGAAAGCAAGATCCCAGTGTCATTTTCACTTGTCACTAAGCGGTACTTAAACCCAGGTGCAACACGGCAAAGTACCTGCTGATTATAAATAAGCATATTGGTGGAGTACAGCCACCACCTTGATATTGTGCTCTTCCTCCATCTGAAGTGCTACATCAGCTAGTGAAGCCAGTTGGAACAAACTCTTCCAATCACAATTATTAGGTATGGTATCCAACAATTTAGTAAAACAAAATTATACTATGACCAGAACATGGTTTTAACTTCTTATGTTGCACGATCTATTCTTTACAAACTCATGCTAATAAGTATTCATTATAAGGTCAGCAGCTCAACATCCAATATATTCCCTTCTTATGCTAAGTCTAACTTATAGGCGTATGGGACAGCTTGGAGGTTAAATCCTAAAATCCTTAGTTGGAAGCGAATGAAAATGTTGTTTATCGGCAAAAGTGCAGAAACTGAGATGTAAACAAGGGTTTCTGTCTGTCACTGCCCAGCTGGTCACAAAGCGGTGGCTGTGATGCAGATTTGCTTCACTCAGAGATGCAGTAAGATAAGAATTCCTAGTTTCTGTATGGGAGTATGTGAAAGCCATGGATCTGCCAGCAAGCTGCTCTTAGACAAGATGAGAGAGCAGAAGAGTTTGTTGGACAACCTATTGCCTACAGCAGGGATCAAAAAACTTCCATTCGAGCTTTGAAGCAGTAAGCGCTAGGGCAGGTTGCAGGCTGACTGAACTTTGTCAAAGAACAACTCGTTAACTCTGGCTGCTCTTCAGAAAGACAACTTGGAGAGAAAAAAAAAAATAACAAGACTGGCTGAAAAATTGTTAGCCTGTGCCCCATCATCCATTTCTACAACCCTTTTACTTTTAAACTTGATTGTATAACCTGAGAATATATACTCCCTATTTTACTCAAACCTTGCCAAAGGAGAGATTCCTCAACGCTGTTTTATTAGAGTATCTGAGAATAATTGGATCTAATGGCTCATCTGGAAATATTTTTAATATTCACAGTATTCTCTGTGTTTATGCAGGTTCAGTGGCTGCATAAGAAACATCCTTAATCTCTCCACTTCACATGCATTCTCCTTTTTGAATAACCTCTGTGCGAAATGTATCCTTGCAAAATTATTGGAAAAGACTTTAAAAGAAACCTAAATCACTCACCTGGATACATGCCAAAGGCTCATTTGTCCAAATCGAATAGCCGCCAACTAAATATATTCTACCATTGTGGACGGCGACTCCAGACTCATTTTGACCTAAAGCAAAAAAAGGAAATAGAAACCACTTTCAGTCTTTAATTAACCCTTTTAACACCAAACGTTGGAGTTCTGTCATACGATGCAAATGCACTCGGCAGTAACTTGACTGTTTCAGAATTCACAACATGCAACAGTGGAGTTGAAGTGTGAGGGCTGTTCTTTGCTCTCCATGGGAGCCCCATACGGCGCTGTCCGGAGAGATAACCCCCAGACAAGCAACAAACTGAGGCTGTGCAGGGGACCATCTGCTGTCTCCTCAATGGCACAGGTTTTTGTACGGGTGTACTTCATAGGTGACAGGCAAGCTCCCCGCCTGCCTCTCAGCTACTACCACACACGCACATCCAGATCGACACGTAGGCCAAGACCGCCAAACGCCCCTCACGTTCTGCCCACACCTGTTAACCCCCCCGTTCCTCCAGGTACAAGTATGGCGAACGTTGCAGAAGCTGCTGTGCAAGCTCATTCCCATAGCAACAGTCTCCTGAACAAGTTTGGAAGTCTTGAAGGATAAATACAGCCTTAAAAAAAAAAATAATAATCTTCACTACGCAGTGCAACAGGCACATTTACCGCCAGTTGCAGAGACGTCACAAAGAAAGGCTTAGATGGTTTCTCAAGGTGCAGGTTGTGGAAACAATGCACCAGGTCATATCTGAGGAGAGGCTACTGTCTCACAGCATTTACTGCTATGGGGTCAGCTCCAGAACAAGGGCACCTGCAGTGCCGGTGCTTTTGCAGTTGCAAATCAGATGGTGTCCTTCTCAAAGAATGTCAATTCCTCCAGATAATAAAGTAAAGTAATTAAATGGAGAGAAAAAGGGATACGAAAAACTAGTTCTGTTTGATCATATGTAACTCCTTCTTTTTAATCTATGCCTGTCTCCCCAATGTCCATGAAGTACTCTGATGACCTGCCTCAGAAAGGAAGCAACCCTTCTCCAGATCCCAGAGGTTAAGAACCTTAATGCAGTATCTCAAAAAACAAAGCTGTCACAAAAGCAGCTTTTAAGCCTACCAGGAGGAAAATGACATAAGGTGACCGTCTTATTTGTCAGACATTCGCTTCTCTGACGTGGTGTTTCTAGCTATCCTGAGCTTCTAGTTAAGCTCCTACATCCTTTGTGTCCTTTTCAGTGGTAGATCTTAGAAATCAACGCAATGCCAAATGGAAGAGGATGAAAAGTGAGGTAGGCTTAGTTCTAGGACTCCTGTAGCAGTCTGCGCTGAAACGTTTTGGCAGCCAGTACTGTTACTAATTGACCTCCACGTCTGCTGCACAAGAGAATGCCCCCAACATTAATGCTGTCCTGGAAATGCATCCTCTTCTGCAAAGTTGCTGGTGGTGCTACTCTGAGGATGCGTCACATGCGTGTCTGTCCCAGGGATTCGAGGAGGTAGTGCACCTGGGAATTGTGTCAAGTGGCAGTGAAATTTGGCGGACTGGGTGGCAGGGACAGTGAGCTGCAGTGCTTTGCAGGTTGCTACTGTAACAGTTCCTCCTAATGATGATCAAGAGGAACTTTACAGATCCATCGCAAACCAAGATACTTAAGTAATCCTCAACTTGACAGAATTCCAACAGAGACACCTCCTTTCAGATAATTTATTAAGAAGATATTGCTTAGAAATAAGTGATGGTTAATGGAGTTCAATGCTCTGTAGTGCCAGCAGGAAACGCTACAAAGCGGTATCATGGTAGAGTTGTTGAACACTCAAACAGGGAGCTAAATCTATCAATGCAGGCAGTTTTTGGAGAATCAAAAATAAGTACTGGCAATATTATGACAAAGAATTTTTGATTGATTAATTAAATTACATTTATGTGCACCTTCTTAACAATTTATCCTACAATGTACTAAGACAAATGTTTTGTAGAACACTGAATGCCGGAACAGTAATCAAAAGTGTCTTGTTGGCCTAAACCAAAGGCAATTGAGGCAAAGTCATGGAATTCCAAATACTAAAGGTGTCTAAAGGGAAAATAATTGATGTTTTATTCTAATAGTAGGGTGTTTGCTCTTTTGTTGTACAATACTCGCCTGTCAACATGTTGAAGCTGCAACGCGTCCATTGGTCAGCATCGATGCTGTAGGAGTCTATGTGCCGAACCAGGATCCGATCGTTGTTGTAGTCCAGATCATTCCCACCTAACACGTAAAGTTTCCTTTGGACGGCAGCCATGGAATGATACACTCTCCTCTGCAACATCGGGCTACGGCTTAACCACTTATTCTAGAAAGGAAAAGAGAACTTGTCTCAGCACCGCTCAAAGATGTACCTTATTAGTAGTACAATAATAGTAGCATGTTAGTGGTGTTCTCCTTACCCTTGGCCAGAAATCACAAGTGTAAATACTTGTGTTGTTCATACATGCATGTTGGTTATAACACTGACTACACATAGTGGACTTTCAACACGTGATTTACAGTTCTCGCATTTAAATTCATTAGTTTAATAGTATTTCTCACTCTGTATTTTTTCTGTTTAGATCATCAGGTTTCAAAGCTTTTTTGCTTCTTTAGAATTCAGTGGCAAATCCTCCTTAAGCAAGACTATTAGATGTCACCTTTGTATACAGAGCTAAAATTATCTGTTCTAACTAGCTCTGTTATGAGAGAAGAGAGATGATTCTACCTTCCGTTATTCAGGAGCTTATTTGATCTATCCCTGGGGAACGAAGCAACAGGGGAAAATAATTTCTTAAAAGATCTTCTCAAATGATTCATGTATTTGGTTTAACGCTAACCCTTTATTTGTGGGCACTTACAAAGTAACATCCTTTTGCATACTTTTCTTCCTGGTGAACAATATTCAAGAATTTTACCTGTTCAGGGGAGGGGCAAGAGAACACAGAGGAAGAGGGATTAAAGCACAGTATTTTAAACCTAAGAAAACAATTGCTCCTGCTACGCTTACCTAATCAAACAACCTGGCAAGGGATGAGATTAATTTATTTAAGTGGAGGAAGTTAAAATCCGTGAGGAAATTCTTTGCGTTACGTGTGCTACCGCTCGCGGTAACTCAAGAGCCTCTCCTCCTCCTGCCTTTTAACCTCCACAATATATAGCTATACATTTCAACGGGTAATAGTTGAATATTAGGCATTAATGTTTGCATTAGTAGTCCAGTCTCTTAACACCAGACTATAGACACCATCTGCTCCGCAAAGCCTGCCCGCATCCCCTGATTATATCTTTAGCTTCCTCCACTGCAGTGCCTGCCAGGTGAGCCGCAAAGCGCTGCAAAGGCAAAGAAACAGAGGGGCCTGGTGGGGTCATTTCTAATAAGCCGGCGTGTGAATACTAATCAGTGGTGGGGAAGCAGAGGTCACCCCAGCCGGCTTGTTGGCAGGTAGCTGTGTGCTCTGTGGCAGATGGCAGGCATTATCGACTCGCCACAAAGGCCTCGCGCAGAAGCAAGCGCTGGTGCTGAATGATAGAGTTATTGAGATTCCGTGCGAGATGCAAGCAGATGTGATGGTTTCCAGTACCCACCGTAAACAATATGCCAGCAGAATTTTTAAAAAGAGCCTGTGTGTACAAACACGAAGCGGACCTCATTTGAAGAACGCGAGCGCACACTGCCTCTGTAACTCCTTGCACGCCAGGCCGGGTTTCTCGCCGTCAGCGCAGCACGCTGAAGCAGCCCTGCCGCTGGTATTTTGGGGTGCAACTTTCACCTCAGCAAGTAAAGAATCACAGCGAAAGATACACCGTAGAAACACGGGATCTAAATAAGAGCGTCCCCCTCATAAGCAAAATAAGGTTGCTGCCTGTAATTACTACTTGGATTTCGGACAGAATCAGCATTTGTACAATCGGTGCAAAAAACTGCACCTCAAAAAGAAAGAGGTGGGTGTGACATTGGTTGTTTTCTGCTTCAGGACCCGTAGGCGCTGTGCTTTAAAAAGTCAGTGGGAACCACACAGAAGTATCTCCTGGCACAATTTGGTTCCAAATACAGCAATCAAAGCCCCTATCCTACAATCAGAAAAGTCAATACTCTTCCACGTAGGTGTAAATCAGGCTATGCAACTCTGATTGCAAGCTTAGGACTTTTAATTCCTAATACAAGTAAGAGGGCATAACCATGCCCTAACCCTCTGAAACGGTTACTGAGCCATGCTAACCTAATCAAAACACATACATAATGTATGAAATAATCCCTAAAAGATATTTTAGGTGCTTGGGTAATGAAATGATAGGCACCCTTGCAGTCAGGAGAATAAGTCACGGACAGGTAGTATAGTTTTGAAAGTATATGGAAAACAAAAAGCCCATATATGCAATTCAAAGCAGAAATGCCAATGACAAGGAGCAGTTTTGTGACACTGACTTTGAGTATACGTTGCCCAGGGCTGCCGAATTACAAAAAAAAGAACAAGCAAAACAAATACTGATAAATATAGGGGATTTAAAGCACATTTCTGTGTTTAATCTAAGACGTTTCTAACACTTAAAGGCTTAAAAAACATAATGAGAAGTCAGGGTCTCCATTACTCTGTTAAACTCTCACATCAGCACAAAGTGAATTTAAAACACCACTAATTCCAATGGTCAGCATTTTTAGCCTTACAAAATCATCGTATGTATTTGCTAAGAGATCTGTTTGAAGCAAAACATATGAGAAAAACACATACAACGCAGATACCCACCTGCTTAGGATCATAGACCATGAGCCTGTTTTGATACTGTGCAGTATTTGTTACTCCTCCTATGAAAGAATTTATACAGGTTACAATTTTTCATATAAGCAAAACCAGGACTGAGATCAGGTACAGCAAAATAACCAATTCTAGTGTTCATTTGCTGACATAACTACATTGCGTATCACCACTTCTGCTTACATTCCACTGCGCTTTTTAATCTGGTTACAAGGTACTAAGTAGCACGTTTGTCAAACATCTAGAAACGAAATAGCAACAACAAACACTCCCACACACTTCTACCTTCCTTTGTAAAGCTAATTCTATGGGCTAAAAATGAGATAAAAATTGATCTGGGTATAAATGGCTGTGCATTCAGCCGTCCTCAAGACGGGAGGATAAAGCCATCCTTGTTCCAAGGAGCGGGCAGTGTGTGACAGGGTTTAGAGGAGCAGGAGGTGGGTTTGCATCGGAGAGAAGGAAGAGATTGGAGAGGAGCTCTGCCTAACCAGGAGCGTGACGTGGGACACCGCTGCCAGCTGGAAAGCACATTGCAATCTGGTGCAACTGCACTCACCTATATATTTGAAGGAAATTCTGTATTTAGTCTGTACTACAGAGAGAACATCTCCTAGTTTAGTTGTAGACTGATGCTGGGAGCTTACTCCATAGTGACTAGGAACAATGCTACCATTTAGCATACGTACCTTTCAATAATGTTCGGAAAGCAAGGTATAAAGCACTTCAAACAAGCCCGGAATAGAGTCTGACCCAAGCAGATGCCACAAACCAACTATTTACCTCAACACAGGAAAATCTAATGCCTCATCCTCCCATTCTCTATTGGCTTTAAAGAGCAAATCTCACTAAGTAAACCGGTAGAAAAATTCTTCAGTCTCAAGTCTGTAATTTTACCTTCATAAACATGTTCTCAAGTGTGGTTAAGCCTCCTGGGGACATGGTGTCACTGCAGCACTGCCGCAGGGCCCAGTCCCCCCTCCTCTGTCATCACCCTGGGGTCCGTGGGAAGACAGGATCAAAAACAACACCTGCAAGCTGCACTTCAGCTTTCATCCTACCAGAAGGTCTGGACATAACTAGGGCATGCCGGCGGCCACACACCAGTGAAACTCACATTGACAGACAAAACTTTTTAATTACAGTTTTAAAGAGCATGTGCCAAGACGGACAAAGACGGATAAGATCCGGGGAGATCTTATTGCGGCCTTCCAGTATCTGAAGGGGGCCTACAGGAGAGCTGGGGAAGGACTTTTTACAAGGGCATGTAGTGACAGGACGAGGGGGAAGGGATATAAACTGGAAGAGGGCAGGTTTAGATTAAACATTAGGAAGAAGTTTTTCACTTTAAGGGTGGTAAGACACTGGAACAGGTTGCCCAGAGAGGTTGTTGAGGCCTCATCCCTGGAGGTGTTCAAGGCCAGGCTGGACGTGGCCGTGGGCAACCTGGTCTAGTGGGAGGTGTCCCTGCCCATGGCAGGGGGGGTGGAAGTCGCTGGTCTTCAAGGGCCTTTCCCACCTAAACCATTCTATGATTCTATGAAAATCCACAGCAATGAGAAGAAGGAATTTCATCTGTCTCGTATTCGTTGAAGCTGTAGGTGAACCAGCTCTGGCAGCGAGGTTGGACAAGATGATCTCCAGAGGTCCCTTCCAACCCCTACCATTCTATGATTCTTTTTTTGTGAGGACATCCCCTGTTTCAGACACAGCGGCAGCACAGCTGCTTTCCTTCCTGCTGGCTGAGCTATGGCCACATCCTACTAAGGCCGCTGGGTTTTTTTTCTATCCCCGACCAGCATTAACATGGCTCCATGATGGACAATCTTCATTTTGTCAGCCTCCAGATGCATCTAGCGCAGCATTTTAGTTCAAAGCCATACCGAAGCAACTCCTCCACCTCTCACAAGTCATTTTAGGCTATAGGGTGGGACTGGTGTGCATTCAAGTTAAACCAGAAGCTCAGCTCCAGATGTGCACCAGCTGTGCTCCAGTTCTTAATGAGGCATAAGGGTGTGAAATAATAACTGGTCCAGAAGACCAGAATAAATGTAGTCCAAAGCAAAAGATGCGAAAACTATACATGGAGCAGCTATAGAGAACTCAGCCCTAAAGTTAGCACTAAAGTTTTATCTGCTGATCTGCTGCTACTGGGCTGAGCTACTTGCTAATATAGATGACCCTCTGATCACTCCAAATAACTTGAGTGAGGCCAAGAATCTGATCAATGGATAGCCCAAACTACGGACAAATCTATTCGAGAATCTTGTCTTCAACTGCAGCAGCAGGGAGGAATAACACTGTTATTTGGGCGCATCTCCGCAAGCACCAGCCTATACTGGGGCCCTACACATGGACAGTAGCACGAGTTCCCAGCTCAGAGACGCTTACAGGCTACGAGACAGCCGAGATGAGATGTAGTCTTTCCAAACTGTTTCCATCACATTATGCCACGCACTGCCCATCACAGCACCTGTGAAGCACACACGCAAGAACGCGCATTGGAAAGCAATGACTGTTCCCATATCTAATCTCGCAATCTGTTATTTGTCTCTACACTGTTGTGCAACCGTCACAGTGTTAGTGGCCGTCAGCCACACGCACAAAGCAATCTTTTCTAATATCTGTTTTGTAATTTGATTTTCTTTTACATAGTTATTTTCACTCCTAGCGTAATGTTTAAAAATGAGATGTCAGATTAGTATTTTGAAAAATAAAAATCATAGTTATTTGGATGATTACATCCAGAATGTTAAACTACAGGAGATGCATTGGAAACATAATGCTGGATCTTGTATTTCCCTTCAGAAAGGACACCTTAATTTGGGGGGAAAGATCTGCAGGAAGAAGAGAAAGAAGGGGGTTGCTTCCTTGTAAAATAATGAAATAATCAAATAAGCAAAATTATTTGCCTCTCTTCACAAAGAGCCCCTCGTATCAAGTACACAGCTTACATTTTTTCCCCTGCAATATTGCTCATCTGTGGTGTTTTATCATTACATTCTCTTCACATA
>NW_009649228.1:1918014-1960957 GCF_000708025.1 Charadrius vociferus | reverse complement strand
TCACTTTTAAATTATTCTGCCAAAATGAGATGCTAAGGATTTGCATACAGATTTGACTACACAAAAATAGATCTGGAATTAATAACAGTCTCTATATGTTTTAATTTCTTCTAGACTGGAGTACCCTTGCCTCCAGCAGAATTCTTGGCTTTGAAAGTCATCAAGCTGATTTGTCTGCTCTTAGGTTATGATGCCACATGCTGCTACACTGTCCCCTGCAATCAAAGTGCTCGCAGAGATAGATTCCATGCCTTCCCCTAACAAGTATATTTTATAGATTGGCAGTTTTGATCTCCCCTCCCCAGGGGGATAATCTGCATCTTAACAGGTTTCTATAGATACATCTGTCATTAAATATGCCATCTTATATCTGCATCAATTTTCAAACTCAAGTTCCTCCTAACTTTGAAGTGCTATAGCAAAAGTTTAAAATTTTCTGCCAAAATTCAAATTTAACAACTCTGCAATGTCCTCTTGAACTATTTTTTTTTTAAAATACTCCAGGCAGCTGGGAAAGGGCAAAAGAAGAGCAATATGTCTCTTAAAAAAAATAGGAATAGGAAAAAAAAAAGTTTAAGTGGTAACAAAAATAATACATACTTTCTCAGAAAAAGAAGGGGTAATTCTGAGATTACTGAAACTTCTCTGCAGTGCTTTCTATGAGGAAAGGAGGGGAAAGGCAGGAAGGCATTGTATCTACACTTGAAAAAGAATATTCTTGTATATATTCTTGAAAAGAATACACTTGAAAAAGAAGTATTTAAAAATACAAAGCATGCTATTAAATTTGATGTCAAGCAATAGCAGCTAATGTGGTAGTAACCCATCAGTTAAGGAAAGAGAAAAAAAAACCCATCTAGCTGGGTAAATGACAGAGAATTTACAGTTTGGTCAGCGCTCACTGGGTTTTATAAACTGAGAGCAATGATTGCACCGCTTTGACACCAGCAGCTTGCTTTGAGGACTAGAGTTTCCAGGAGGCAAGCAGCGCTCTCAGGACAAGCCTGTGTCTTTCTTGCTCTTACAGCTGCGAGAACACAGCCACGGGAAGCCCAGCACCCAACCCATAGACTTAAAATGGACTTACACTGCCACAATCACTGTTGCTCACTCCCCTGCAGGCTGTAAACCCTGTTTTTCAAGCCCTCCAAGACCCAGAAGTTTCCAAATCGTGCAACAGCGTCCCTCTACATTGAGAGGTCCTGGAGGATTCCAAGACCCGCTTTGTCCAGCCCTTCCCTTACACATAGGAAATATTTTGGTTCATTACAATCCCCCAAACAGTCCACAAACTGCACCGAAAAGCACCTTCAATAGAGACACCTCCAAAAACAGAAGGGTGGAAGGCAGTAGATTCAACACCATTTTCCCAATAGAAAATTTATAATCCATATTTATAACATGTCCTAGTAAGATCCCCACGTGACTTCAGAAATCTAATCCAATCCAAATCCCCCAGAAAATCTCACAACTCTCTCCGAAGTCCCCAAGCGCTAGGCTGCACGCACGAATCCGAGTTTGCTGGGAGACGTGTAAAACTACATGTTGGCAAAGAGCTCCCACGTGTATTCCTTCCAGCAAATCCAGGGAATATATAGAAACTCATGACACGCGCCCCAAGGTGCTCTGCTATTTTAAAATAGAAATCTCTCCTCTCTTGCGTGCCTGTGTGTTAAACACAGGATAATCCTTCCTCAACATGCAAGCCTGCTGCCTTTTGCTTCAGCCAGCCCAGGTGCGGTGAGGACAGCTGAGCCGGAGCATATTCTCCCACCCTAACGAGTTCCCTGGAAGACACCAGCAGCAGCTCTAATTAAGACCGTTCCACCTCAGATGCAATCCAGCTGCAAACAAGAGGGTCGCTTTGGTTTGTTTGTGGGCTGTTTCTTTAAATATCATTAAAATCTGATGTTTACATTCAATCGAAGAAGTATCAGCGGCATCAAAGCTATAACGTCCACGCTTGAAAGGTGTGTGATCCATTATCTTTATTCAAATATAATAAAAATAATAATAGAGAAACACTGTTCCATATACAGACTAAGACTGGGTCACTGAGGCAATTTTTATGTACTTGCGAAGCTCCTGCTCCTGGTAATTTCTGTGCCAGCTGCCCTGCAAAACTCGATTTGGTTAGACACTGTAGATTCCTATTTATTCCAGACCTATTTTTCATAAAACAATTTTATAGGCGTTTACTGAGAAAAAAAAAAATCTTCTCACAACAAACAGCATACTGATATTAAGGTGATACTCTTCCCCTCAAACCACTTACAAACTCAGAATAATTCTCCAAGATATGTCATCTCCATAATTTCCTTGGTCAAAACCTCCACCATTAGGGAAAAAATGATAATAATAATAATAAAAAAAGAAACTTGAATTTTGAAGAAAAAGCTGTTAAATACAAAGCAACTGTACAGGGTTGGCTTGTTTATCAGCATGTCCCCCCCGCTCGAGTTGAGTTTCCATGTGCATGTCAAGATGTGATTTTAGCTGACACACTTCAGGTCAGGCAACTTGGACCTCTTCGAAACAACAGCATAATACTTTGCTTTCGAGAAGACTTTTCATGTGCTAATCTCTTGAGCACTTGAGGTGGAGGGGAAGCCTCCTTATCCCCAGTTGCAGGTGCAGGAATGGTCCAGAGCTGAACTGCCTGGCAGAGGTTCCCTGCCCCTCTCTGTCCCCAGGGACACTACACCTATAGAGGAGGAGGGAGGTGAACTTATATAGAAAAGTAGGTCTCCAGATTTGCATGTGCACTCCACGGAGGATGCAGGGAAACAAGCATAGTTCAAGTTCTCACTCTTATGGAAAATATTTCCCTGCTTTTATAGGGAATGATTGTTGGTAATGTTGAACTCTAAAGGGTTTGGTGCGTTTTGTTTCTCTTTTACTCAAATACTTCACTTTTCAAGCATGTGGCATGCAATTCGTTTGTGAAACGGGTCACGGTGTCAGATGTTAACTGGGGCCTGTAAGATTCATCTTTCTATAAAATTTCAAAACCATCTGCCCGATGCTGTACTGTCAGTACAGAGAATTTATTTTAATGAATTCTCATCCAGTTTTTAAAATAAGAAAACAAAATAAAATGTGGGCTGTGAAAAAAATAAAAACACATATGAGAAAAAATAATAACACAAATATAAAAATACGTTCCACGAGATATGGTACTCAGAAAACTTGAGAGCTGAACCCTCTTGTGCTGACCAGAGGGTCCAACTAGTTCCAGAGTGTGGAGGGCTCTCTCTGGGCCTTCTGGCAAGTTAAAAAACCCCAAAGGGGTGGTGGCAGCTTAGGAGTCCCTCGGTCACCTGAAACACTGTCCACACATCTCCTACTGCCAGCATGTGCTTACAGCATCTTGTTTAACACACTTCTCTTCCCTGCTACCTTTGCCATGGTTTTACACTCTATTATTTTTTATTCCTTCTTGTATTTGTCCCAAAGGAGCAGCAAAGTAAAGCTGACAAGGAATCCCAATAATAATAATAATAGAAACCCCTTAAGACTAGTCAGCTTTTGACTAGCAAAGCCTTTAGGAGGCAAGGGGCTGTAGCAGAGGCACTGATGCTTTGGCTATAGAAGAGTAAGTAAACGGTCTGTGCGCGGGTCATGTTTTGATGACTCTCCTCAAATACAAGAGCTCAAAACTTATATTATCACTATTTAATTTATTCACTTACTAAAAACCTGGGCACATTTTCATGGTTACCTTGCCGGCTGGTAGTAGCAGCCTGACTTTGAGAGCTCTTGCTGAAGACCTGTATTTCCCAGAAAAAGCAGCAGGGATACAGCTCAGAAACATCCCTAACTCAGACTAATTTTTTAATCACTTAATTTTAGGCCACATACTTCAAAATTAGGTTCCTTTCTGCATTACTGATTACTCCTGTGCTAACACTTTACATTTGATTATGAACAGTGGATTTTTTGACCAGTGACTGCTGATATTTTTTGAACAATAAAACATCTCTCCGTACTATTCCCCTGCCCCTGAATATATACATACAGTGAGCTACGTTCTAGCCCTAAGCAATTAATTAATAATAGAAAGCTACCTGCAGTTACTACACATCCATCTACTTTTATTTATAAAATAACTCTATTCAATACGCACAATCTATGAGTACATAATTCAGATCAATACCCTACTGAAGTATTGCATAGAATGCTCTCGTAATTCGTAATAACCTGCCAGAATCTAGCAACTCAAAACTGCTACGCATACTCTCAAAAACTATACAAAATACAACTGAGAAGTCCTGTTTACCTTGTTCCACCGCCAAAACATTGCTCCTTACTGCGACTTTACAACAGAAGTTATTTTGGTAGCATTTTCAAATATACATGGAACAATACTGATAAAATATTTTTTGTTGTTTTGCCCAGTTTTAGAGTTCACCTAATAGGCTTCCACTTACCTCTTCCCCGATTCAACAGCTGTATTAGAGGCATATCCTTGAACAGAATATCACACTGCTTCATTAAAGAAATGCAGATAGTATTTAAACACACAGGCAGGCATGCATTTCACTTACGTAACTAAGCACATCAATTAATCGTCAGCATAATTTTCCCTTTCCTAGCATATCTGCAAAGATTAAAATAATCTTCAACCAGTCCGACATTTGACTTAAAAAGCCCTATCAAATACTTCCTTGGGTTTGTTTTTTTTACACAAAACCTCCAAAATTAAGAACAAAAAATATTATTTTTTTTCATCTACTGGAGCAAGGACTGCACTCTGATGGATGTTTCTAGTGCTCATTCAATTATTTTATATGAATATGTTTAACACAATTTCCTAAAAAGCCCCATTTTTCATAAATAGAGACTGACAAATGTAGACCACAAGGCGGGGGGGTGGGGGTGGGAATCAAGACACAGCAGTAGTAGCATCCATGTATTTGAATTGCCCATCACAGGCATACATCTCTTTCCACTGATGAAATATGAAAGGTAGTGAATAAACAGGGTAATGCTCTGAACATGCCCTGCTGGTACCCTAAAGCAGAAATCCTGTTTCTGTACCGTACCTGGGTCTCAAAGCCCACCATGTGCACACTTCAGGATTACCACACCGCACAAACTTTAGAAGACTCCTTCCACGCCAGTTGTTGAAGAAAGCGACCCAAGGCACCTGCCAGGATCTTGGTGATTTTCTGCATTCTGTCACGCTTTTAATTTTAATGTTGTTATTCATTATTTTGTGTAGATGTATAAAAATAGATACCCGCTACCTCCCCCGCCAATGCCTGGGAATCCATTCCCATAAGACACTTAATCCACATGGGCAGAGAGATACATCTGCAAGGAGCTCTGCTAACCTAAATGACATACTTTGAGAAGCACAGCAAAGGCCTAAGTAGCTAACTTAATCTTTCATTCATATAGCATCTTTGCACCAGAGGGATCCCAGACCAAAAATCCCCAGAGGGTATCTACAGTGAGATGGCAATCACTGAACATTTTCCTCAAGGGCTGGCCCCATTTACTCATTAAATTCCTTGATAAATATTACAACTTTATAACCTTCTGTGACATACTTCTTACTAAAAGGTGGATATTTTTCAGTCAATCTTCTGTCGACAGCATCAACCTTATTCCAAAGTAACTAGTGCCAGAAAAACCACTACAAAGACTAATGACACAATGTCCTCAACTCCCATCAATGTGCACATGTAAAATAAAAAGTACACCACGCTGAGTTGCAAATGATATGTTAGTTTATGATTATAAGGCCTATACTATCTGCACCATAAAGCTATAATTACATCCAGGCAGTCCTGTGCACTTGTTATGGACAGTCAGAGTGATGCATGACTTCTAACAAAGGTCATCTTGGCCTGTTACAATATCCTGAAGAGCAACTGAGAGCAGTTCATACACCTGCCTTCAAGCCCTGGATCTACACAAGCCAACAAGCACTTAATTCTCCATTTCATTATCAGGAATAAACACAGTGGTCCCAGATTATACTGCAGAAACTGAGTCTTGTTTTTTGTTTTTAAGAAGCACACAGAATTTGCCATCTGAAATTTGTCCAAAAATAAATTATCATTTTGATTCACTGTGATTTATGAATGGCAACTGGAGGTAGCACATATGATATATGCTGCTTGGAAACACAGAGAGATATTTAGGAGACAAAACATATTGTATGAGGTATATTACGCTCCTATACTTCTAATCAGGCTTGACTGTATGCTTCCAGGCTTAAATTCTTTGAAATACCCATCCCCTAAGACAAAAGTTATCCTGACATATAAACCAAAGAAGATGCATTCGTTACATTCGAGACAGTATTTTTGTATTTTGTTAGTACCTCAAACTGTGTGAAACGTTTTCTACCTGATATCCATAGAAGACCATCCACCACATATCCTGCATGGCATGAGAGCGATCGATCAAAGGACTGTACAAAGGTCCACTTGTTCTTCTTGGGGCAATACCGTTCCACTGTAGGTAACACTTGACGCAATTCATTCCTGCCCCCTACTGCATAGAGGTACTCGTCCACGGCTCCCAGCACAAAGTGTTCCCGACAGTTCTTCATTGGAGCTATCTCAGCCCAAGAGTTAGTGCGGGGGTCGTATCGACAGGCAGTTCTCACCGCACAAGAGCGCCCTGTGGAGTGCTCTGCCTCTCCACCAGCTACAAAAAGAAAGTCTCCCATGACAGCAACACAGTGGTGGCTTCTCCCTACAGGCATAGGCGCTAGCTCGCTCCAGTTTGCAATCCCCGCGATATGAACGTTCTCTTGATCTACCGGATTGAAGTACCGCAATTCCTTCACTTTACAGATTTCACGTTTTTTCCCACCAATAATGTAAAGAGTGTCTGACTGGAAGCGAGGTTTTGTCCTTCTGGTTTGCCAAACTGGCTGTGCATAGACGCTCTGGTGGTATGCCAAGGCCTCGTTAATAAGTGCTGTCGCAGTTTCACTAGCTTGGACAAGAGGATGAGAAAGAGCTACGGTATGCAGTGTATCCACATCCATAAGGCCAAAGCGGACATACTGGAGAAGTTCATCCATGTACTGGTAGCGGCAGTTGTGTTCCAACCACCTCACAGCCAGCTAAAAGTAGGAGGAAGGAAGGGAAAAACAAGACACCAATTATTTGTGTACAATTCTGATAAAATTTGGTCTTTTGAAAACTGTGCTTGCATTTCAAGAAGAGCTATATACTTGCCTTAGTAGTGATATCCATCAATATAAAAAGTAGTTACGAATGCACGAGTCAACATAAAAGATACCAACTAAAACTCCACCTCTAATATACATAAAAGCTTTGTACTGCATCAGTCCCCCTAAGGAATTTTCACAGCATTACCAGATTGCAATACCACTATGAAATACACCTGCTGTGCAAACTGTTGGTGATGCTGTAGGAAACCACAATATGCCAGAATCAAGCTGCTGGAGCAATAATATAAATGTAGGGACTATGTGATCACTGGAGACCATGGGTACACTAGAAAGAAACGTAAGATTATGGTTAGATGATTTAAAAAAGCCCTTTCTCCCCTCCATCTTTCATTCTATTTGTGACAAAATATTGAAGGAATACAACAAAATACATACTGAATTCTTCAATATATTTTTCCTTCTTCGTTAATTTTACTCAGAAAGTGAAGAGAGGTGTAAAGGACCAGAAATCAAGCTAGAGAAGAAAGACGCAGAGAAGAGGTTCTGCTGGTGCGGGACTTACAGAAAGTGGCAAGGAAGACTCTGAAACTGCTCAGCAATTGCAGCTGGTATCAACAGCCAAAACTAAACATAACCTTTAAATTACATAAAGCATATTGAAACCAACCAGCTCTAAAAAGAGGGCCTAAATCATTTTAAGAACTGTTTTGTAAGTTATTCTTCAAAACTTCCAGTGATGAAGATATCTGACATTCCTCAGGAAAACCATCCCCGTGCTCAGTTATTCTCTTGGACAGATTTTCCTTTTACCTACACAGGAGCCTAAACCCTTCACCTCACTGCCTCATTTGCCACCTTTGGGTTTATGCCCCAGAGCTCAGGAACCCCCAGACAAACCCTTGAAATTAATCCACTCATACCAGATGAAAAACAGCCTGCTACCTTCCTTTTCTCCTCCACCTCCGATGTATTTCATTATGTGTGTTGCAGTTTCCTCTTCTCTGAATGAAAAAGTCTCTCAATGCATCTTGGGTCACATTTTCTACACTTCTATTGCTTGGCTCACAGTTCTCTTTTATTGAAAGGAAATGCCCCTCTTTCTTAATATTTGCCGCTAAAAACTGGATAAAGTCTTCCTCTTAAGGCTGTAGTAGTAAACAGATTGGACAGATCACTGATCATAACCATCTACGCCATTCTTATTTGTGCATCACTACAGAAGATTGTCAATGCACTGTGATATTGCCGATTCACATTTAAGCTTAAGTACTCTTCCCACCTCTTTTTTTCTGCAGAACTTCCACAAAGTGTCATGCTTTCTGTCATTACTGAACTATCTACTATCTACATCATTCTCAATCCTAACTATATTTTCAAAAGTGTTTGAAGACAATTCCACCTTCTGGTTGTCTGAAAACATGAACCTCATGTTGCTCTTTCATCCAAGTTGCTAACAAAGACATTGACTAGTTCTGGGTAAGGACAGACTCCTCTACTTGATGCTTCATTTCATCCTGACAAACAGCTCCTGGAGCAGGAGTTTCTAACGAGTCACGTGATAACAGTTTCAGCTAAAACGTACTGCTCTGTACTGCTCATGGGAACGTCACATGAAGCAACTGGAAAGAAAGACTTCTGTCTTACTCCAGGCTTTCATATACTCATGATATATCAAATGTATTGCTGTTTCTGTATTCTATCAGAGAAGGAAGATGACAAACCAAAACCACCTTCTCATTAAGCTCCACTCTGCTATTCAAGCCCTGCGAAACAAAGAATCAATGAAGGGTACCAAAAATTGCAACAGTAGTTCACTCAGTTAAATGCTGTATTGAGTTTCAAAATGTGCATTAGTTATATATATTTAGACTTGTTAGTAAAAAAGGCATTAATTAAATACATTTGGAAGTGTTTATGGACTTGAAATCATTAAGCATTTTATTCATATGTTCTAAATCCACCAAATCCATGTGTCAGGTGTCTCCTGTTGAGTGGTTTTAGGCAACTCCCTACTTCATGTCTTAGGCCATGTGAAATCATTTCTCAAAGTCTTCAGAGGCACTTAGCATCATCATTGACTAGACACTTGAAATTGAAGTGGAATTCAGGCGATCTCCATCATGATGAAGACACCAACTGAATTTGTACCAACTGACTGATGTGTGGGTCGCTATATTAAAAAGGAAGAATTTAGAAAAAAACAGGGTTTTTTAGCTGTCATCACTTGCACCCAACAGATTGGTTTCTTTTGCTTATAGTTCATGCCTTCACTCACATCTAAAATGGTATCGTGGAGGTATCACCTATGCTATACTGACAGACATTACAGACTCTTAAAAGACCTGCACTAATATAAACCAGGTCTTAGTAACCACATGGCTTTTAAGGAAGTTTGACATTAATGCCTGTTAATATCTTAGAACTTCACCATTCTTCTTTCCTTTATTGTCCTCCCTCCTGCCTCCTAATAAATGCTATATAAACACAGCAGCAACTCTACATACATTCATACCTTTCAAGTATTTGCATTCACTTCTGCATATGGGATGTGTGACGATCTGTAGCAGAAGGAATGGACATCTCCATTACAATACATTTTCTCTGCTGCATGAAGTTGGGCAAAAGCAACATGGTTCATACTGAGTTTGGTCTGCACTAAGAATATTCCTGGAGTTGTAAAAAATGTTTCACTGAAACTAACAATGCTTACCATTTCTCTAAAATCACATAAAATTTCTAAACCACCACAGCAATGGTGTAAAGTGATACAAAGATTCTGTTGGCACTCACAGGAGATGTACAATCTATTCCTGGTCTTCAACCAAAACCTTCTCCATCCTTTCCTACACTATTTCATCCCCACTCATCTGTCCTGCACCTTTATTTATGAAAACTTTTGAATCTTTCCAAATTAAATTTATTGCAACCTCCTTGGGATCCTCTGCATGCTGCACCTAAAGGTATCTTTGGTCTACACTACTTCTACCTTTCCGACAAGCAACTGCAACAGCAATGGGGAGGGTAAAGTGAATCCCAGGCTGTCTTTTGTGTAGGTTGCTACTGGCTCTTACCAGACTCCATGCCTGAGGTCAGTTTGCAGTGGAGCACTGCATTTTACTATATCAATTTAGAAAGCAGGGCTAAGAACCCTGCACATCACTGTAGCACCTGGATGGTCTGTAGGCATTTGATAATCAGCAGAGAAGCTCTACTGGGTCTTAGGGAGGCAACAGAGGTCTGGAAATCACAGTTTGTCTGGAAGGTCCTGTCCAAATCAACTCATGACTACAGTATTTTGTGTGACCCACACCTAATCTGTGGCACTCCAAGGCAGAAAAAATGGCCATAAGAGCTAAAAGCTATAATGTTTTTAGCTCCTTGTCTTGCTATTGATAACAATGACTGTTACTCAATTTTAAATGCCATAAATCCATTTTGGGACCCTCCTTAAAAATAACTGCTAGGAATTTAAGCTACAAATGTAGGTATTTTATAGGTATATTCATAGAGTACAGGACCACCTCCTAAATTGTGACACAAGGCTATGGATGAGGTCATATGGTTTTCGGGACACTTGGAAATCAAGCCTTAGACTTCTACATTTGTTATGCAGTACACAGTATTATAGTGCTCTCTAGCAGAACACGGTATCTCACACTATGGAGGCATGGAAGAAAATTGAGTTATCTGTGTGGGTGATCAGATATTCTAGTTACTGGATGGTTTGGCAGCTATTGGAAGGCTAGAGAAGTTCAAAAGAAAGAAAATTAAGTTCCCAAACAAGTCGTTTGCTTGTAGCAGAAATAGTCACTGATGGACTGTAATACACTTCTAAATTTCCTTCAGGTTAAAAGAGGCAAATATAACTCTCATGAACGTATGGCAGAACTGCAAGCTTCCATGTAGCATATCAGCAAACATCTGTTTGTTTATCAACACAAGTTCCACTACCTTTCCTCAGTTCTTATTTAATCCAGACTTAGAAACCTGGTGCCTATATATTGACTACAAAATTCACCCTGCCCATACACTAATTATAGTGCCTATTTTCTACTCTCTCTGGCAGTAGTGATTAGCAACTATAATCAGTATTGGCAAAATAAACTCAAAGCCATTATACACTTTGTGACACTGCAAGGAAAGACACTCAGACTTCTCTAAGGAGATACCAATAGCACTTGAAATTACAACTGTGTTTAAAACGCAAACAAGTAAGCAAGCAAAAACAAAGACACCGTCCACAATTTTGAGTTTTAAAACATTTCTATCGCTTCTAAATAATTTACAAAAATAAGAAAAGACTCCTACTCCTAGCGCCATACAGGCAAATTCTGTTTAAACTGCTAGAAGCTTCTTTTCTATTAATTTTAATGTATGACAGTGTGAGAAAAGGAAGCTACAGCCTAGTGCCTATATCAACTTTAATAAATAATATATTTTGCCATATTCATCTTCTAAACTAAGTAAATGACAAAAGTGGACCCTCAGAAGGACAAGATTTTCAAGCCAGATTAATTCTCTTATTCTAATGCCTTAACCCAAAGGATTTTTCTTCTCCAAGGTTACATTATTTGATTTAGCAATGGAGTGCATTCTCAAAACAGCAGAAAACAGATGGAAAAATACACTGTGACACAGTTGGAGCATACCTCTAAACACACCTGTATGTTGGATTGTGATTTCATTGCATTTCCAAGGGCTGCTTCTGCTTCCAGCATGGTGCTTCGACAGTCCCAACTCACACAGCCTCGAAGCGTGGTCCATCCCTCCCTGCTGTTAATGGTGTACGTACCACGCACGTACCACAGCCAGAGAGGGCACAGAGACAGTGGCGGTTAAAGCTGAATTAAAGAGTTTTATCCCTGTTGAAGATAACCCTGCAGTAAGTAGTTACCTGGTCTTTTGGGCTGCCAGGAAGCAAGAGAGCCTGGTGAGCCTGTGCCTTGCCCCTTCAGCGTTCCCCTTCCTCACACCACTCTGCTGGGAGACGTGCCAGACCTTCACTTGACATCACAGCACCTTTTCTAACCAGAAAAGCCAAGCTACTTTACGAGTGCAAAAGCCTGACGTACACATTAGACCCAGGTTCACTTGGAAACTACTTTAAGTCACAAAGTCAGTTCACGTCCACAGCGCTTCCAGAGAGAAAACGCTCCTCTGAGTCTGGGCTCTGTGAGAGGCAGGGGGCATGGGAACTCCACTAAAGTCATCTTGGTCTGATCTTTGGTAGATGTACTCATGTTGTAGCCACACAGACTGCAAAGGAATTATGCTAGTTTATACCATCTAAGGTCTCCAGTAACAGAGATGAAGCCAAAAAGTGACAGTGGTGGAAAAAAAAGAGGGTTTTGGAGGGTTGTTTTGGGGTGGTGTTTTTTTTAGCAACAACAAATAAAAGGAAACGATAAATTTTATAAGGTTTTGAAACAATGAATTCACACTGTCTCATTAAAACAAATGGAAATCTTAAATACAATAACAGAGTGAACATTCTCATTTTAGGAGAAAGGACAATTTTAAATACAGGAAAGTGTAAAGAAGTATTTTTCTGGATTCATATCAGATATATTCAACGCAAATTATCAGATTTCTGCGTGACAATCTGATGATGATATATACCAGGGAAAAAGAAAGAACCACAAATCTCTTCTTTTAACACAAATCTCACCTGAGCAGTCCTTCTGTTGCTTCACATAAGCAAAAACGTTAGGCCAGAAAAAAAATCAAATTAATATCTTTGTATCATTCGCACATTGGACAGGGTTATAGAGCTGCTCCTACTGACTGATAAGCCAAAAAGAGTCATGTAAACAGCACAGTTACTATAGCAATCACTTTAAGGCACTGAAGGAACTTCAAAAAGCAAAACTTGGAGTTTACTAGTTCAGGGTTTGAGTACACTAGAAATACATATTTTGGCTATAAACTTGCCCATGATTTGGCCTCTCCTTGGAGTTTACCTAACTCAGTAAGCCTCAGGCATTCCAGATTGGAACCTCTCGCCTCAGAACCACTGTCTGTCTCAGCTGGTTGTCATCAGCACCACCTTGGCTCTTCAGATCTCAAGTCCAGGAGCAGAATCCATGGATAAACCAGGACATTTCCTAAAGCTCTGAAACAAAGTCCATTGAAAGCTATGGAGAAACTTCCGCTTTTTAAAAATGAACAGGGATTTCCAAAGGGCCTGAATTTAGATCTCTAAAGGGTCTCAGACCTTCTCTCTCTCCAGAGACCTCAAAGGACAAAACCTGGAGGGTTTAGGATATCAATGTAAGCATTTTATTTAAGTAAGGCGGACTACATTGGGCTGTATCACCTATTTAAGAATAAAAACATTTTGGGGAAGAATTGTTTCTGGAAAAAACCCAGATCACCAAATGCAGTTTTTTAAAGCCATGAGTTGCACGTGAATACTTTTAGAAGTTAGTACCTAACCACGTAGCACAGCCTCCAGACTCTCTTTGCAATTGTACCAGTCAGGTACTACCTTAGAGTTGTGGGCAGCGTGGAAAACGAGTGGCTCAAATCTAGATGCCGGAGAGCCTTAAAGATAGAAATCTTTTTCTTTTTATTTTGAATTAAAAATGTGCATAAAAATAAGACTGTAATGAGCTGCATGTAGAACAATCAAAATTATGAGGTATTTGCATTTCTTTTGCACCTTGAGCCAAACAACTACAAAATTATGCATAGGATTCTCTCAATCTGAACACAGTAAATATTAATAATCTCTGAATCAGCAATGAAATGTCTTTTGCCCCTGAACCTTGAAGAGAGACTTTCCAACTCAAAAAGTTGTAGTACAGTGACTGAGACCATATTTACAAGGCACCAGGCTGAAGCATACGCATGGAGCCTGTGAAAATAAAGCTGTGCCATCCCCCACCCTTTTTACACAGAGACATTTTAAAATTACCCGTTTGTCAGTTTTACAAATGTGCGTCTATGTAAGCAGCCCCCTGTGCAGCGCTGCGTTAGCAAGCAGGCACGCTTTCATTTGCTCACCCTGATTTTACAATCAGAATTAAAACATTTGCTCTGTTCGGGGTGAGTTGATAAACAGGGATTTTAAATTTTTTTTTTTTTTAAACGTGAAAAATGAAAGAAAAATGTTCCTCTAGATGTATTATGCCTTTGGGCTCCATTTGAGGGAAGGGAAAAAAGACAGAGAAAGCTACTGTGAAGGTCACAGAGTGAAAGAACTTCCTCAGGGCACAGAATAAATTAAATCCCAAGGAAAAAATAAAATGTGATTTCCAGAGTGTGAGGCACAAACTCAAAATGACAATGATTGACAGCCAAACTATATCCATGCAATATCGAAGACTGCACGTTCTCATTTACCTCAGTGTAGCCAGCAAGCGCCCATTAAACATCCGTCTGATGCCCAAATTAACCTTCTTGGCAAACTGAAAGAGGCACAAACTATCATAATCAACCTTTCATTATCACAGCAGCCTCTAGTTAAAGGGTCAGAATAATTGTGCCATCAGAGCCCTGATTGTTTTCAATCAACAGACGACTGGAGTGACAGCTCAGTGATGGAGTAGTTTGATGAAACCGCACCAGGCCTAATCAGAGCAGATGAAAGGAAGGCATGATTGGTGCAAATGAACAGTCGTGCCTCTCTTTTTCATTTACAATCTGAAATTACTCTTAAATTTACAGGGTTTTTTCTCCCTTATGAGTACCTCTGAAAGAATGTTTGACTTATTATGAGTTCTGACAGTGCAGAGTTATAAAACACAGGTAGGGTTTTCAGCCCAGGCTTTAAGTGGGTATTCAGCATAATTTTAACAAATTCACTCTTGAAAAGCACAAAATGACTAAAGACTTCCAATGACCTAACCTTTCAGTGCTGTTTGATTAGCAGAACAATTTATCATGGCTCACATTCTTCATGATAAGAGAAGATTAAAAAAAATGGGCAAGGATCTCTTGCAAATGTTTTCTCTTAGCCAATATATTTATTGCATTATTGCTCTCCTGTTCTCTCACACACACAAAAGAAAAAAATTAAAAGAACACTGCATTAATAACCCTTTTCCTCTTAGAATGAATAATGGAATCTAAGCAAGAGATTGTTTGGAGATGAAAGGAGAAACCAATTATTATGCCGCTGACAGCATTAATATTTAGTTTTCTGGTGGGTTGGGTTGTTCATTCCCACATTCTAAAAGACGGGAAATGAATTGATCCCACTAGGTGTTTCTCACCTTACTCATCGGCACAGAATTGAGTGCCTCACAAATGGAAAGAAAGAAAAAACCAAAACCAACCAACCAAACAAACAAAAAAACCCCAACCAGAAGAAAAATTAGGGGCTGCTTAGGCAAAATTTGCAAAGAATGGAAAATTGATGTTTCCTGCACCTCAGCTACAGTTCCCTTCCCCTCCCAGCCTCAGCCAGCTCCAGCCCAGCGGCTTCCCATCCTCACAACTGTGCTGTAAGGAAGGTGCAGTAAATCAAAAGAAGCTCTTTGTACCTCTGAAGGAAGCAAGTATTTCAAGTGACAAGTGGTAAATCTTTTGTTCTGTGATCTTGGTCATCATCAGATGTTCTCTAGACTGTCAAGCATCACAAAATGCATACAAACGTTCAGGTCAGCATACCAAAAAAAAAAAAAAAAAAAAAAAAAAAAAGCAACTTAGAAGCAAAGATTAATGTTTGCCTGAAGGGGGAGTGGATAGAGAAGACTGATCCAAACACCAAAGGCTTTTAAGAAATTTTGTTTCCTGCACCTTTTCCTAGAGAACCTTTTGCTAGAGAATGGAATTTTTAATTCCTTAAAAGTTTGGGGCTGTAAGCAGAACATTCATCTAAGTGAAAAACACAAGTGCCCTCAGCTGAAGAGGCTGTGAGCAGGCTTGCGCATCCCTGCGAAAAGTGCCATTTTCACTTGTTCCTGTTTCACTTTAATTCATTGAAGTCTACTGTTGGTGTCAGTAGGTTGACAGGACCAGGCTTTCTGGTGCTTTTTCTTTGTATAGTGAGAAAAGTCTTAATACCCTCAGATAGCATGAAGGCTCCAACCCAGCCCAATTAAGGAATATCTATTAGCTCCAAGTCCTAGATAAAAGAAGCATGACAAAAGTTTTGTAGTCTGCCAGTGACTTGTCAAGTACTTCCCCCCAGTCCTTCCACCCGGTTGACAGCAGAGTTCCACCTTTTCTCCTGTTTCAAATATTAAAATGCCCAACCTTTTCCAAATATAAAGACACTCTTTACAATATGCATATGGATTTAGTGAACTCTCAGGAATGACCCCAAAATGTTCTTAACACAACAATGAAGAAGGGAGGTAACAGTTTGGGAAGTTGCCACAACATGCTTTGTTTGTTGGATGGACCAGGGGGAAGGCTCAAAAGCAAACATGCTTCTCTCTACACAAACAGCAAACAAATAGCAAAGTCTCACATTCACGTTTTCCCACCACAAGGATCACACCACATATTCAGATGCCGTCATCCTGCCATTTGTCCCCAATTCCTACCCAGCCATCCTCACACTAGTGCCAGACCTCTGCTTCAGCAGTGTCACTGGCTTTGTGTACAAGGGAGTCCCTGAAGTGCATTCCCAAACGGGAGTCTGAGAGCACAGCTGGCAAGAAAGACAAAATGTGCATCCTTCCAGATCCAACCATAATCACTGCCACCCAGCCACAGACCCAGAGCTTCACAGATAGACAGGGTTTGGAGGACTGAGGGATGGGACAGTAGGCTCAGGCAGCAGAGAGGGAAGCCAAACATAAATGATTTATGGCTTCAAGAAATACAGATCAGGAGAGTGAAAGCGCTGGTTAGTGTACGTCCTCCCAACCTCTTATCAGTCTAGAAAAGTTGCGGTAGATTTGACCAAAGTACTACTTTAGGAAGCTCTTGGTCTGCTAAATAAGAAATGCTACACATCTTGGTTGGGATCTATGTGATGTCAAGAGGACAACCCGCAGCTTTCAAAACACCAGCCTGTGGTCTGTGAGCCACTTTACAAGAGGCAGAAATTTGATGTCGATCTTTCAGCACTGAATAACACGCAGCAAGCAGAGCTGTCAGCCAAAGTCTATCTAGCAGCACGAATGATGCATTTCATGATATGATACTGTGATTAAGGTAGCGGTACACAATGCAGCTGTATTAATAGCAAACATTTATCAAAATTAATGGTGTTAAAGTGAATCACAATGTATTAAAAATATTTCTCCATTTTTCTCAAGTGCTGATAAGATCTATTGTCTTAAAACATTTAAGCTGTAAGGCACCAATCACCAGTTGCCTCATTTCCTCACAGGGCTGCTAGACAAAAATATTGTCCTGCACAGTCTTCAACAGGTACAAGGAAAGATACATAACCTACATGATTTTGGCAGATTTCTTAGTCATAATTAAACAGCTCCATTAGTAACAGCTGTATCTACATCTAAAAAAAAAATAAATAAAGGAATTCTTTATCTCAAAGACAAACTTCCCACCAAGCAAATACATCCCCTGCATTCTCAGTCCAGTGCTTTAGCACCAGTTCCCTTCCTCCCTGGTGCCATATAGTGATACTGGCCTTCCCAGAAAGGCCATTATTTTATAAAAAAAAGATTGTGAGAGGTAGTGTCAATTCCCCCCTTTTTTTTTTTTTTTTACGTATGTGTTTCCTGTGAAACACATAGGAAGAAATGTCAACTTTACAATAACAATTAGGAATAGAATGTACAATTTTCAAAATTGTATTAACTTCTTTTACCCACTTTATCCAACACATTTATTTTACCATTTCTTACATTCACTAGAAACAAGACTAGACAGAAGCCTACCTAGAAGTCATTGACTAACCTCAATAAAAGTATTTCAGCATTTTAAACTTCTAATAAAATAACTACGATCAAAAGTCAGCTTTACAGAAGGTTAACTGGACTACATTAATATATAACGTTATATGTGATAATGAATCATATTCTATTAAAGCAAAGAGTTGCTATAATAGAAAAACTAAACTTTTCATCTACTCAAGCTCAAAGTGAAGTAAGGTAGGGACAGAAGGTAAACTCTCAGCTGTTGTAAATTATCACAGCTCATGGAAGTTTGCCATTTTACACCTTCTGGGGAATCTGAACTTCAAAATTATATAGCACTTTCCTTCCAAGTATCTCAAAGCAATTTATAAGCAGTAAAGCTCAAGCTTCTTTGAGAGAAGTGTACATTTCAACCACTTTCCTAACATGGGGACTAAGAGAGAGAAAAATTAAGTGATATGATGGAAGACAGCAATGGTACAGCTGACACATAATCAAAATCTTTTGTCCCCTCCACCTGTCCACAACTGAGTCTCTTCACCCCACTAACAAAGTTCTGTGGAGTCTTTTGTGCTCCACGCCACAGAATGAAAGCTGGTGAGATGCAGGCATCTAAAACAAAAGACAGAACGGATCTCTAAATATCATCTGAAACAAGTATTTGAGATATTTTTGCAGCTGAAAAGCACATCTTCATACAGGCACCAAAACACTGCATTCTTTCTTAACCTTCTGGTAGCAGCAAAGACAAAACCATCCCGTAGTGCGCTGCAAGAGAAGTGTGTTCCTGTGTGATCAAAGTCCTCAAACCACAGAGTAGTTTCCTTTACAGTCCTTTGGAGCTTCTCTACAAAGGAAGATCTAGAAATGTGCTTCTTGTAACGAACTCATTCTTTTGCTATGATGGAAGGAATAAGTAAGGCCCAGTGCAAGCCCTAGCGGTGACGCTCCATATGTACAATTTTGTGTTTAAAGCCTGTATGAGCTAGTGTGCGGTCCTTATTGCAAAAGACTTCACAGCTCCCTCACTCCTGACAACTGCTCTGTTTTCCCGTGCACTGCAATGACTTATCACTCCTGGAAGTGTACACAAATAAAATAAATGAGCTGGGATTGATCACACTGGAAAGGCTTTACTTACTCCTGCAATCAAAGCAAATTTTGTTTTAACAAGATCATCTGGGGGGGGTGGGGAGGGGGTGACAATCTCTTCAGAGCAAAGCAAAGCAAAGCAATAAAACCAAACCCAAAATATGGCATCCAGAGACAGAACCTTGCTTTTTCTTTGAAACAGGCCCAGCCATAAAGATAGAAACAACAAGCAAGCCCCTCCCCCATCATAAACATTACTAAAATGTACCTTCATAGGTTCCTAAAACTTGTGGATCCTAATAGATCTGCATCTCTTTACTAACGCGATCGAATGGCAAGAAGCTCTTCAGTAACAACTTCTTGCCATCCATGCTCTAACGAATCACAAAATGCTCAAGTTTTGTGATTGACCCTTCATCATTTGTCACGATGGTAAAACCAACATTGCTACGTGATTCATCTCTGATAAGTTCTTCTGAAGTTGCAATGAACAGAAGCTTATCTCTTCACAAACACAGCTGTCTAACCAGAACTCAACTCTAATTTGATTTCAGTTTAAGGAGAGCAAAGTTTATGACTGCATTTTTCTTTTCTCAAACAGGGTGAGGACAAAGCACATGGGAGGTGGGAGAAGAGGGTCTCCCCCCACCCAGCAGCCATCATTTTAAAGTCTAGAATTCCTCATTTTTATTTTTAGGAGAAACATTCAGGCTGACATCAAATGCGCTGAAACTGTACATAGCCACATTTAGCATTAAAATAAGTTGCTGGTACATAATTATAAGAGGAAATTACAATCTTTCACCATCCGATACACATTGTTTTTATTCCTATTTCTCTCTTGTTATTTTTTTCCCTTAAAATATGTTTTAGAAGTATAGTGGCTCTCTATGGAGACAGGAATCTACAAGCTTTCATCAGTAAAAATTGTTAGAGAATGAAATAGGCAAAAAAAAAAAAAAAAACGACAAAATTCTATAAAAATGCAATTCAGCTCTGTGAAAATTAGTCTAAATGGTTCTTGAATGCAGAAAGATTCCTATTCCTTTATTCCCTATTGTTAGGGTATAATTTTCTATGGATTTAATAGGCAAATCCAACAAATCACATAAAAATGTATCATTTTCTATAATAATCTTGACAACAGCTATAAAGAACTTGTATGTCATTAATATCTTAGGTGACACACAAAAACGAACATCCAAGTACATACTCTCCTTAGTCGGTTTATATATACGTATGCTTTCAACATGCCACGTTACTACAAAATCACCAAGGTCAATTTTTCCAAGTGAAATCACCAGGTGGTTTTGTCGGGTTCTTTTTACCCAGTGATATCACCAGCACCTTCACTACAGGAATGTTATTTCTGTTTTGTTCTGCTTTACTATTTTAATGAACCCACTAAGCCCTTTGACAAGGACAGTGTCGGCTTACCCATCTGGGTGTCACAACCAAAAGCTGTCTGAGTGTCCCCTACTTTCTCCCAGCCATTTCATCCCCGCCCTTACCAAACATTAGCCACCGAAGTCCATGTTACGCATTGGTCAGCCAGATTCGTCAACTCCAAAGTGCTGCTGGAACCCCATTTTAACATGGACGAGCCCACTAATATTAACTGTGGGAACATTCAGGCCTTTTCCTATCAGCAGACAATTTACTTCTGCTTTCTCAAATTCTGGGATGAATGTACCTCAGAGGACAGCATGACAACAACAAAGTTACAGATTTATTTTAAAAGTTGGTATTTCTTTTCGCTGATTTTTCACAAAGGGATATTTTTTCCTCATCGCTTTTTTAAATACAAAAAGAACAAGCAAGTACACTAGCGGAAGCTCACTCAGCTTTTTTGAGAACAGAGTAATTTCCCTTTTAATGAAATCACATCTTCTTAATGATGTCAGTTTTATTGACTCTGATTTAATCCCCACATGATGGGCTTCAGATTAACACAGGACTCATTTTTAAGTCATGAGTTATTCTTTCAAAATAAACTAATTGTCCTAAGAATGTTATTTCTTTTAAAAAGTGACTTAAATACTTAGAGCCACATTTGTAAATGCATTTAAGATCACAAGCGTACCTCATGAATTGGGAACATCAGAGCTTCCTCACTACAAAATTAAAACAAACATAAATGTATTATTTAAACCAACTAAATCACATCTAAAGCAAACTGAAACAACTGCAACTGCTAAAAGGTGAACCTCATAAAATTCAGACCTATACAGTTTCACATGAACGTTAAAATAAGTTCCAGCCTAAAGCAGTAGTATGAAAGCTCTTCAGCACAGATTCTCACTTCAGAGACTGTGATCTTTCCATCTGTCATTACTATCCCACATAGACCTCTAGCTTGGAAGCCAGTTCACAGTGAAGCTTCTTAAGATCTTTTTGACAAATATATTCGTCATAATTTCTTCCATTTCTCCAAGGGAGTCCAAGGTGATCAAAGGAGTATAAGGTCCCCTTTGTCATGAGACAACGGAACTCCCAGCTCTGCAGTTCACTCACACATCTGGAAGCTGCCAAGGGTCTCCCTGTTGGAATAAGCAAGGACGTGCAGGAGTGCCACTGCTTTTTCATCTCCTTGTTTCCTCACACTCCTGGAGCCACTAGTGCCCTGGTCCTGGGGCAAGAAAGGAGGGCAAGAGACCAGTATGGCTGAGTCAAGACCTACCAGTCAAACTAAAGGACAAGAAAGAGATGCACAGACAGAGGAAGCAGGGACAGGTATCCTGGGAAGAGTATAGGGATGCTGCCTGGTTGTGTAGGGATGGGGTCAGGAAGGCCACGGCACAAGCTGAACTCGGCAAGGGACACAAACAGTGATAAGAAGAGCTTCTTCATGTCTAGCCAGTATGTCAGCCAGAAAAAGGTCAAAGAAAGCATACTGCCCACGATGAGCAAGACTGGCAAACTGGTAACAACAGATGAGGAGAAGGCTGAGGTACTCAACTTTTTTGCCTCACTCTTCACTGGCAACCTCTCTCCCCACACCTCTGGAGTGGATGGACTGCAAGGCAGGGACTGGGGGAGAAAAGTCCCTCCCACTGTAAGAGAAGATCAGGTTCGTGATCACCTGAGGAACGTCCACATACAGAAGTCTATGGGACATGATGAGATGCACCCCAGAGTCCTGAGGGAATTGGCTGATGTAGTTGCCAAGCCACTCTCCGTGATATTTGAAAAGTCCACAGTGACTGGAAAAAACGGGGAATGTTGCAGCCACTTTTAAAAAGGGTAGAAAGGAAGACCCTGGGAACTACCGACCTGTCAGCCTCACCTCTGTGCCTGGGAATATCATGGAACAGATCCTCCTAGAAGCTATGCTAAGGCACATGGAGGACAGGGAGGTGATTCAAGACAGAGAGCATGGCTTCACGAAGGGCAAATCCTGCCTGACCATCCTTGTGGCCTTCTATGATGGAGTGACTACATCAGCAGACAAGGGAAGAGCTACCGATGTTGTCTATCTGGACTTCTGTAAGGCCTTTGACACGGTCCCTGACAACATCCTTCTCTCTAGATTGGAGAGACAGGGATTTGCACTCAGCAAGTTTGCGGATGACACCAAACGGAGTGGTGCAGTTGACACCTGAGGGACAGGATGCCATCCAGAGGGACATGGACAGGCTTAAGAAGTGGACCCATGTTAATCTCATGAAGTTCAACAAGGACAACTTCAAGGAAACTGCCAGTACCAATACAGGCTGGGGGATGAAGGGATTGAGTGCAGCCCAGCCGAGAAGGACTTAGGGGTACTGGTAGATCAAAAGCTGGACATGAGCTGACAATGTGTGCTCGCAGCCCAGAAGGCTGACCATATCCCAGGCTGCATCAAAAGAAGCGTGGCCAGCAGGTCAAGGGAGGCAATTCTGCCCCTCTACTCCACTCCCAGGAGACTCCACCTGGAGCACTGCATCCAGCTCTGGAGCCCTCAACACAGGAAAGACAGGGACCTGTTGGAGCAGGTCCAGAGGAGGGCCACAAAGATGATCAGAGGGCTGAAGCACCTCTCCTACGAGGACAGGCTGGGAGAGTTGGGGTTGTTCAGCCTGGAGAAGAGAAGGCTCTGGGGAGATCTTATTGTGGCCTTTCAGTACTTAAAAGGGGCCTACAGGAGAGATGGGGACAAACTTTTTAGTAGGGCCTGTTGTGATAGGTCAAGGGGTAGTGGTTTCAAACTAAAAGACAGTAGATTTAGACAAGATAGAAGGAAGACATTTTTTACAATGAGGGTGGTAAAACACTAAGACAGGTTGCCCAGAGAGGTGGTAGATGCTGCATCCCTGGAAACATTCAAGGTCAGGTTGGACAGGGCTCTGAGCAACCTGATCTGGTCAGAGATGTCCCTGCTCATTGCAGGGGAGGACAGACTAGATGACCTTCCAAGCCAAACTGTTCCATGATTCTATGAGTGATAGCATGCGACACAGCTGGTCAGATCTCAGCAGCCATGCTGAACTGCTCCCACTTAAGAGCAAGTTTAGACATATGGGTGCAAATTTACTTCATCTAATTTTCCACACTTAGCTTAGGTATCAGCAAAACCACTTAACTCCAAAACTGGATTCTAGCTATCTTAACATATAGATGACAATTTGTATGGTTTTAGACAATCTGGAATTCAGTTTTCTTTCTCCATCATCTTTGGCTCCATAGTTACAAATACAGGTAATGCTCCTACCAGCTCCCAAAGAAAAGCTTGTTGAAATACAGACCTGGGAATTCTCAAAAGAGCTCCTCATTTTCTATCATTTTTAACAAGCTGTCATTGTTTGAGCTGGACTGGCCACTGAGACGGACGACAGATGCTCTCCCGCAAGACTCTCTCCAAGGAAAGGAGGGAGAGAGAGAAAGAAAAGACAATTTAAAGAAAATATTAATAAAATAACAAAAAGAAAATAATTTTATATATATATACACAATATATACAAAACTGCATCTAGCTCCCAGGATGATGATCCCATCACCATCAGGCACTGGGGAAGTCCCAGACTGGACTCAGCAATGGACGGGAGCTGGACTCTGGGTGTGGATTCAGAAATGCATAGATTATGATCAAAGGCAGATGAACAGATAGAGCCCTCCTCAGACGCCGGCCATTGAAGAAAGAGGACTCACCCTTTGATCCCTCAGCTTTTATACTGAGCATGAGGCAGATGGGATGGAATATCCTGTTGGTCAGTTTTGGGTCACCTGTCCTGTCTGCTCCTTCCTGCAGGTGCGGCCCCTCTACGCTTTTCCACTTCTGACCCTCCAACGGGGCAAATAAAGTGAGCTGCCCTTGGCTGTTATAGCAATAAGTATAAGCAAGAGCCTCTCTGCGTACCATGCCTTGGCACAAATTAGAAACAATCAGGTCTTATCTCTCTGGGAGTGAACAGTGCCTGGACAATACGCTGTTAATTTCAGAGAGTTCAGTTCATTAGAAGAGGCTTAGCTGCAAAGTAAAATTACTGAATAGAAAATTGGTTCTGTTTTGCCTCAAACCAGGACACAAGCTTAAATCCATCAGAAAGGGCAATAAACAGCTTTACTGGTATTCTGAAAGAGTAGATCTTACCAACATTTGTAAATCTGAATGGAAGATATTAATTAATACAGTAACAACAGACTGCCTCATTTAATCATCCATGGTATCTGTGGGTTTTAGACTTTATGTTGTTCTTTAACTTAAAAATGAGTGTCATGTATACTTCCAACCACGCCTGGCTTTCACAACAGCCTCAGCAGCTTTCTTTCATGTAACCATATACCTGTGTATTAATACAATTATATTTCAGTTAATCTCCAGTAGATCAGTACCACAAAAAGCATAACAGGCAACAGAAACCCCACGGCAACAGACTAATTCAAATGCAGAATGCAGTATCACAGAAAGAGTCTTGTCGTGTGCACACCTTGGTGTCCTTTTTGGCTTTCTAAATCAAAGCACACAACCATTGCTTACCTGAAGAGGTGACCTAAATTCAAGAGCTGTGGGCACAGCAGCCTTCCTAAATACCAGTGATGCTCTGTGCAGTTCTGAAGTTAATCTGGGATAAATAAGGTGAGGCAATATTACTGTAGGACACTGAGGCAAAAGTAATGCCCTCCAGTAATTCCCTATTGCTCACAGCAATAGCAGCAAAATAATCAAGTTTTGTGATTGGAACCGACATGTATCAAAAAGAAAATTAGAAGAACACACAGTTACTCCTAACATAAACCTAGTTTTAATATAGCAAATCCCTTTCTATACTGCTACACTTGATAAGTAACAGTAACAAGATTAGCTAACATTCAAGAAATAACAGGTAGAAACTTTCAAAAGTTCAGAATAAAAGCATATATAAAGTTCACAGAACTTTACTGTAAAGGACAAGATTAAGAGCCCATCAGATTTAAGCTAAGGCAGACAAAGAGGGAAGACGTTTCATAAAGTAAGGGGACAGTGCCAACAGGGGAAGCATTCATTTACACCATAAGTGAAAATGCTGCTACTATTACAAATAATGCAGAAATTACATCAGGAAAAACGTGCGTGACCTGAGCACATCAGCAAAGCAGACTGTGAGATTCAGCTGCCTCCATCCACTGCCTCCATCAACCCTGTCTAGTCTGCAGCTCCGGTGGATACTGACCTCCTTACAGGTCCTGGGCCGCAACCGCCAACTTGGCCTATATATCACGGATATCCCACCAAAAATTCTGCACATGCCTATTTTTACAAAAATGAATCCCACACAAATAGTCTGGACTGTAAGGAATATTACCATTGTACACAGTCAGTTCAGGTGAGATACCTGTGATTATGAGGATTAGCCTTAGGAAAAGGAAACAGACAACCTACCATAGGTTATGTCTTCACTCTATTTTTACTTGAGGATAACTATATATTCTTGCTTACAGCTAGTCATGATACACAGTGCAAACATCACAAATCCAGCACAGTGGATACTGGGATTCAAGGGTTGCTCTTCGGAACTTTTACATAGACCACTCATGGAAAGGGTACTCAAAAGGGGGTGAAACCACAGCAAAACATGCATGGGCAATATGCTAATTTTCCCATACAGCCTCACCAATTCACCTCGGCCTTCGTACGTTTTAAACCCCTTTTTTTCTTTCCTATGCTTTTCTTGATAAGAGGCTGACAGCCACATTTTAGTGTGGTGGTTTTCTACTTAGGCTAAATACTCACTAGGGACGAGCATTAGACCACCAGACACGATTTCACTTATTGCCCAAGAGAGCACTTAAGCTTATTTCTTGAACAGCGAAAGGCTAATATACTGTTCAACACAATGTTGATTACTGAGATGCTTTCCTTCACTTAATATTTTATGTTGTTACTTGTTTTGCACTAAAACTTTAGTTCACGTTTAGCAAGGCACTTAGTCCACATTTCATCAAAACATATATATACCCCTGAGAAACATGAATTTTGCTCTCTCCATGTTAAAAATTGCTCTGTAGAATCAAAAGATTGACAGCAAAAAAAAAAAATTCAAGTACTGCACCGAAAAGATGGCAAGCTCGTACTGGAACATGACAACCCACTTTAGAAACTGCCGTTCTGCACAGGAAAATGTGGGCATCACTGGAGATGTATGGAAGATGTCTGTGGGCCTGTCTTCAGCAGAGAACCGTTCCATCGTAACAGTCTGCTATAATGCGTACACCGCAAAATTTCCAACAGCACTGAACTCTGTGGGACTTCTGCTGGAGAATACTTTTGGCCCTCCAAAAATGCCACTAGGAGATTCAAAATGGAGCTCAAGCATAAAAAAAGGCAGTTGAAAATTGGGCACTTTACTCTCCCTTAGAAAAGAATAAACAGGACTGTAATAGGAAAATTGGATTAATACATTTATTATTTTTATTAAATAGTTGCCTAACAACTCATATTGACCTGTAACACTGCAGTCTTCCTGTCTTTTCTTTTTCCATTTATTCAAGCAAAGACACTTCTCTAATAGAGACCCAAGACTGATTTTGCACATCATATCCACAATAACAAAAGGAGTAACTTGTGCTATATTTTCATATGTGGAACATCTGCTTCAGGAACACAAGTTCAGAAGGTGCACACAAGGAAGTTAACAGGGCTGGAATGTGTTGGGAGCCTAGCCCTGGAGAAGACACAACATAGTTGCATGCTTTCTAGCTGAATAAACTACTCATGCAGTTTTACCTACCAATTTTTCCTAGACTGCTTGCTTGGTAATCAGTTGATTACCAAGAAACCAACTTTCATGGCAAAGTTAAAAAAAAACCAAAAACCACCAAGAAAAAACTCCTAACCTTAACTTCAGAAGTAGTATTGGCAAATACTAAAATGGATCTATTTCTAATGTTAGCGGTTTTAAACAAAAAAAAAAAAAAAATCCTTTAACAACCTACTTAACCAGTAGCAGAGAAGGAAGAAGCTAATCTATATTGATCTCATGTTAAGATTTTTTTGGCAAACGTGATTCAAGAGTTCACCTTGGATCAAATGCAGTATTTACTACAGTATCGTTTGACTGGTGTACTGCTGGGAGACAGAATGATCCAGTAGATATTTCAACCTTTAGGTACTAGTATGATCCTTGAAATATTAACATTTAAGCCTCATGACACTGCAGTTTTTAATAATGAACATGATAAGGCATAACTGTACTACAACAAAGGCTTAAATCTTTGGCTTGCTTTCTACTTGCTAAGGTTCCAACAAGAAGCCCTCTACTACTAGATTTCTCTGAGAACATGTTCTGTCGTACAGGGTTGGTTACCTTTTCAATTATCAAGGGAAAGAATTCATCTGCTTCCTTAAAGTAGAGCCAATGAGCCTTTCTAGTAATGGCCAATTATGAAAAGGTTCACTTTTCACTTCATGATAAACTATACATTTATGTCCTCATCATGACTGTTTCCTAGGAAAAAAAAGGCGTGCTGCACAGCTCATGATGAACAGGAAAAATACCAAAGAATTTGCTTTTTTTCCTCCAACTTCTTCAAGATTCTTCTTTGGTTTTCTTCATTTTTTCATTTAATACTTTCTTCCACGTTGCTGCTTTAAGTTTGCTCACATTTCAATGCAGCCAACAAATGACAAATTTCATATATACAAAATAATATTTCATAATCTCACATGCTAGTAAAAAGTTAAAAAAAAAATTAATATGAAAACAAATCCTGTCACCTAATAATCATTGTTACTAGCTTAGCCTAGCCAAAAAACCCCTAATGATGGAGACTAGTAAACTGTTCCAATCTTACAGCCTACGGAGGTTTTCTGGTGGGCTTTCTTTTTGTTGTTTATTTGTTTTAACAAATACATTGTTGTATTCCTTGTCTATTGTCTACACTAAAAATCAGACACCCACATTAGGCCAAAGTATTTCGTAAGATTTTAAGATGTAGAAAGAGGAATGAACTACTTTACGCAGTTTGGAAGTCACACTTTTCTTTTTGAAAGAATCAACAGGCATTACAGTAGTACTCTACATTAAACCGCATCCTGGTATACTGACATTAATATTATTGTTAAACTTGGTTTGTTCAAGGTTATATTTCACCATATTCACTAACATTGGGCAACTGTGAATTGGTAGTCTAACGAAAATTTAAAACGTGCCAAATTTAAACTGCAGTCACTTCAGTTTAAATCACATTTACGCATCCCTCTGTGTACACATTTGGATGTATTAAAATAACTGCCTTAATCTTTATGTGCATTTGGAGCGAATCGCCCACTGGACACTGGGAATTTAAACTAGTGAAAATAACCGTGTTCTGCAGACAGTAGCACCCTTCCTAGAGGTTCTCTGAGGGAAGCTTTAATTTGTGCTTAGGGCGTCATGGGAACCCTACTAGTCAAGGTGCCTCGGGGACATGGTGAATTCGTATCGCCGTAACACGCATGCATGTGTGTGTGCAGGAGGCCACACTAGTCGCAGGTAAGACAGACAAATCAAACGGTAGCATCCCCCATCAGCTTTTCTATTATCTGCCCCACTTTGTGCCAATTTCCTCCAGCTTCCCCAACACCTCTTGCTTTGCTGTTCTTCCTTAAGACATGGGATGGGGATTTGTCAAAGTCAATGAGCACTTTATTACAGTGAGAGTGCTCAGTAATGAACAATTCAGCAATTTAATGAGATTCTGTAGATCTGTCTCCAGCCTGTCCATCAAGTTTCACTTCTATAAAGCACCCTGACACTAATCCTCTGGCATACCCAATCTTCACCCTGGGCTGAATATTAGATTCTTCCATGGTATATTGCATTACCACTATAACCTTAGCAAAAATGATGAACTTAACTACACTTGAGGCAATATAGCTGGTCTGATTTGATTTTCTTCTATTTGGTTGACTATGAGGGAATTACTTATTTACTAAGATAAAGCAAAAACCCAGTTTCTTATTGCCTTCTGAATGCCTAAATTGGTAAATATATATGTGTGTCTTTTAATTCATTCTGGGGACCTGGAATATTTATAGATATATATTTATTCCTGGTTGTACAGACCGAATTAAAAAGACACACGCGCGTTTTGCCTGCAGCGGAAAACTAGTTTAAAAAAAATTCTTCGGAACAGCATTAGTAACCTTTAGAGAGGCAATTATGATAACACTTATATGGACAGTGTGGAGTTTGTTGTCACTCAAAAAGCAGCATATTACCTATAAGTATCTCTCCCCAGTATGACCCTGCAACGGAAAGGGACGCTTTGCCATATTTGCCTCACGCAATGTTCATTGACTGGAGTGCAGACAATTAAGAAAATTATTTCTGAGTTCTTCCTGCAGGACAGGACAATGACACAAGATTTAAAAACTCCCACTTCCCAAACTTTGTTTCAGCAGGTTGCATAGGGCATGTTACTCTGTATGTGCTTGTTCATTTCTGTAATAATACTTGCGTGGCTTTCTGTAGCAACTTTTCTAGCAACAGTACACCCAAGCATGTAGCTAGGAGATTTCACTAGCCCTGCAGAGAAATTATGATAAAAAACAGTTGGCCAATCAGCCATGCCCCATATATGAACTTACACATCAAAACTTTTTCTGATAAAGGGAATATGGGCTCGTACTCCAGAGTATCATGCCTAAAAAAAGCCAAACCAAACCCACCACCATGGGTAGTGTGCTGCAGGTTCTGTTGTACAGACATTCTCCAGAGACTGGGACAGGCAAGAGTCTAACTTTATATTAATACTTGCAGAAAATATCATCTTTGTAAAATACTCCATAATCTAAAGCCTCACAGTTTCAGAAACAAATACGCCAGTTATCAGACTGAAGGGTTAAGTTACATCTGTGTACCTGCTTTGTGGTTTGAAGAGCTTAACTAGACATTTTTATTTTTAAAGAATAAATATTTCATTCCTGCATGATGTTACTCATCTACAGAACATGAAGTGCCCCACAGAGGAACACGCATTTTACACTGTGAGAAAATGATAGCATATAGATGAAATGATTTGCTTAGAATTATCCAAAATGTAAGTAGATAAATAACAGAGACTGAAATATAAATCAATCTTCTGACTCTGAGTCTTCTCTCTGTTGGACCAAGATAACCCACCTGCTTGAAAAGAAATCTGTGCTTTCTTTTTAGGAAGTTACATTCTACCCTGAAATACTCTGAAATACTTTAATTCTACAAAACATGACAGCAAAAAGAAAACAGAAAGAAGTGTTTGTGTAACCAGCGTTACAGAGATTTTCTTCTACTAGATCTTGAATTGCAATTTTTACATACATATGATGGGAATGTTTCCAAGGATAGATTTTGGTTCAGTTTTTGTGCTTCTCTTTACAGACTACATGGTTTTTTTTCATATTAGGTTTCCCACTCCACCTCCCTCCACGCTAAAGGTCACAATATAATGCTTTTATCTTGTTAATATTCTGTGGCTAGAACCCGGTCCTTTTCTAAAAAGGGCCTTTTCTTTTTTAAAAGAAACGATCACCACCTCCAGCTTCTTGCCACAAACCTTCCACTGATGCCTCTACTCCTGAGCAGAGCGGCCTGTGTGATGATTCACTGATTTGCCTCAGGCAAAGGCAGCTGTGGTGGCCCAAACAATCTAAATGACTACTGAAGTTACACAGCTAAGTTTGTCTGAAGTGAACAGGAGAGACCACAGAAGCAGGTTTGCCACCAGACTCACGGCACTAGACTCACCAGAAGCAATGTTGCATGTATTGGGCATCTCTTCCACCAACAAAGTTGGATCTGGAAGGAAAGCTCTGGCCACATCTGAGTAACACAAGTTAAGCAATAAGACAAATTTCTCTTTCAAACAAACTAATTGCATTAGCACAACATTTTTTGAATTTCACTTAAAAATTTCCCTCGGTTGTTATTCACAGTTTTTGCTCAAGCTCTTATTTTCCCTCGAGATTGCTCCAGGGTTTCAAAACAACAGATTACTGCTATGATTTATAGAGTATCACACATTCTGCTTGTTCACCAATCTCCTTACCTGCCAGATTTGTTCTTCACTGAGTGAAGTGAGTCTATCACTTTTAAAAACCTCTCGAAGGAGACAGTATGGGAGTGCCAGAACTTCTTCAGGATGACTCTTCAACAGCTCAGAGAGATGTTTTACTAAGAAGTCAACCACTGCATTCTCCAACAAAGTGAGGTTGAAGAGGTCCGCAAGCTTATACAGGTCCAAGTAATTAAAACTATTTAATTCCTAAATGGGTGAAGCAAACAAAATACGTCTCAGAAAAAAAAAAAAAAACAAAACAAAACAGAGAACAAAAACCCCCACAGGTCTCAGATAATGAAAAAAAGGTTGTTCTTTTAGAGCTGTGAAGAAGGAAGGCAATATAACTTGAAATTAATTAACATAGCCTCATTCAAAATGTGTAAATGTTACTAGTGCATATGCAAATACATATGATAGTACTAATTTATATTGCAATTGCTAAGGTTATATATGCATCTGTAAGAAACATGGATTAGCACATAAAATAATAAACCAGCATGATTTACACTGCATGACAGGAGCTCGCAGGCGTTAACAAGTGGATTAAAAAAAAAATGCATTTCTTAACTACGATGGTTTGTTACAAAGCAATTGTTTGTTCATTATTTACTGTTTTGATTGAGCTAGAGCACCTATGTAGTATGACTTTTAGTTCCCTGAAACCCCACAAAATACGAGATGCTGAGCTACATTTTATTATGTATAAATTTATCTTCAATGAACAAATAGACCCTTTTTTTCCAACCACTGACATCAACCTACAGTGGATGTTGGCCTCCTATTCTTTCTCCCCCTCCTTCTAGCAGCAGAAAATCTGTGAAGACAAAAGCTACAGTAACTCAGGGCGAAAAGTTTTTTCCATCCTGGTAACAGATAACCTATATTCACGGGCTAATGTTTTCAACTTGGCATCCCTTGTAAATTAGCGTCTGGACAGCTAACTACTGCTATTCTAGACCATACGCTCTTCAGGGGAGAGGCCAAGAATTTATCTGTATTAGAGAAAAGCACCCAGGACGCCTGGGAAATAAGCGTGTTTACCCGTTTTCTCTGCTCTTGCTGTATGCTCACACCTCTCTCCCTCTCCCCTCCGCAATCCTGGTTTTCATCTTCCAATTTACTGCATTGCTCCCTATCAGCCGCCTTCTCCTTGACCAGCTCCATGTGTGAAAATGACAAGAAGTCTTGTCAGTTTCACTTTGCTGGTTAGTTAACATAGGGACTAGAGCAGGAAAGAGAAACAGACTAAATTAAGTCAATTTCACTTTCACTGCTCTGCTGGATGGAATGGCAGCACCAAATGAAACTGACAAGAAATCTTGTAAATGTCAAATGAGCTGCACGGCTGGCAGATAGAGCAGAGCAACAGGGAAGATGGGAAAGTGCGAAGAGGGGTTTTTTTGGAATGTTTTATGGACTACATCTTGAACGTGTGAATTGGGTGGCTGTCCCAATGACTGTGGAGCTGTTTATGCATATGCAATGGAGAGTGGAGAAAGAATTTTTTTCACCTGCTTAGAGGAGTCAGTACTGGAGGAAAATGAATCAAATTCCTGTGGAGGCTCCTGCTTGTTACATACTCTCCCGGTCTGAACGGCACACCTTCCCTGGCAGGCTTGTACATTAAAGATAAATCCTATTCATTATCTACTTAAACTGCTGCATCGGAGTTTCACGTTGTTTTCTTGGAAGAACAAAGAAAAGTTCTTTACGTTGTCAGAACAAGCACTAACAGCCATCATCCCAAAAGCCACAGATATTCTAGTGTCAGTTCCTCTTCACACTAACATAGAAGAGGTAAGGATAAATCCTCCCCAGTTGCAGAAGGAAAGAGAAAGGAATGAATTTTACATGAGAAGTATCGGGTCTGTGTGCTCGCTCAGTGTTTTAATATCTGCAGATCACAGATGGCACCTCACACCACCACTTACTTCTGTGATGGCCATGCCATGGTGGCAACAACACATAGGAGTATAATCAAAGTAAACATCACAGCATTTGACAAGTGACAACCATGCTTTATTGTCCCTGGTTTGGAAGACTATCTTTTCGAAGAACTTCCTGATTGAATGAATGTCAAACATCCAGAAAAAAATTTAGGAAAGCTCAGTGTATACTTATTGAGCTCTTCTGGAGTCAACAGCTGTATCTGGGGAGGATGAAAAGTAGATAATCGATCATTGTGATCTGAGGATCAACAGCCCAACTGAAATACAGACCTGATGAAACCCCGCTATCAATGGAGAAGGACAAATGGCTTTTGGTGGACTTCAGAAGAGGACAATGCCAGAGATAACATAATAAAATCTTTCCTGGTTAGAGAGAAACAGTAATACAACACACAAATGCACTTTTCCCCTGAAAAATCTTCACATTTTCAGTGAAATCTGAAACACGTCGGTAAGCCTTCATTTTTGGTTTGGCTATTTTTGGTGATCCCCCAGACTCCCCTATTGCCTCAACTCAACAGCAATTGAAGTTTTTCATGGAAGCTGTCATACAGTTCAAGAGGCCAAATATACTTATGGATGAATAAATAAAATCACAGAAGCTGTTTATTTACAATTTTATTTATTTTTATTTATGTGTTCACTTATTTCAGATGCTGATTTATTTGGCTTTTGGTTTGTTGGTTTTTGGGTTTTTTTTTACTTATTTTCATTGGTAAGCATCAGAGAATTTTTTATGCTTCGCCTAACATAACATGTTAGGGACCTGCTGGACTTATGTTTTACTGCTTGATGAATATTGTAAGTATATTTTGTGAAAACTGGTCTTGACCTGTAATCAGAAATATTTGTTTTTGTGAGGATAGAGTTGAGCTACAGGTTTGTATTTCACAGCCCAAGAAGCGAGTAGTCCATTAGCTTTTACATGTGAAAATTATCAAACTGTCATACCAATATTCAAATCAAAATTATACAGTACTGTACATTGCTGTCTCTGTGATGATACTAGAAGGCAAAAATGTCACACTGAGATTGCAAGATGTATACCGCAGATCAGATAAGCCAGCTCTTCATAGGCAGTAACATCAGACTAAAACACAGTAAGTTAGTTGCAAAAAAAAAGAAAAAAAAAAAGCACCTTACCTTCTAGCTTTAAAAAAAATAATCCAACAGGCAGTATCAAAGCAATCACTGTCAACTCAGCCTGATTTGAATAGATTTTCAAACAGAACCCTTAATTGAATTAAAAACTCTTTAAAAATGAAATAGGTTACTAAATAGAAAATTTAGATGTGGTCATGAACAAGTTCTGGCAGTCTCTGTTTTCCACAAATTTCATTATACTGTATTAAAAGAGCAGCTACAAAATTTAAAAGTCACGTGCAACTTTCCTCTGGTACTCTATCGCAGCATAGGTTCTTCAAAAACATGCAATAAAAAACAGGCTTATGTAAATTAGTGAAACTTTTAATCTTGTTTTTATAAACTTTTAAATGTATGCCACTTATCTTTTTTGAACTGAAGGATGAAACACGAACACAAGCAGAACTGTCACTAAGAGCTGAAGAGAATTAGGGAAAGGTAGTGATCCTATCTCTTCTAATATGATGTAAGTTACACTGCTGAAACACATTCAGACTAAGAAAATATTTACAAGATTATATACACAGATCTTACAAGTAACAGTTGAAATAGTTGTAAATTTTCACAGTAAACCAATTTATTAAATTGGTCAAATTATTTATCACTGTCTACTTCTAAGATGAGGAACTATCTTTGATCCTATGCATTCTACTTACTATACATCCCCTCGCTTCCCTTCTCTCTCAAGTAAGAGAATCCATTGTTCTACACTACTGGTCTTCTGATTCAGCGGTATCAACCTTTAGATGCCAAACCAATTTAAGAATGAGTTGACATTTAAATCCCTCATAAAAGAAAATCAGTTTTCCGAACAAACATAATCTGAAAGACAACAATATTAAATAGTCGAAATAAATTATGTGACATTGTCCACATTTTAATAGAGGAGTATTTTAATATAGAGATATGATAAATTGTCAAACAGGAAAAATAGATATAAACATTGTATTTAAATTACTTCCAAATCCATCTTTATTCGTTTGTACTTTAAAGAATTATTGCCTTGCACAAGCCACAGAAAAGGATGTAACAGATTGATAAATTAGAGTTAATCATAACCAAGTACACAGCAGACTACAATATACCTCTATTCCTCTGCTCTGTGTTATAAATAGCAGAAAAAGCACAAGGAGAACTAAGGGGAAAGAATGCATTTCTTTATGACCTTATTTGAAAGATAAACTCCTTGGGGAAATACAATTTATTCAGATTATCAAGACCCTGCTGTGCAAATCTACAGTCTGGGAGCACACTACAGAGATCAAACAATATTTACTTTATTCTGTTGGGTATAAAAGCTTTTAATGAATGCATAATTAAGACAGAAAAAGTATATACAGCTTTAGAATTCCACTGCCAAGCCAAGCCATTAATATCCGAAGTATCGTACCCAGTTGTAACTCCACCTGCTTCCTATTTAGATTAGAACACTGTTATAAATCAAGGTATTAAATGACTAGCCCTGCTGCTGTAACAGAGAAGAGTTGCACGGTGACACTATATCCCCTTTTCCTAAAAGGGGTTCAGTCTCTTTAAAATTTAAAAAAAAAAAAAAAAAAAAAAAAAAAAAAGGAAGTGTGGGGTGTCTGGGACAGGGACATGTTTATTCAAAATCCTTAAGCAGCACTGAGCACAACAGGGCCTTGACCCCAAGTCAATAGTCCAGGTTCTCCGCTATGTTAAACTGTGTGAACCAGCTGCACCGTTCAGAAGAGAACCTTGACATGAATCATAGCCAAGACAGACCCTAAACGGATAAGGGGTAGTAACGGAAGGAAAATCGTAGCAACAAAAATGTACTTATCTGACAACAAAAGGGAACAACACAGTTTTAAAAGAGATCTAGTTCCGTTGGTTCTAGCTCTTCCTTTCTATATCAAAGGTTCTAGTTCTGCAAAACCTCACACATTTACTTAAGTTCATGCCCATACTCAACAGCACAGCAACAGACATACCTATTTCATAACAAGCATCAGCACAAATCCTTTAAAAACTGTATTTTAGATCTTATTTCAAGTTCTCCTCCACTAAACACCAAAGCCATCCAGTTGAACCATGAAAGACATTTTGCTGAAGCCTGGTCACAGCGGAACAGCTGGGTCAGAATTTTGCCGTGTATAAAACTGTGTTTACACTTCTTAGAACATCAGTGCAGACTGTAGATGTATTTATAGGCACAGTAAAGGATGATTTTTTAAACGACTCATTTTATAAAATTTATTTTTCTGGTAGATCACTGCTTTCTCAACACTTTCTGTAATTCTTGCTTTTGTTTTCTCTTTTAAGCATGAGAAGTTATTTCACATCCTTGCTGTTATTTAAAAGTAGGTCTGGGGCTAAGTGCAAGAGCGACAGTATCAAAACATTTCAGGCCTATTATTTTCCCTCTTCCCTATCAGAAGTAATTTCCCTTCTCACTTAGTGTTTCCTTATATCTGCTTAGTTTTCAGTTTCAATCCTGCGCGCTGGCGCTAGTGAGCACCCTCTTCGAAGGCACGGAAGAGGCCTGTGACCTTCACAAGCACAGTGGAAAGACGTAACATTCTCAGATTGCTCATATGATGAGACACACATGTGGTCCTCGAAAAAGAAAGTGAAACATGCCATATGCAGATACTCAAAAGTAAAACCAAAAAAGTAAACATTTTCTAGAATCTCAGATAAATTCATCGAAGTTACTTGACAGTACAAATATTTTCAAATGGCAATCCAATTAAATATTTTAAGTGACCTTGATTATACATAACTTTTATACATTGAATACATGATTATGTGTATCACGGAAAGAAATATAATAATGAAACATTAAGACTACACAGTTAAAGTTTCACGGTACCACTGGAACATCCACAGGTAACTTTGAGTGTTTTCTATAGCTGCTTTCTCCTGCTATGCAGATGCTGCTGTGGGATTTTGATTTTTTTTTTTTATTATTATTTTTAATGGTTTTTTTAACTGTACCTGGCACAGAAACTCCCCAGGTGAAAAGCTTCATATCTCACCTAGATTCACATCTTGCCAGGTATTCCTGGCAAAATAACTGTAGCAATAGTGTTATTTAACAAATAAAAATACAGGGATGAAAGAGAACATGGAGATCATCTAACCCTTCACTTGGCCCTTTTATAGCATTTCATACAGTAGAATCCCAAAGGGAGGATTTCACCAAATTTATCAATGTTTACAGTTTTTGCCAATTATGGGAGCCTGTATTTTCTTCAAATATGTTACAAGGAATGATATAATCCTGCATTCTTTACTCCAGCAGAAATCACAGAATATTGGTACATGGTGTTTACAGGCATTTCATTACTTTATATTTCTGCTAACTCTTCAGAGTTACTACAGTGCTTGAGGAAAGTTGAAAACTACTTGGCTAATCCATCAACCATCGGAAATCTCTTATGGTAAATGTTAACTTTTTTTTTTTGTTGCTAATATTGTCAAATCCAGAAAGAGCCAGTTTTGTCCTTTAGAAACCCAAAGTTCACAGGAGTAGCAGTTATAAGAATAATTACCATCAACAAGAAGAATAAAGAAAAATAGGACTGTACAATACTACTGCTTCCAATTATTTTACAAACTCCCCCACTCCTGGAAGTGTTCAAGGCCAGGCTGGATGGGGCTTTGAGCAACCTGGTCCAGTGGGAGGTGTCCCTGCTCATGGCAGGGGGGTTGGAACTAGATGATCTTTCAGGTCCCTTCCAACTCTAACCATTCTATGATTCTCTAGTAACAGTTTAAGGCCATGAGAATATAGGAGTGGAAGCCTATTCCCCTACTGTACTGGACAACCTCATAAAATCATCTTTGTCATAAAATAAGAAAGATCCATCTTAAAACTCTCTCTGCTCTTGCTCCTCACTACTATTACAAGAAGGCTCAGCTGATTTTGAGACTCCATCTCCTAATTTCCAGCTTAATTTACTCCGACAGTTTATATGCATTTGTTCCTGTGCCAACATTATCTTTTAGTTTTAACAGCACTCTGCTTCTCTCCCAGCTCCCCCCTCCCCCACTATTTATTCCCTTGATATATTTACAGAAAGCAATCATATTCCTCCTCAGCCCTCATTTTGCTAGGCTAAACAAGCCAAGCTCTCTTAATCTCCTCACGTAATACAGGCCTTCCTGATGATCTTAGTTGCCCTTTTCTACACCTCTCCCAGTTTGACTTCATTTATTCTTCTGCATGCGCAAATTCTTCACAGTACTCATGATTTTTCAGCAGTACCTTGTATTAGCATTAGTATTTCCTTAGCTTTATAAATCACCTTGCATGAAATATCTTAGACTCAAACTGCCTTTTTTTTTGATGGTATCACATTAGTAGCTCAAAGCCATCATATGATTTAATACATGAAAATTCCCTGTAAACTTGGTCTTCAAGTGAGACACAGTAACAGCCCTCTGTCTGTCAGGCAGGACAGAAATAATACGACATGTTACAAATGGGAATTGAGTATGATACACTGAGATGCAGTAGATTCTACTGAGAATGCTCAGAAATTATTTTCCAATTGCTTATTTAATTTCTTTCTATATTTGAGTAACAGATCTTGTAATTGTCCTGGTACCTAACAGTTACTTATTGGGGGAAAAATTATTTCAATAATTTTCTTAAGATTTTTTTCAAAAGTAGGCAAGCAAATCCCGTTAATATTCTGAAAAACAAAGTAAGTTTTAAATCAATATAAAGTATCAAAACTTTCAAACATCGTGAAAATAGATGTAGAAAATATGTTTCTAATACACAGTACATTAAAGTGTGATTTTTATTCTTAATCCCCATCTCCATTAAAATATCTTGAAAAACACCTCAAAAAGTGTATTACAAAGAATGAGACTGACAGGAAAAGAGCATTGCTCTTCCACATTATAAATATTCAGAATGGAAATAGCTCGTAGAAGTTCCCATCATTGTGAAAAATTTCTGTTGACTCCCTTCATCAGCCTCTAGAAAAATAATTTGGTTATGCTCAGAAATCACTTCTTTGAACTTTGCAGCTAAAATCTCATCCCATTCTAGCTGCACTGTCCATAGTCTCTTCCACAGGTAACCAAGATCCCGTCTGCATCATTGTTCACTGTGGGCCAAATCACAACGACAAAACCCAAAGGTTGAAAGTCTGTTTCTATTGTGCTGCTTAGGAACAACTTTGGAGTCCTGGCAGGTCAGAGGAAGACACTATCTTTGATATCTTTCAGCAGAAGCATGGAAAAAAAAAAAAAAATCCAGACCAAAGAACAGGAGAGCAGATCCAGACGAGAAACCCAAAGGCAAACAAGGGGCAAAGAGTACTGGAATCTAGCAGGAGCATTAGAATCACAATCCAGAGAAGACGTGGCTTCGCAAGAAGGCTGGGTGATAGTTTTTCCGACTGCTCTTCATAAACGTAAATGAATAATGATGAAGACGGATAATAGCAAGATAGTCACTAACTAAAAAAGGAAGTCAACGCTCATGATACCGCGCTAAAGAACAAACATGGAGCATATGCAAAACTATCAATATACTAATGTTAACACTCTAGGTCTAAATAAGAACAGAGGAGGTGTTCATGTGCAAGGAATATATAATATGATTCAAAACAACTCTGTTTCAGAATCTTTTCATGACATTTTATTTCTGGAACATTTCAATGATGTAGATGTGCGCTCTGTAATAAACCCAGCAAGGGACCACTTTTCTTAAAAACCTATCTCTGCTTCAGAATCCCAGGCAACAGCCTGTCACCAAATGCTTAATGATTATGAAGCTAATAAACACGTCTAAAAATGGAAAATTGGAAAAGGGTAACCGTAGTGAGCTGGACATCTAATCTCACCAGTGAATTAAACAACCTGTCTGAAACAATGGGTTAACTGTTGATCTAAAATGATGGGTGAATTAACAGACAAATTCAAATCTTAGAAATATTTGCTGAACAACACAAATCAACACAACTTTCTCAGAATTTTAAGGCAATATTTGATACTCTACCTACAGAAAGGCTGAATCCAGTGTAGAATAACTCAATACAGAGCATAATTTTGACAGACAAAGAAGAATCAGTCAGCAATTTGAAATCAGTAGTTCCTAATGCATCACAAGAATCATATCGCCTCAGCTATCTACTAACATTTGACTTGTATGAAATGAATAAGGCATCAATAGGGGAAGATATTTTTTGGAAACCTCAAAAGAGCTCACTTTCACAAGTTTATAAGAAATATTGGCAGAATAAAACGGGACAAATTTAACACAAGGAGTATTAGAGAAAGCTGGGTATTAAAATATTTCATGAATTTCATATATTACACACATTTAGTAGGATGCATCTTAGATGGATCAAAGATTTGTTCAATGACAATCTCAAAATGAAGTTATTAATGCTAAGTTATAAAGCAGCGTAACTTTTTCCAGCAAAGTCCTCAAGGAACTGATTCTTGCTGCATTACTGTTAACAGTTTAATTGAACTACAGAATGGCAAGTTTTGCCCAAGTAGTTTGCAGAATACTCTGCAAAAGCAGTGGAGTAACAAATTGTGAGAATGAAAGAATATGAGTATTGTCTGGCTTTCCTGGCAAAGTGATCACATTAAAACAAAATAAAAGGCAAACATATCTGAGAACCAGTAACAGCTGCTACAGAAAATATACCAGGATCTATTTGGAACAACACTTACAGGCCATCAGGAGGCACTAAGAAGCAGTCATAAATAGTAACATCAGTTCTCAGAACAGTGCTGTGGCAAAAAAAAAAAAAAAAAAAAAAAAAAAAAAAGGCTCGTGTCATAAAATGCACACTGAGTACTGTCCAATAAAAGAAACAAACTCTTTTACTGCTTCAACATTGTATTTTTAAGGTTACTCCTCAAATATTGGTCCCTGTTCCGAAGTCCGTACTTCAAGGATATGAAAATACTATAGGCTGGAAAACCAACCTTGCAAGATTTAAGGTGCCCAATTTAGTTTTTCTTAAAGAAAGACTCCTGGAGGATTTGATCTTGAACCAATATAATTTATAAAATAGAGAGAATATTTGAAAGCAAAAAAGTTCTGACCAATTTTCAGAAAATAGTTTCTGGCTCCTGGATGTAGGATCAGTTACCCCGGCCACTGGACTAGGAAGTAAAGGACTGTTTACATTGCCTTTATGTGATTACAAACATTTTGCAACTCTGCATTAAAGACAAAAAAAAAAAAAAAAAAAAAGACTGCAATAAAACAAGGTTTTTGCCAATTGTCTGTACAGGTAAAGGAGGAAATATTTATGCAATTTGACCTCTGAGGGTATATGGTTTCATATTCCTCTGAAGAGCAAGAGTCTCGATGCAGCCACAGGAAGATATAAGGGTACTCAGCAGCTAAAAGAACCTTATTATAAGTATGTGAATCATAAGAAGGCAACACAAAAGGTGTTGCAAAATATATTTTATTTGGAAAATTGTTATTTGTTCAGGTACCTCTATGCTCATGCAATATCTGACCTCACCGCAGAAAACACTAAGAAATCTTTGGCTCACAGCACTAAACCAAGGCAAATTCTCATTTTACAGAGAAATAAAGGAGGAGCAGAAGAATAATTAAAAAGATTTCCCATGATGCAAAAGATACAAAAAACAGAACCTCAAATGCCTGGAACCCACTCCAGTGCTCCAGATAATTCTTTTCTTCCTCATCCCCCACTTTAACACAATTTAAAGTTATTTATGCAGCTCAATACATCAGTAGAATGTCTGTAACATGTTTTGTATAAGCATTATGTCTCAGTAAAATAAAACCCTCTACAACATTCTGTCCCTGAATTTATGCAGTGAAAAGAATATCTCTCTTTCCCATGACTAGGAGCTGTGCTGATTAGTAGGTTAACTACATAATAATCAGAACTGATTTCAGGAGGTAAACAGGATAGAAAAGGATAGTAGTTGTCCACATACGGGAAGAAAAGTAAAAGAACGAAAAAAAATTCTGGAAGCACCACTGAATTTAAAAGAAAATAATTCTGTAAGTGTTAGGCTTGGGGGACAGGGACGAGGGAGTTGCTTGTATTTTAAGAATTGTTGACTAGGGATTCACTTATCGCTGTCTTGGTCAGAAAATATTATAAATATGACTCTCCAAAACAGAAAACCCAGAAAGGGCAAAGCCCAAATGTAAAAAGTGGACCTTGACTCAACATCCAGTTAGACAGTTCATACATCTGACTTTCAGTACTGCCAAACAAGTCACAAGTCCTCTCAAAACTAACACGTGAATGCTCACACTGCTGAAGGTGCTAAGCATCAGGAAGGCATAAGCCTTCAAAGATCATGATAAGTTTTGTTCATTTAGTTTCTAGCAGTTCTTAGCAAGAAAC